>NC_064471.1:2696030-2996030 GCF_023343835.1 Lagopus muta
GCCTTTCTTCATAGGGGAGATGCTCCAGGCCCTTCACCATCTTCGTGGCCCTCTGCTGGACTCTTTCCAAGAGATCCCTGTCTTTTTTGTACTGGGGAGCCCAGAACTGGACGCAGTACTCCAGATGAGGTCTTACCAGGGCAGAGTAGAGGGGGAGGATCACCTCCTTTGACCTGCTGGCCACGCTCTTTTTAATGCACCCCAGTAAGCCATTGGCCTTTTTGGCCACAAGGGCACACTGCTGGCTCATGGCCAAAGACTGAAGACTGAAGACTGCAGGCTTGCCAATGTGACTCCCATTTACAAGAAAGGTCGTAAGGAGGATCCGGGGAACTACAGGCCTGTTAGCCTGACCTCGGTGCCAGGGAAGGTTATGGAGCAGATTGTCTTGAGGGAGATCATGCGGCATGTGCGGGATGACCGGGGGATCAGGCCTAGCCAGCATGGGTTCATGAAGGGCAGGTCCTGTTTGACCAACCTGATCTCCTTCTATGATCTAGTGACCCATCTGGTGGATGAGGGAAAGGCTGTTGATGTGGTCTACCTAGACTTCAGCAAAGCCTTTGACACTGTCTCCCACAGTATTCTCCTGCAGAAGCTGGCAGCCTGAGGCTTGGATGGGTGCACTCTTGGCTGGGGGAGGAGCTGGCTGGAGGGCCGGGCTCAGAGAGTGGTGGTGAAGGGAGTTAAATCTAGCTGGCGGCCGGTCATGAGTGGTGTTCCCCAGGGGTCGGCGCTGGGGCCTGTCCTCTTCAATATCTTTATTGATGACTTGGATGAGGGCATCGAGTGCACCCTCAGTAAATTCGCAGATGACACCAAATTGGCTGGAAGTGTGGATCTGCCTGGGGGTAGCGAGGCCATACAGAGGGATCTGGACAGGCTGGAGAGCTGGGCTGAAGCCAATGGGATGAGTTTAAACAAGGCCAAATGCCAGGTCCTGCACTTCAGCTACAACAACCCCAGGCGACGCTGCAGGCTTGGGGCGGTGTGGCTGGAGGACTGCATAGAGGAAATGGACCTGGGGGTATTGATTGATGCTCGGCTGAACATGAGCTGACAGTGTGCCCGGGTGGCCAAGAAGGCCAATGGCATCCTGGCTTGCATCAGAAACAGCGTTGCAAGCAGGAGCAGAGAGGTGATTGTTCCCCTGTACTCAGCACTAGTGAGGCCGCACCTCAAGTACTGTGTCCAGTTTTGGGCCCCTCACTGCAAGAAAGACATTGAGGCCCTGGAACGTGTTCAAAGGAGGGCAACAAAGCTGGTGAGGGGTCTGGAACACAGGCCATATGAGGAGAGGCTGAAGGAGCTGGGAATGTTCAGCCTGGAGAAGAGGAGGCTCAGGGGAGACCTCATTGCTCTCTATAACTTCCTGAAGGGAGGCTGTAGTGAGCTGGGGGTCGGCCTCTTCTCTCGTGTCATTAGTGATAGGACCAGAAGGAATGGTTTCAAGCTACGGCAGGGGAGATTCAGGCTGGACATGAGGAAGTATTATTTTTCAGAAAGGGTTGTCAGGCACTGGAATGGACTGCCCAGGGAGGTGGTGGAGTCACCGACCCTGGGGGTGTTCAAGGAAAGACTGGATATTGTGTTGAGGGACACGGTTTAGTGGGAGCTATTGGTAATAGGTGAACGGTTGGTCTGGATGATCTTTTAGGTCTTTTCCAACCTTGGTGATTCTATGGTTCTATGTTTCTAAGAAAGATATGGAGCTGTTGGAGTACGTCCAGAGGGCTAGAGCACCTCTCCTATGAAGAAAGGCTAAAGAAACTAAGCTTCTTCAGCCTGGAGAAGAGAAGGCTGTGGGTAGACCTCATTGTGGCCTTCCAGTACTTAAAGGGGCACTCACTGATAGTTTATAACCATTCCCCCTTGTCCTATCACTAAAAGAGGGGAGATTAAAATCAGGTATAAGGAAGAAATTCTTAGAGTGGTGAGGCTGTCCAGAGAAGTTGTGGATACCCCAAAGCTGAAGGCGTTCAAGGCCAGGTTGGATGCCCTGGGCAGCCTGATCTGGTGGTTGGCAACCCTCCCCATGGCAGGGGGGTTAGAATTCAATTATCTTTAAGGTCCTTTCCAAGCCATGCTATGGAACTATGTAATGCTTACCTGTGTTGGGTAGAGAGTGGCTATAGAAAGAATTGTTTCATACCTGAAGGATTTTAACATTTTCTACTCTCACTAATAGACATATCAGAATAATTTTCAGGCTCTTGAAAATAAATCCAATTTCATCTTGCACATGAAAATATAAGATCTATTCAGTAAAATCTCATTTAATATATGTGAGGGAGAGGTGAATGACATTAGATATGGAGAACAAACTTAAGATTCATGTGACCCTGTGTTATTGTTTTAGGATTTTTGGTTATCAGTATTCCACATCATAACATCAGGTAGTGCACTGGGAGTTAAAGAGTTAATGCTCCAGTTTTGGCACCTGTATGGAAGAGAAGAACTAGGTATCCCAGAAGACTTTATGTTCAGAGAGGAGATACAACCTCTGGCATGGTCACCCGATGTCCCTTTTTTCCTTCAGCTCTCCTCCCTGCTGCTTGCCCTGACTGCACATCTCACCTCAGCGTATGGTGAGGCCTTTGGTTCTCAGACTCTTTCTCTGATTATGTTTGATTTATTAGCTTCAATTCTAATCATATTGTATTATAGTGTTATCTTGTATTCCGTTACCATATTTAGTAAATTAGTTTGTTTCTCCTCAGATCGTTGCTGCTGTGTTTTAATTATTCGGGGTCCCCTGTTTCCCCTTTCTGAATGCATGGATCTCCAGATCCCTCTACCCTGCTAGTCATGGAACCAGGCTGAACCAACCTGTAAACCACTGACACCCTGACACTTAGCTAATTTGAACTTGCAACTTAACTGGTTTGTAGCAATCAAACTTGGTAGTCTTGTCGTGGTTCTGATTTCATGTAGTATTAGAAGCTTTTGATAAGCCATCTGAATGTGAATTTCTTTCACAGAAGTCTGTTTGTCATCCTTCAGTTGAGATCTTGAAGCTCTTTGTATGTTCCCTGTTGTGTTCTGACTGAAAGCATCTTTCCATCCCTCGGAGCAATTAAGTGGCTCTGATTATACTTTTCACAAGAGAAGGAATATTGTAATTATTGCCTGAGTATACCTAGAAAAGCAGAATAAAATCACAGAATTGTAGGGGTTGGAAGGGACCTCCAGAGATCATAGAGTCCAACCCCTCTGCCAAAGCAGGCTCCCTACATCAGGTTGCACAGGTAGGTGTCCAGATGGGTCTTGAACATCTCCAGAGAAGGAGACTCCACAACCTCCCTGGGCAGCCTGTTCCACTGCTCTGTCACCCTCGCTGTAAAGTAGTTCCTATGAACTTTCTATAGAACTTACTATGTTTCGGTTTATGGCCATTTCCCCTTGTCCTGTCCCCACAGACCGCTTAAAAGAGGTTGGCCATGTACCTTTGACTCCCACACTTAAGATATTTATAAACATTAACAAGATCAACTCTCTGTTTTCTTTTCTCATGGCTGAACAGACAGGTCACTCAGCCTTTCCTCATAGGGGAGATGTTCCAAGCCCTTTATCATCTCTGTGGCCCTCTGCTGGACTCTTTCCAGGAGATCCCTGTCTTTTTTGTACTGGGTAGCCCAAAAGTGGATACAGTACTCCAGGTAAGGCCTGACCAGGGCAGAGTAGATAGGGAGGATCACCTCCTTTGACCTGCTGGCCATGCTCCTTTTAATGCACCCCAGGATCCCATTGGCCTTGGCCACCAGGGTACACTGCTGGCTCATGGCCAATCTGTCATCAGGTTGTCACCAGGACCCCTAGGTCATTCTCCACAGAGCTCCTCTTCAGCAGGTCTTCCCCTAACCTGGACTGATACTTGTGGTTATTCTTTCCCAGGTGCAAGACTCTACACTTGCTTTTGTTAAGCCTCATCTGATTTCTTACTGCCTAGCCTGTCCAGGTCCTGCTGAATGGCAGCACAGCCTTCTGGCATATCAGCCACTCCTCCCAGCTTTGTATTGTCAACATACTTGCTGAGGGACACTATCCCCTTGTCATGGTCATTGATGAAGATACTGAACAAGACCAGACCCAGCACAGACCCTTGGGGAGCACAGCTAGTCACAGGTTTCCAATGAGACTCTGCACCACTGATGACCACCCTCTGAGCTCTGCCAGTCAGCCGGTTCTCAACCCACCTCACCATCCACTCATCTATCCCGCACTTTCTCAGCTTTAGTACCAGGATGTGGCATGAGACAGTATCAGAAGCCTTGCTGAAGTCAAGGTAGATGACATCCACTGCTCTCCCCCCATCTACCTAGCTGGTGATGCCATCATAGAAGGTCATGAGGTTGGTTGAGCACAATTTCCCCTTGGTGAATCCATGCTGAGTACCCCGAACATAGAAAACCAAGAGTCAAAAGCTGTGCATCCACAGTCAGCACCATCCTGTCATTCCTAGAAATGTACGGATTTCCTTGGCATCTTTGTGGCTCAGGGGTTTGGCAGATGTCTTCTTTTGATCATTTGGGCTTTCTGTTGAGAAACTTTATAATCATTTAAAGCAAGAAATTCAGCAAACTCACAGTCCATTGTACACAGTCCTCTTTTGTTGTTGTAGCATCCACGTACTGCAGTGATGTTCTACCCTGGGATGGAGGAACCCAAATCTCAGGCTCACGAGTTGACCAGTTCTCAAAAGTCATTGGGCTGTACTCACAACCCTGGGTAACCCTGTCCGGGTTAACTGAGTCTTTTCTCCCTGTATTGGGGTTTTCCTATTCAAAGGCAAATAACTTTTAGACTTCCTTTGTCAAAACCAGGCAGAAAACGGTGTCCTTCAAATCGAGAAGGTAAGCTCCACCTATTCATTCCTTAACTTGGTTAATAAAGTGTATGGATTTACCACTGCTGGGTGTATATGTTCAACAATTCTATTAATTGCCCTCAAATCTTGTACCAAACTATAGCTCTTGCCATCTGATTTTTTCATCAGCAAGATTGCGGTATTGTATTTGGATTCACATTCAATTAGTAATCCAAACTCCAAAAAGTTATCTATTATTTCTTTTATCCTTCTACAATCTTATATCCACAAAGGCTACAACTTTACCCTGACTGAACTAGCTCCTGCTTTTAACTTCTATTGGGGGTGCACTTTTGGCTCTACCAGGTATCCCTGATACCTACACTCCTGAGTATACCTGATTTAAGATTTCTGTAACTTCTGGGGATACAACCTTGTTTTTCCCAGTTTGTGTTAAAGACAGACTTAAAATTTTAAATCAGTTAATATTGTTTGACATTTATCTCCAGTTTTATTGAATTTAATCTCTGCATCCATTTGTTTTAAAAATTTCTGGCTGAGTAACGGTTTTGGAGAACCTGGCATGTACAAGAATTCATGTATTCCTACTTGTTCTCCCAGCCTGTATTTAATTGATCCTGAAAGGTAAGCTTTTTCTTGTTGGCCAGTAGCTCCTACTACTGTTACAAAAATCTTCTACAGGTAGTAAGAGGTCCCCATATCCACCAGAAAAGAATCCTATTTATCCTGCTCCCCTAGCTGTAATTTAACCAGTGGATTTGCTATGGTAAACTTCACAGTTTCCCATCATTCAGCTTTTGTGATCAGAGACAGTTCCCTTCTCCTCAACTTGGTACAATTCCTCCACCAGTGTCCCATTTCCCTGCAGTTGGCACACTGCTTTCCATCCAGCAGGGGTGGAGACCTCTGTGAGCTCTTCCAGCCCCTTTCCCCCACCTCTTCCTGAGGGGATCTCTGGGTCCTAGGGCCCTACTCTAGTGCAGCAACAGTAGCAGCTGCTGCTGTTCTTCCCAGTTTCCTTACTATCTCTGTTCCTCAATTTTTCCATATCACTCACCTCTCTTCAGTCCTTACAACCCTGTTACACCTTGCTCATCTTTGCCTTCCTCAGACTGTCTCGTTCCCTAACCATTTTCACTTTTCAAACTCCCATCATTACATAAACTACCAACATTATATTTCAGTTTCACCTCCTCCCCTCCAGAGGCTTCTAGTGCTAACACTAGGATTTTGGATTTCCTAGATCTCTGCAGATGAAAGCTATCCTCACAATGCCCCATCTCCTCCACTCCCCCTTCGCAAGTAACACTGTTTACAGTAGCAGTCTCGAGCCCTGGATCTCTCTCTCACTCTGAGAGTTCTTCTCACGGGGGGTGGGTGGGTTTGGGGGGGTTGCTCTCATGCCAACACAGATAAACTCAATTTCTCTTTAACCCTTTTGCCTTTGTACGTTATTCCACTATTCGTACCCTCAATCACACTTCCACATACCCTCAATTATGCTTCCATTAACAATTACACTTTCTTATACCATCAAACCATTTTGTCCCATTCCCTTCAAAACCCACAAATCAAACAATACAGTTCTCCAATTTCCACAAACACCCAGTATTTAGTCTCATGATTAGAGCACTCAATTATAAAAACTGGTCGTGTTACTTCATTTATGTTCCCAGTTTCTTCCACTTTTCTTTTCCTTCTCTAGTGCTAAAACAATCAGAGCTAGGAGTGCCCTCACACCACACTCCTGTTGCCACTTGGGATGATGGTAAAGTGTGAAAAACATATCTGCGTATGCAACCTCTTCCCATTTACCTTCCCTTCTTAAGAATAACATTGACTGTAAGAGGGTATTATAGTTTAGGGTCCCATTCTGAGGCCACTTATCATCTTCTAACTTCTATACTAACCACCATTGATTGCAATACTTAATTAAGGCTTTTTTACTCAGGGTGCCCCCAGACTCTCCAGCAATGCCTCACCCATATGCTAATACACACTCGAGTGGTGTTCGTTTAGGAATTTCTTTTGACACCATTTGTCTCATAACAGCTGTTTATCCCGACTGATCTTAGGTATTGGGTGAAAATCCCTTGTGTTTTGCTGGGTAATGGAGTCTACCTACTTGCCCAGGGCACGGGAACACCAAATTCCCTGGGCAAGAGTTGTAACCAGTGGCCCCCAGCAAAATGGGGTTTTTTACAAGACTTCTCATTGTGTTGCTGGGCAATGGGATCCACCTGCTTCCCCGGGGCACGAGAACACCAAATTCCCTGGGCAAGAGTCCTAACCAATGACCCCCAGCAAAACAAGAGTATTTTAAACAGGTAATGGAATGCCACAAATATATATATATATATATATATATATATATATATATATATAACTTCCTGAAGGGAGGCTGTAGTGAGCTGGGGATCGGCCTCTTCTCTCGTGTCATTAGTGACAGGACCAGAGGGAATGGTTTCAAGCTACGGCAGGGGAGATTCAGGCTGGACATGAGGAAGTATTATTTTTCAGAAAGGGTGGTCAGGCACTGGAATGGACTGCAAAGGGAGGTGGTGGAGTCACCGATCCTGGGGGTGTTCAAGGAAAGACTGGATATTATGTTGAGGGACACGGTTTAGTGGGAGCTATTGGTAATAGGTGAATGGTTGGTCTGGATGATCTTTTAGGTCTTTTCCAACCTTGGTGATTCTATGATTCTAAATCACACTCCAGCACCCACTTCAAGGCAGTAAAGGAGCGCCCCCCCCCCCCCCCACCTGGCAGGGCCGGATCCCGTGACTTCTGTAATGTACAGGGATAGGTACCTGGAATTGGGGCATTAACACTTTAATACCCCGTACACTACATGATGTTTTGATGTGGAATACAGAAACCCAAAAAACATAAAACCATGACAGACTCGGACTCAGGAACTCTCACACTCACACCTATTTTATTTATTGGTCTCAATTTCAATTAGATTGTATTACATTGTGTTATCTTGCATTTTTACATCATAGTAAAATGTTTTCCTCTACAGATTGTTGCTTTTTTTTTTTTTTTTCCTTCATTCCTTGAGCCCAGCTCCCATCTCCCTATCCCTTTTCCCTTTCCCTTTCCATTTTGTGGGGCTGGGGGGGGGGTCAGGGGCCTACTGGCCCCTTGTCATGGGTACGGATTGATCTAGTTAACTCCGTGACAGGCCCCCAACACAAAAAAGATGTGGAGCTTCTGTAAATGTTCAGAGGAGGGCCACAAAGATGTACCTGGAGCACCTCTCCTATGAAGATAGGTTGAAGGTACTGGGCTTTTTCTGCCTGGAAAAAAGAAGGCTTTGAAGAGACCTTGTCTCAGTCTTTCAGTGCTTAAAGGGAGTTGGTAAACATAAGGGAAATAAACTTTTTTACATGGGTAGACAGTGATAAGATAAGGGGGGAATGGTTTTAAACTAAAGGAGGGGAAATATTGGGGGAGGTTTTTTACTGAGAGTGGTGAGGTGCTGGAACAGGTTGGAGAGGTTGTGGATGCTCTGTCCCTGGAGTTGTTTAAGGCCAGGTTGAATGGGACCCTGGGCTATCTGATCTAGGATGTGATCTAGTGGCTGGCAAACCTTGCCTGTGGCAGGGGGTTTAAACTTGAGGTCCCTTCCAACCCAAGCCATTTTGTGAAGTGGTGCCTTCCTAATCAGCCTCTGGTAATGCTCAGGCTGTGGCTTTAGCATGCTAAACCCTCACTGCGCTTCCTCTTGCTCCCTTCCACACTGCTGCTGGCAGAGTAATCGAATGGCAACTTAACAGGGCTAAGGAGCTTTATCATCTCTTGCAGCCCCTCAGAGCAGCTACAGCCCTGTAGTCAGAACGAAAGAAGCAAAAGCAAGCAACAGAGGGATACCTCCTCATCTAACACTTCCTTTCCTTCCCTCCCTCACGTGGTGAAGGGAAAGGGCGGGGATTGCGCAGTGCGTTACATCCGTTCTTGTAGTGCGGTGTTGCTGTGCGTGGAGGAGAATGTGAGTGTTTGGTGGTGGTGTCTCGTTCTGCTGGGGTCGCTACTATTTTCTCTGGTGCTTGGCCTTAACTGTTAATGGCTTGGCGCCTCCCAGCTGTCTCGGGGAAGTGTGTGAGTAGTCATGTGGTGGGGTTTTCTTCTTTCCTTGAGTGCTTGCTGCCTCCTTTGGGAGGGATGTCCTACTGTAGAGTACGGTCTGGAGCGGATGGAGGAGCTGCTGCTGAAGAGAGGTTGCCGTGTTAGAGGGCAGAGAGGATTTGAGTGAGGAAGAAAACAGTGTCAGGGAATCGCCCTGCTCTGTTTTCTTCACGCAGCGATTGGACTGGTAGATGGCTCCTAGCTTATTTTTATTTTTATGTGTATGTTGTCTCTCCTTTTTTGTTGCTGTCGAGCCGTAGCCCCCTCTCTGTCACTGCCTTGGGAAGATCTGGGAGGCTTTGCCCGTGCACCCCTGCTTGGGCTTTTGTCTCTTTTCCTTCAGGAGACAACAAGAGCTGTGGAGAAGAGAGGAGGAAAATGGCGATTGGGAGCCGCCTACCGGCTTGTCTTTTCTTTTTCCCCGTCTTTGTGTGGCCTGTTGTATTCTGCCCTTGCTCCCTATGGTGCTTCGGTGTTTCCTCATGCTCTGCCTTATTAACTTTTCCTGAGAAAGTTACCTCTAACCCTTATTACTTTCCTCCGATTACCACTCCTATTGTCTTGCATGTTGTTACTCGTTCATTGTAATGGAGACTTCAGGGTTATTTCCTATTTTTGGCCCCTTGGCACCCGTTTATCAGTTTTGTTTGATTCTCCCATTTTACATCATTGCTGTGCTTGTTTTTTGCTTTGTCTTGTTCCAGCTCCCCTCTGTCTCTGCCCTGCAGCATGGTTTCTGTGCTTTCCCATACCGTGTTTCGCTTTCAGTGCTGCAGCTTCCAGTGTTGTGCTCCAAGCTTTTATGACAGAACTTGCATTGCTTGAAAACTGCATTAAGCCATTGTCATTGTTCACTGATTCTTTTCCTTTGTATGTGACTTATTTCACCACCAGCTTGTTTAAAAATGCTGTTATTCATTATCCTTTACTGAGATGTTTCTCTAATCTTTTTATTAGCCTTCCTTAGCTTTAGTTTATTATACAGTTTTTCTCTGTGATGCTTACTTGTATTCTGAAAGAACAGATAAGCTATTTGTCACAGCAAGCTTCTAGTAGCAGGCAAAATGTTCAACTACTTTATCTAACCATATGTTTGCATAGTGGAGAGAGAAGATATAGAAGCACACATAGCATGCTTTCAAGGAAAGTTGAATGTAGGTTCTTGTGACTGTTTAATCTACAGTAGAAATATTAATTACTGTTCTGTAGTTCATTATAACTAAGTGGTTTGTGGGTTTTTTCTAGACTTCTGTGTTACTGATGGGGAGCTTAGCCTCATGTATGATGATTATACAACTTGCAAATTCAACTAGGCAAAATGCTTGTGGAAGAATATAGGTAATGCTGTGGCTGGCCTTAGTAGTATATATTTGAGTGTAGTATTGAAAACTCAAGTTGAGGATAATAGTGTAATGCACTGTATTTTTTTTCTTTTACTTTCTGCCTTTTTAAATAGTTCAAAACTAAAATATTGCTTTTAGGGCAGTTGCAGAAAAAAAAAAAAGGGGGAAAAAAGGGAAGAGTTATGAGAGGGAATGGTGTTTGAGATCACATCCATGATGTGTGTTAAAGCTTTTATGAAAATGCAGGGAAGTCTTTAGGAGGGTTTTAGTAAGAGGAGGGTTTTAATAAGGTGAGACTTCACAAACAGGTTTCAAGATTGTTTTCTGGATGTAATGGCATGTATTTCTTGTATTGTTCTCATGCTATCTTTTTTGTCCTAGAATGCCTAAATCAAAGGAACTTGTGTCTTCAAGCTCATCTGCAAGTGATTCAGATAGTGAAATTGACAAAAAGGTGAAAATGTTATCATAATAGTCAACATATAATTTCCATGTGGCAAAAATGCATCTCATTCCATGTAAATTCAGATGCTTGGGTGAAGGGGGGGGCAAAAACAAGATTAAGGTTCATGTGGAGAAGATGTTTCTTGCTTTGCAGTGAACTTCTTAAAGTTGTGTTTTGTTTTGTTTAGTATTTACTATGTGGTGTATCTAGCCACAAGTTTCCTGACATTTTCTTACTTTGTGGTAAGGTGTGGTAAGAGATAGAAGGGTTCGGTATTAACTGCCCCTTATGGCAAGAGTTCAGTTTAATTTTGAGATGACTTCAACCTCCCCTCAACCTGCCCTTCATTTTGGTGTCTGGATAAATTGCAAGCCTGAAGTCAAAATCACCACCCGCCTTGTCATATCTGTGCCATGTACTTATCTTGTTTACATGTTCTTTTTCTCTGTTTCAGATTCCTACTTCTATTGTAATACCACCTGCTAGTTTCTCACTTAAAAGCTGATCCAACCTGAATGTCTCTGTTAATTAATTTTAACATTTAAACTGTTTTTAAGTGTGAAAATTGAATGTTTCCAATTATTTTAATTACTTGTGTTTTTTTGTGTGTGTGGGTATGGTTACCATGTAAATCAGTTATTTGCAGTTACTATTTCTACCAACATTTAAAAGTTATACCATCTGAGTGTTTTAAAAACATATTTAATCATGCTATGCACAGAGATAGGACCCTGATGATAATAAAGAAAAAGTTCCCCTGAGGAAGGTGCTTTCTGGATACATTTTTTTTTTTTTTTTTAAAGAGTTTTTAGTGGCCCTATACTTCCTTTTTTGTTGTTGTTGCTTTCAGTGGAAAATAATGCATTCATGCATTTGTTTTGTTCTTGCTCCAAGGCAAAGCGGAAAAAGCAAGCTGTTCCAGAAAAGCCTCTAAAGAAACAAAAGATGGGTGAAAGTTCAAAAGGTGCTGCTTCTAAGCAAAGCAGTAACAGAGATGAGAATATGTTTCAGGTAAAATTGATAACTATTTTAGAGCCTGGTTTAGGTACCTTGTTACATTATAGTCCATATAAATCTTGTGAATTTGTTTGAGTATCTTGGTAGTGTCTAGTCTCCTGAAACCTTGGTGGAAGAGGGGTTACAATACTGCTGTGTGGATGAGAAACTTGGGAAAAGCATTGTCAGGTTTCAGTGGAGTAAAAATCTGAGTTGTGGCGATTGATCTAGCCTTTGTGGTCTTTGCTTATGATAACACTGGGTAGTTGTTTCGTCTGTAAACACAGTACTCATTGTGAATGTATTGTAAATATTAAGTCAAGACAATGTCTGCATGGGAATGCTTTTTGATCAGGGCTCTTTCAAGAAAGGTTCTCAGAACCAAAGTATGTGGTCCTCATGCATGACTCCTCATTTTTCTTGAACTAGGTCAAGGGCAACTTGGCTCCTGTCTTATAAGACTGCCTTGAAATAAGATTTACTCGTTTCTGTTTTTATGGTGCAGATTGTTCTTGCTGAACATCAAAAAAGTGTTTTGTTTTTTTTTGACATTGTACTTAGCTTTAATTGGGTGAACGTATATTTTTAAGTAACATGATGAGTTTGTGAATGAATGGTACGGTAGTTCCTGCGGTTAGCTGGGGCAGTAGTAGTGCGTTCTACAAGCTGTGCAAGAGATACAAATAACTTGGGAGTTACTTGTTTTAGGTGAGCAAGTCAAGAGTTATTTAATGTCTGCGACTAGTTGGCTTGGTAAGTGACAAGAACAGGAGAAAATTAAGAATCAGTCTCCTAAGAATTTAAGTTTGTGAAAGTATATGGGAGGGATGTCTAATAAGATGATCCCAATGATGGGTAAGGCAAAAGAAATGGCTTTGGACTGTATCTGTGCAAAGGAGTAAGGCTGAAAAAAGCAAACCACCCTCTTCTCAAGAGAGAAGATCTGTGTAACTGGTTATGTAATACAGGACAGTTACTCCTAATGTGTTAGTCCTTGCTTTCTTCTTCCTGTATAGTTGGGAGGGAGAGGTTCAATTGAAGACACTGTGTTAATGCCTGGACTTGGTCATCAGCTTGATCTGAACCATCGGTGTTCTTTGGTCTCTGCCTACCTTCTAGTTACTCAACAGCAAATATTTTTAGGTTGCTTATTCTGTTAGGTGAATCACTGTTGGTTTTTATGCTACATCAGTTTATGTACTTTAACTAAAATGCTAAATACTAAAATTTAACTAAATTTGGTGTGAAAATAGCATTGTGAGTCTATAGTTACTTCCTCTCTTTTCCTTCTACCTGGGAGAGCATGTTAGAAGTATTTCAAATTTTTAGGTATGGTTTTGCTTATTCTAGGACTACTAATAATAGTTGAAACTCCTTTTTGCTTTCTTGGGGCAGTAAAATTATCTCTGTGCAAGTGACTTTGCAGTGTAACTTACAGATGTGACTTCATCTGATGGGAATTAATCTATGAAGCATTCACAGGATAGTCAGAAGTTATGTGATACCCATACTGTGTGGGGGAGTTGCAGCAAATGACGTGTAACTTACTGATTTACTGTTCTAAACCTTCAGGCTGTATGCATCCAAAACACAGCTTCCTTTAATGTAGAGCTCTAAAGCTTTAATGCAGAGCAGGGGAGGTCCCGACATGTCACATCCCGATAACCCCGCTTTATGCCTGCTACAACACATAGGTAGCCTTAGAGTACTGTAGAATTTGATAAAAGCATTTGGGCATGATTGGGGTGCAGAAATTTCTCACTCCAGTTTGTGGTGTATTACTAGAGAATCTAAGGACAAGCATTATCCACATTAACATGAAAGGGTTTATTATTGATGTATTAGATTGCTGTCTGTGACTTCAAGCCCATGTAAGCTCTACATCATGTGCTTTAGTTTGAAAAATCCTGTTATTTACCCATGCCTAATTTGGGTAAGGTTGGTTAATGCTGTCTGGATACAATATTAATGACTGTCAAGAATAGAGCTGCATAACAAAAGGCATTTCCCAGAAATTGCTGCTTTCATTTGTATGAGAAGAACTTGCCTCCTTTCCTTCTTTTTTATTGAAAGTGAAGTTGTATTTGCTTTTTGACTTGTGAGAAGTTCTTCAGTTTTATAGTGCAATGTCTTATCATAGGTTCCTGAAAATAGTAAAATATGTTTGTGATGCTCTGTAAAGTTGTTGGACTGTGAAATAATGAATAGAATTGCGTTGGTAGCTACTTAAGTTTCAGAATTAGTGTTTTGAATTGACATAATGCACTGTAGAGCTCAGCTATTTTACAGGACAGTATGCACTAGGAGTTTGTATTATTTTACTGTGCTCCTTTCAGTGCTAAATAGTTACCAGCTAAGAAGGCTGCTTTTTTTTTTTTTTTCAGTTTCTATTTTCAGTGTGTATACCTTTCAAAGGAAACTGGCAATTGGAAGGAAAATGTAGTTGAAAGCTCTTGATGAAACTCATACAGGAAGCTATCTGTGTAGCTGTGAAAGGAACCTAGACACAGTTAATTTTTATTCCATGAAATGGAAACCTGGAAATATTATCTTTTGATCTACTTAATGTAGCAGAGTGGCATATCTAAAGAGCTGTTATATTAATAAACATGAAATTGTGTATGAAGACTGAACAGCATTAACTATCCTACCACAAATAAAGCAATACAATCCTTATAATGCTACTGTGATTAAGAAGGTGCTTTAGCCTGGTGAAGTTGCTGTTGCTGGTACTGTCAGTTGCTGTGAGGAAGAAAAGCTGTTTAGAAATGACTCAATGCCAAAATTGCAGATATCTGAACCTTCAATTTATTTGGGTAAATCTAGATTTTTTTTTTTAACCTTAATTGCTAATTAGAACTGTAGTTCAGAAACCAGCATTAAAGCTTTCAGCGGTGATAACTGTTTTGCATAGAGTTCAACTAAACATTCTAAACTTCGTGCAAGCATTCAGGTGAAATGTAGACAGAGGCATAAAACTTAATGTCATCATTTTCATATGGAACCCTTTCTAGTTAAGGTACTGGTACTAAATGTGTACTTCATATTCTTCCCCCTGCCTTAATGTAGTTAAGGTATGTAGTCTCATTATTAATATTTGAATCCTAAACCTTTCTTTTGTATTTGCATCTCTAATCTGCTATATTGTATCAGATTTTTTTTTTTTTTGTAGAGCAAACCTGGAATTACTTGGCAATGCACTTAGTCTTTGATAGATGTTCTGTAGTGCTACTACTTGAAAGAAATCTAAAAGTTGCTTGAAGTCTGTGAAGCGTTATATTGTAAAACCAAGAAATGTTGTTTATGTATTTAGGATATCCTTTGCCAGTAGTGCTGACATTTGGCCAATCCTACAGACTATGCCAAGCTAAGTCTGAAAGAACTCAGATGCTCTGACATCATGCCTTATTTTTGAGTGTTGTATTTCTTGTGCTGTGGAAGTATTTAATAAATCAATCACAAAGTATCTTAAACTGTAGTTTCTTGTTCATTTTAAAGGATACTTTGAAGTAAGGAAAACAAATGCTTCAGGCTTACAGTATCTAAAGTTGTCCCAATTGTATTGAAGTTATTTTTTGACTTAATTCAATGTGGTCTACAGAAGAAGAAAAATGGCTTTAACAAAACAGAAAGCATACTTGTTTATATCTATTTTTATGAAGTAACAGCTTATGATTTAAATATCTGTGGATGATTTTAGTTGAATTGGGAGTTTTTGTTTTCTGGACAGATGCACTGGCAATTTAGCAGGGGATCTTACTAGCATTACAAGATGTATAAAGAAATTTAAGCAAGCAAAATATTAGTTTGTGCATTTTGATTACCTAACTTCTGATTCTCAAATTTACGTTATACTTGTAATTCATGTAAACAAATACTTTATCAAATGTGGAAAAATATTTAAATATGTAGGGCAATCCATAGTGCAAGACAATGTACTGTGCTTTTTACCTGCTCCCCACCCTCTTAAAAAAAAAAAAAAAGTGCCTAATTCAGTTATGCTGTTGTGGTACAGAAACTCTGAAATTCCTAGAGTATTATTTGTCAACAAAGACAATTTCATGCCTTGGTACATGGGAGTAAACATTAAAAGTTAAGATTTTTTTGTTATAATAGAGGCAAAAAAAAAAAAAATCCTGAACCCAACATGCTTTTAAAAGAATACAACTTAGGTTAATAAGTATTTTTACTCTACGAGGGCCAGATTGGCATGACAAAAACTACTGAATGTGTTAGTGGTTTTAAGTCCTTAATCCATTTATATTGTCGTTATCTATTAGCCTACTCGCTTCTAAGAATTAAGCACTTGATTTAGTTGTTTCTCTGGTGTCTAAAATAAGCTGCAGTGGGCAATGTCACATGTTTGAGTCTAATGCTGTTTGGAGAAGTAAAATGCTGTAATAGATAAAATACCTAAAAGATCCTTGTATTTGTTTTGGCAGATTGGCAAAATGAGATATGTCAGTGTTCGTGACTTTAAAGGGAAAGTTTTAATTGATATTAGAGAATATTGGATGGATCAAGAAGGTGAAATGAAGCCTGGCAGGAAAGGTATTACTCTGCTTCATGTTATTTTCTATTAAAACATAGCCTTCAGTTTACTCAGAAAACTGTATATGAGATTTTTATATTCAGAGTAACACTTATTTTAACAAATGATTCGTTTTACTTGTAGATTAGAAACAAAAGCGAAGAGATTTTGTTTGCCTGAGTCCACTTTCCTAAATGAATAGTGCATAATATATGGAAACAAGGCACTGGATAGAAACAAATTTATTGTGGGAGTCATAACTCTTCCCAGTTCACAGAATCATAGAATGGTTTGAGTTGGAAGCTACCCTTAAGATTATCTAGTTCCAACTACCCTACTATAGGTAGGGATGCCTCCCTTTAGATAGACCAAGTTATTCACAGACCCATCCAGCCTGGCTTTGAATGCTTACAGGGAGAGGGCATTCACAACCTCTCTGGGCAACCTGTTCCAGTGTCTCACCACCCTCACAGTAAGGAATTTCTTCCTAATATCTAGTCTAAATCTACCTTCTTCCAGTTTAAAACCATTTCCCCTTGTCCTGTTGCTACATGCCCCTCTAAAAAGTCCCTCCCTAGCTTTCCTGTAGGCCCCCTTCAGGTACTGGAAGAAGGCTATTATAAGGTTTCCTTGGAGCCTTCTCCAGGCTGAAAAGCCCCAGCTCTCTCAGCTTGTCTTTGTAAGGGAGGTGCTCCAGCCCTCTGATCATCTTAATGGCCCTTCTCTGGACCTGCTCTAACAACTGCATGTCCTTCTTGTGTTGGGGGCTCCAGAACTGGACACAGTACTCCAGGTGGGGTCTCATGAGAGCAGAGTAGAGGGGCAGAATCACCTCCCTTGCCCTGCTGGTCACACTTTTCCTGATGCAATCCAGGATAGGGTTGTCCTTCTGGGCTGCAAGCATGCACTACTAGCTCATGTTGAATCTCTCATCAATCAATGCTCTCAAGTCCTTCTCCTCAGGCCTGCTCTGAAACCATTCTTTGCCCAACCTGTATCTGTGTTTCAGATTGCCCAAACCCAAATGCAGGACCTTGGCCTTGTTGTTCTTCATGAGGTTGGCATGGGCCCATCTCTCAAGCCTGTCCAGGTTCCTCTGGATGGCATCCCTTCCCTCTAGCATGCAAACTGCACCACGCGGCTTGGTGTCATCTGCAAACTTAGTGAGGGTGCACTCGATCCCACTGTCCATGTCACCTACAAAGATGTTAAATAACACTGCTTCCAACACCAATCCCTGAGGAATGCCACTTGTCTCTGGCCTCCACTTGGACACTGAGTCACTGACTGCAACTCTGAGTGCAACCATTCTGCCAATTCCTTATCCAGCTAGCGGTCCATCCATCAGATACATTTTTCTCCAGTTTGGTAACCTTGATGTCATGGAGGACATTGTCAAATGCTTTGCAGAAGTCTAGATAGATTGTCAGTTGCTCTTCCTTTATCTACTGATGCTGTAACTCCATCATAAGCCACCAAGTTTGTCAGGCATGACTTGCCCTTGGTGAAGCCATGTTGGTCACCACTAATCACCTTGTCTTTATTTTCAATGTGCCTTAGTAGTGCCTTCAGGAGGATCTGCTCCATGATCTTGCCAGGCACAGATGTGAGACTGACTGGCCTGTAGTTCCCAGGGTCTTCTTTTTTCCCCTTCTTGAAAACAGGGGTTATGTTTCTCCATTTCCAATCAGTGGGCATCTTCACCAGACTGCTATGACCTTTCAAATATGCTGGATAGCAGCTTGGCAACTTCATCTCAGTTTCCTCAGAACCTGTGGATGATTCTAATTGGGTCCCGTGGACTTGTGCACCTTCAGGTTCTTTAGATGGTCTTGACCCTCATCTTCACTTACAGCAGGCAGATCTACCTTCTCCAGGTTCTTACTGCTGCTTTCTGCAACTTGGGCAGTGTTGCCAGAGCCCTTGCCTGTGGAGACTTAGACAAAGAAATCCTTGAGCACCTCAGCTTTCTCTGTATCCCTTGTGACCAGGTCTCCAGTTTCCTTCCTGAGAGGGCCCGCATCCTCTCTGGTCGCCTTTTTTATCACTGATATAACTGTAAAATTTTTTCTTGTTCCTATTGATGTCCCTGGCTAAATTTAATTCTACCTGGCTTTTATCTTTCCTAACCTGATCCCTAGCTGCTCAGACAACTTCTTTGTAGTCCTCCCAGGTAACCTGTTCCTGCTTCCACTCCCTATAGACTTTCTGTTTGCACTTAAGTTAGTCCCGGGAGCTCCTTGTTGATCCGCTGAGGCCTGTTAGCATTCATTGCCTGCTTTCCTTTTTCTTGGGATGCACTGCTTCTGGGCTTGCAGGAGATGGTCTTTGAATCCCAGCCACCTTTTTTGGGCCTCTCTTCCCTCCAGGGCTTTCTCCCATGCCACCCTGCCAAGCAGTTTCCTGAAAAGTTCAAAGTCTGCTCTCTTGAAGTCCAGAGTAGCAAGCTTGCTGCGCACCCACTTTGTGACACCTTAAGGATTTTGAACTCCACCATTTCCTGGTCACTACAGCCAAGGCTGCCCTTGAGCTTCACATTACTCACCACCTCCTCCTGGTTGGTGAGGACAAGGTCCTCTGTACTACTTGAAAGAGGAAGCTATCATCAACACATTCCAGGAACCTCTTCTATGTCTGCTGCACTGCTGTTTTGTTCTTCCAGCAGCTATCGAGGTGGTTGAAGTCCCCCATGAGGACCATGTTTTGTGAATATGAAGCTGCTCCTCTTTTTAGAGTACCTCAACCACTTGGTCTTCCTGATCAGGCAGCCTGTAGCAGACCCCCCCTCTATGATGTCTCCTTCCCTTGAACCTTAACCCATAAGCTCTTTGTCAGCTCCTCATCCATTCCCAGGTGGAGCTTCATGGACTCAGGTGGTCTTTGATGTAGAGGGCAACACCCCCTCCCCTTCTCCCCTGCTTGTCTTTCCTGAAGTGTTTATACCCATCTATTCCTACGTTCCAGTTATGAGAGTCATCCCAGCGCATCTCAGTGATGCCAGTGACATCATAGTTGTGTAGGCATATGCATGCCTGTAATTCCTCCTGCTTGTTCCCCATGCTCCATATGTTGGTGTTCAGGCACTTGAGTTGGGCTCCTGTTGAGGCTGATTTACCAATTAGAGTTCTCTTATCCTAAACCTTAAGTGTTGTCTTACTGGCCTGTGATCCTGTTCCAGGTCTAGGACATCCATTACCATTGTTTTCCTCTAAGTACAGTGATTTGAGGATTCCCACCCCCAACAACTCTAGTTTAAACATCTCCTGATTAAATTGGAAAGATTGCGGCCAAAGATAATCTTCCCCTTGTCTGACAGATGAACTCCATTCTCACCTAGAAGACCAGATTTCTCAAAATTAGTTCCATGACAGTTGATTAATTCAATTTCTTGCTTCTGTTACAGTAAGATATTTTAGAGTTAAAAAAACAAACATGAATTTTTAATTTTAAAGTGAAAATATTTCAAGTGCTTGAGTTTTGGAACTTTGTATGTCTAATCTGTGGCACAGCATAAGCCTTTAAATTTTTAATTGGCATGCCCATACCTAATTTTTATGGTATCCTTTTACTGACCTGCTTTCAGAACACTTACCACCTGTAGGATGCAGATGAGTTGATAGTTGTAGTAGTAGTGCTTAATGCCATGTTGCTTCTTTAGAAAAGCTTTCTTTAATCATTTTTTTTTTTATTGTGCCAGTGACAGACATAAGCGTGAAACCTTCTGTGCTGAAGGCAGTTAATGTAGAATCAGCATAAGGTTTGTTACAGTTTTCTGATGTGTCCAAGAGCAATGTAGTGAATAGACATTTAGAAAGCTTGAATTATCATCCACATATTAACCAACCAACAGTAATAGGTTTGTATGAACAGAGTGTATGGGTACTATACAAGAAACATTTTTTGGATGTGTTGCCATGACTTAAAAAATTACTCTGATGTTTAAGGACTAAACTGCTGTGCTTTGAGGTGGAAATAAAAAGCACATCAATTGAGAGCTTGAGTAGGAAATCATGAATTCTGTTATTTAGGAAGTGTTGTCAGATTGTTTTAGATGGCACATTTAAACTTTATGCCTGCATATAACTCATGGTATGTCATTCAGGGGCAGCTTGGTATTTGTACTCCTAATAATGCTTGGCCTAACTTTTTTAAAAATCTTCCCCTAAAGACTGTTAGGAGAACTGCTTAAAACAGCCACAAAGACTGTGCTCCTTAAAGTAATTGCAGTGCTTTGATTAAAAAAAAATAATAATAATAAAAAATACTTGGTGATAGGGAAGAATGATGAGTCCTAGAGATGGAATTCATAGTTTCACCTGTTTTTAGGTCCTACTCCACCTACAGGGAGAAAGCAATAGAAGAAGCCTGATCAGTGAAGTGGGTGGGGCGGGGGGTCGATAGTAGAAGAGCCTGACTAGAGGGAGTGAGAGGTAGTTCTGTGATTATGTACTCATGTAGCAATTGCAGGGGAAGAGTGAGGAGGCTCAAGCATGAGGGAAATGTGTGTCTGAACTACAGCTTGAAGTAAAAATTCAGAACTGAGGAGGTGAATTGTGGGGAACTGAATGAGCATTGTTTGAATGTTGCAATCTATAGTGATCTTGAAGCTTAAAGCAACCAAACAAAACAGAACAAAAAGACTTCCATGTTTGTGAGTGCTAAGGAATAGAGTATCTCCATAATGTTACTTACAGCATTCATTACTCACAGTACTTTGAGCTGTCACCCCCCCCCCCCCCCAAAAAAAAAACCCACACCAAAAAAAAAAAAACCACAACAGAATTGTTATGTCAGAAATACATAGGAGTTCAATCCACTGCAGTATTTGGTTTCTAACAGCTAACAGAAATAAGATTTGATTTCCTTCTACTTACTCAGGGCATTTGTATGGCTTCCTGTCAGGGACAGAGCTCTATTTCCCTTCCTGTGTTTTGCAAAACATATACAAATGAATTTGTTATATTGTACCAGTTTTCTTTGTAAGGTGAACTTGTCCATTGATGAGTTAAGGTCTAAATTGAAGTGTTCCAAGCAAGTACTTTAACCATGAATCTGAGTCTGTTATACACTTTATGTAACTCAAGCATTAATAGTGTGGCACAGTCTGTAGATGGAAATCAGTCTTAATTGTATGTTTGCAATATTCTGAACTATGATTTTCTTTTTGTACTAAGTATTTTGTTTTTCATGTATTTCAGGTATTTCTTTAAATCCAGAGCAGTGGAACCAGCTGAAGGAACAGATTTCTGATATTGATGATGCAGTAAGAAAACTGTAAAGACAGCCATACAAAATTCTGTCATTTTAGTTATTTTAAGTGGTCTAAGTTATTGTATATTTTTATTGCAAAGCAGTTTGTAAGATAAATTTTTTTTAGAGCATTGAAAGTGTATTCTAAGTGAGGCTACTTGTGTATACTTCACTAAAAGGAGACGTTGCTTATACCTTATGGTGTAAAACAAATACAGTAATATGTAAAGCATAGCTTTTTATGGCCTTTTGATTAAAGATATTTGCTGATAAGGCCACCTAATAGCTTCAGGCTTTGTTTCATTTTAGTTAATAGTTTGCTTGCTAAGGTGATTCTTAATGTCTTAATTTATTTTTTTCTTTTGTTTTAATATCCTTTAGTATTGCTCTCAGCTTTATGCTTTAAAACTTAATATAAACAGTGAATACTTGATAAAACCTATTTCTGTAGATAACTTTAAATACTGTATTGGCAAACTTACCTTATGTATTCAGATGAAACAGTCCTGAGTGTTTAGACTTGTTTGCATTTTTGCATGAAGTGTTATGCTAAGCAATAACACTTGAACACCATCTGCACATTCTGTCCCCATAACTTGCTTGAGTTAGAAAGTACAGTTAGCCTTTATTCATGGATCTGAGTGTGTGGTGTGTGTTTGTTTGGTGTGGTGTTTTTTTTGTTTGCAAAACAAAATCGTTGTTAGCACGAACACCTTTCTTTTGTGGGTAAGCTGCTCAGGAGCGACTCCTTATCTTGTTCTTTCGCTGATCTTGTCTGTTGTCTGGGCCTTCCCAGGAGTCAATGCTGTAAATGGGAAGACTTATGTTCCAGTTAGTTCCTTGCTGATGTCTGGCTTAATTTTTCGTGATGGTATCCATACTATTTTTCCAGTCTCACAATGTTTTACTGCTGCATAGCCTCTTCCCCATACCAGAATCATCTAGCCTGCCTCCCATTCCCCACTATCTGCTTTTATTTTTACTGGAGGCCCTTCGCTCAAAACTCTGGGCTGCCAATGTTTCTGTACAGGGCTGCTGCAATCTCCACGTTCGAAGTGATTCAATGAGTAAATGGCTTTAGATAGAATCTCTGCTTGTCTTTTAACAGGAATCCCACTCTGATACCCTTCCCCCTCACCTAGGACGTGCAACTTTTCCTTGAGGAGGCGGATTGGCACGTTCTACAATTGCTTGTCCCTGAGAGTTGCCAGGGATTCCTGTGGAATGAGATATTCCCCAAGCTGTTAGCCATTCCTGGGTTGATTTTGAGATGAAGCAAGACTCATTATCTGTTTTTATCTGGCTGGGCAACCCCATAGCGGCTATTGCAGTGGCCCAATGTCTCTGTGCTGCGGTCGAATTGCACTTTGCATGTTCAGTGACTGATATCACAGAAGAAGCTGTGTCTACAGTAATTGTGAGCCATGGGCAAGGGGCCATACGGCGTTCCCATGTAAAATCCGTCTGCCAGATTTGTAATGGCTTTAAGCCACGGGGGTTAACACCTGCACCAATAGTTGGGGCAGAATTGCAATATGGACATGCCTGAACTACATCACGAGCTGTTGGCAAGGGAATAGAACAGGCCCGTGCCAAAGCCTTGGCACTTATATGAAGAGATGCATGAAGATCATGCGCAGTTCTGATAGTGAAGCATGCTGTGCCTGCAATAATTGATGTAATGTCACCGACGCTAAATAATTAAAGCCTACAACACTGGTAAAGTTATAGACAGAGAGATTAGAGATTACTGAGTACAGTGATTGCTGATAGCTCTAGTGGCACTATCTACGAGTATGAAATTACAAAGAATTACAAAGGATCCTTGTACAAACATATCTTTTCCCAATGTATACCAATATTGTCTCAGGTACCTGTTGGAGTGTACCTCAAAAATAACAAACATTTGTTCAATATCAATGCAGATGTCTCAATCCTTGTTGCTTGTTCTCCAGGCCTCAATCTGGCCACCTGTCCCTGAAGGGAACCCATTCTGATGCCCACAATGTACACTGCACTGGCTTAAAAACCATGCACATCAGATTTGTTACATCACGAGGGAAGAGAAGACCTGGTGCTGTCAGGACTTCTAATGCATTTAGAGAGAGGAGTGATTTCAATCCCTGTTTCTCTACACAATCTATCAGGCATGTGATGTCTTTCAGATCGAGGGGTACCCATTCCGGGCCTCTGTTACCGTTCCCTACTATCAGGAAGATCTCCAGTACACTTCCTTCCTCTATCAGGCTAGGTCTAAACTTCCCACAATCTGTTAGTGCATCTCTCTTGACTCCTAAATGCAAATTCACCTCTCTCCTTTCGCTATCCTTTTCAATCAGAGCTGGAAGCTGCAGGCTCTGCACCGCTCCTTCTCCACCCATCTCCCTTTGATCAAGCACTGACTGTTGTAGAGGCTTCTGATTGGTTGCATGTGCACTCAATCTTGTAAAAGGATATGTGGGTCGAGTCAATGGGTCTGAACACTGTGGCAGAGAGTGGGTCCGGAGACTATCGTTATTTCTTTCTCCGTCGGGTGCAACCTGAGCAGAGGGCGCCGGCCGGACGCCACCTACTCCTTCAGACACAGTCAGGGTGGACAGTGCTGGCCGGACACTATCATCCCAGCGCCTGTAACTTACATCGCTTCCCTTTCTCTCTGCTGTTTTTTCTTCTACTACCTCCCTAACTTTTGACCAATCCGTACCCGAGCCTTTCCCGCAATCCCCACCCCCCTGGGTGTAACTGCATTCCACCTCCTGAGAGGAGACAGCAAGTGTCCCATCCCAGCTCACTTCTCCCCCAGCCCCCGCAGGTGGTGTTAGGTTACACAGAGAAGGATACAGCAGTTGTCGTGGATACGGCTGGGGGGTTTCAAGGACCTTGGATTCCTGCACTTGAGCCGTTTGTCATGGCTTTGTGATTTTTGCCTTTCGGTATTCCACATTATAACATCATGTGGGGCACCGGGAGTTTAACTGTTAATGCTCAAGTCCTGGGTACCTGCCCAGAAGAGAAGAAGAACTACATTCCCCAGGGAACTTTGTGGTCAGGGAGAGGAGATATAACTCCTGGCAAGGTCATTTGATGTGCTCTTTCTCTCCTGCCCTTCATCGTGGGCGCTGCTCCCATCTCCCTGCTGCTCAACTGGACTGCGCATCTCACCTCAGCGTTGTGGTGAGGCCTATCCACCTTTCGGACATTCTCTCTCTCTCATTATATTTGATTTATTAGCTTCAATTCTGATTATATTGTGTTATAGTGTGCTATCTTGCATTCCAATAATATACTTAGTAAATTAGTTTGTTTTTCCTCAGATCGTTGCCACTGTTTTTAATTATTTTGGGGTCCCCTGTTTCTTTTATTTCCGGAGGCGCGGATCTGCGGATCCCTCCGCCCCACTCGTCACAGAACCGGGCTGAACCAGCCCATAAACCGTTGACACTGTTTTGCAAGATAAAAGTGCAGACAGTTCAGCGCAGTCTTCTTCTACTTGTTTATGTGAAGCTGGAGCCGAGGGGGGAGTGGAGGGGAGTGCGAAGGTGTGGACAAGATGTTAATCGCCATAGTTGAGGGCACATTTGCGGTGTTGTGTTCCTCAGGGAACCTGCAAGAAAGTACGCTTCCCGCGCCATTTCTCACAGTGTTATTAAATTCCAAACCCATCTGTATGGGAACTGCTGAGTCATGGCCTGAACCTCTGCTTGTTCACCTGAGGCGAGCCATGAGTCAGCCAGAGGAGCACAGGTGAAGGCAATTCACCTGTGCTGCCGGAAGGGGTGGAGCCAGGCTGCACCCCTCCTAGACCTATTTAAGGGCTGGCTACCAGAGGGGAAAGATCTCTTCTGGAGATCACTTCTCTTGGTGTTTTGTGGTGAGCCCAGCCAAAGGGTAAGCTTTTTCACATATTCTCTTTTTGTTATCGTTGTCAACTTTGCCTATCTCTCTTGATTATATTGCGATTATAACTTCTTGATATCTATTGATTATACACCACCATAACCTGTGCAGTTTCAGGAATTCTACCCTCCTCTCTCGCTGCTTTCAGAGGAGCCAAGGATCAGCTCCCAAACTTTAAGCTCTGCAACTTTTTTCTTCTCTGTCGCAAGCTGCACAAGCGTGGAGGTAAATGCATCCCATCTAGTGGGGTCTAAAATGCCCTGAGGGAAGATTCCACTCCTCTTCCAGGTGAGTAAGTACAGTGGCCATGTCCTTCTCAGAAGGAGCATCCTTGCCGAAGGAGTCCTTACAGAATTGAAGGATTAACTTAATAACTTGCTCCATCACCAGCACGGCACTGATGTCCTGATCCGAGAGCGACCTGCCGCTATGTTGCAGGTTATCACCACTCCCGACTTCCATGGCAATTTACTGCCGCAGGCACGCCCTTAGGCGAAGGTACCGCAATACCACGGACTTGCACGTCCAACCTGCTACCACCTTACAAGCTGGGAATCCGTGGGCTTGCAGGAGACGTTATATGCAAGTTGACTCCTTATGCGAGTTCCTCACACATGTGTAGGCTCTTCTCACACTAGCTGGCTCCTCACACATTCCTCACGCACGCATGTAGGCTTTCCTCACACGGGGCACCATTTGTTGCATTGCCTCCTACGCTACTAACTCACAGAATCACAGAATCACCCGGGTTGGAAGGGACCCCAAGGATCATGTAGTTCCAACCCCCCTGCCTAGCAGGGCCACCAAACATACATATTCAGATCAGGTTGCCCAGGACCCCGTCCAACCTGGCCTTAAACACGTCCAAGGACGGGGCATCCACAACCTCCCTGGGCAGCCCGTTCCAGGGCCTAACCACTCTCCTAGTAAAGAACTTCCCCCTAACATCCAACCTAAATCTTCCCTCCTTCAACTTAAAACCATTTCCCCTAGTCCTGCTGTTGTCAGCCCTTTTGAAGAGTTTACTCCCCTCCTGGGTGTAGGTTCCCTTCAGGTATTGATAGGCTGCAATGAGGTCACCCCGCAGCCTTCTCTTCTCCAGGCTGAACAAGCCCAACTCCCTCAGCCTGTCCTCATAGGGGAGGTGCTCCAGCCCCCTGATCATCTTAGTCGCCCTCCTCTGGACCCTTTCCAAAATCTCAATGTCTTTCTTGTACTGAGGGCTCCACACCTGGACACAGTACTCCAGATGGGGCCTCACAAGAGCCGAGTAGAGAGGGACAATCACCTCCCTGTCCCTGCTGGCCACCCCTCTCCTGATGGAGCCCAGGATCCCATTTGCCTTTCGAGCTGCCAGAGCACACTGCTGGCTCATATTCAGTCTCTCGTCCATCAGGACCCCCAGGTCCTTCTCTGCCGAGCTGCTCTCAAGGACCGCTCCTCCCAGCCTGTACAGGTGCCTGGGGTTCTTCCGGCCCAAATGCAAAACCCTGCACTTTGCCGTGTTGAACCTCATCAGGTTCACCCGAGCCCAGCCCTCCAGCCTGTCGAGGTCCCTCTGAATGGCATCCCTTCCTTCCACCGTATCAACCGCACCACTCAGCTTGGTGTCGTCAGCAAACTTGCTGAGGGTGCACTCAATTCCCTCATCGATGTCATTAATAAAGATGTTAAAGAGCACCGGTCCCAAGACAGACCCTTGGGGGACACCACTTGTTACCGGCCTCCACCTGGACATAGAGCCATTGACCACCACCCTCTGTCTGCGGCCTTTCAACCAATTGCTTATCCATCGGGTCGTCCACCCATCAAATCCACTTCCCTCCAATTTGGAGATGAGGATGTGGTGGGGGACCATGTCAAAGGCCTTGCTCAGGTCCAGGTAAATGACATCGGTCGCCTTCCCTTCGTCCACCAATGCCGTCACTCCATCATAGAAGGCCACAAGATTAGTTAGGCATGACCTTCCTTTGGTGAAGCCGTGCTGGCTGTCTCGGATCACATGCTCATTCTTTATGTGACCGAGCATATTGTCCAGGAGGATCTGTTCCATGATCTTCCCAGGCACGGAGGTGAGACTCACCGGCCTGTAGTTCCCCGGGTCCTCCCTGCTCCCCTTCTTGTATATGGGAGTGACGTGACCCTTCCTCCAGTCGTCCGGGACCTCACCTGACAGCCACGACTTCTCAAATATGATGGAGAGCGGCTCGGCAACCACCTCGGCCAGCTCCTTCAGGACCCTGGGATGCACGCCATCCGGCCCCATAGACTTGTATTCATTCAGTCTAAGGAGGCACTCTCGGACTTGCTCTGCCCTTACAGTGGGGAGGGATTTACCTCCTTGGTCCCCACATAGAGGTTTGGGGATGCAGGGTTCAGGGACGTGAAAAAGACTAGAATCCTGGCCACCAGTGAAGACCGAGGTGAAGAACTCATTCAGCACCTCGGCTTTCTCTTCATCTGTTGAAGCCAGTTCTCCTTTTAAATTTACCAATGTAGGTACGCCCGTTTTGGCCTGTCTCTTCTGGGCAATGTACCTGTAGAAGGTTTTCTTATTGTTTTTCACGTCCCTTGCCAAGTTCAGTTCTGCCTGCGCCTTGGCTTCCCTGATCCCACGTCTGCAAGTCCGGACGGCATTCCTGTACTCTTCCCAGGTGACACAGCCTTGTTTCCAGAGCTTGTACACCCCTTTCTTCGCCCTCAGTTCTCTCAGCAGGTCCTTGCTGAGCCATGCCGGTTTCCTACCTCGCCTGCCCACTTTCTTATTCAGCGGAATGGAGACCTCTTGTGCTTCCAGGAAGGCATCTTTGAAGAGCCGCCAGCTCTCCTCAACATCCATGTCTTTGAGGGCAGCGCGCCAGGGGATCTTGGCCAGCAATCCATTGAGTAGCTTGAAGTCTGCTCTTCTGAAGTTCAGTGTCCTGGTCCTGCTCTTTGCCAGGCCCACATTGCTTGAGATCACAAACTCAACCAGGGCGTGGTCGCTGGAGCCCAGGCAGCCTCCAACCTTGACGCCTTTGATGATCTCCTCAGCGTTGGTGAGCAGCAGGTCCAGCAACGCTTCACCTCTGGTCGGTCTGTCCAATACCTGAACCAGAAAGCTATCATCAATGGATTCCAAGAGCCTTCTGGAGCTCTTGCAGCTCGCCGTGTGGTTTTCCCAGCAGATGTCCGGATGGTTGAAATCCCCCACCAGGACAAGAGCCCGTGAGCCAGACATCTCACGCATCTGGAGCAAGAAAGCCTCGTCGACAGCCTCCCCTTGATCACGTGGTCTGTAGTATACCCCTAACACCAGCTGACCTATATTTGTCCCATCTCTAATCCTAACCCACAGGCTCTCAACCTGTTCCTGACTGCTTCTCGTAGGGAGCTCCTCACAGTTTATCCAATCTCTGACATAGAGAGCAACTCCCCCACCCCTCCTACCTCGCCTATCTCTCCTAAAGAGTCTATAGCCGTCGATGGCAGTATCCCAATTGTGGGAGTCATCCCACCATGTTTCTGTGATAGCAACAAGGTCATAACTTCCCGAGTGCATCACAGTTTCCAGTTCCTCCTGCTTGTTACTCAGGCTGCGTGCGTTGGTATAAAGGCACTTCAGCCGGGCTATCCGTCTCGCCACTTTTCCCTTTATAAGGGATCTAGGATCCCCTAGAACAGCAGCATCCCCAGCATCCCCCTGCCCTAGTCCTTCCCTATGCACTCTGCCGTCATTGCCCATGGAGTTTGGTATAAGCCCTCGAATGACCCGTTCAATTCCAGTAGCCCTTATTGTGTCCCCTTCCCCCTTCATTCCTAGTTTAAAGACCTGTCAATGAGTCCCGCTAATTCTTCAGCTAAGATCCTCTTACCCCTCAGGGACAGGCTGCATGCATCAGCAGCCATCATGCCAGGTGCAGTGTAAGTTGCCCCATGGTCAAAAAAGCCGAAATTCTTGCGCCTGCACCAGCTCTTAAGCCATCTATTGAAGAGTTGGGTATTTTGGATCCTCCCTGTACCTTTCCCTGACACCACGGGCATAGAAGAAAAGACCACCTGCACCCCAGCTCCTTCAAGTATTCGCCCCATTCCCCTGAAGTCTTTCTTGATAGACCTCAGGCTTTCCTTATCAACTTCCTCGCCGCCAGCCTGAATTATTAAGAGCGGGTAATAATCTGAAGGCCGAATCAACCCAGGAATTTTCTTTGAAATGTCCCTGACCCGTGCTCCAGGAAGGCAGCACACCTCTCTGCGGGTAGGGTCGGGCCGGCATATAGGGCCTTCTGTTCCTTGCAGAAGGGAGTCGCCTATGACAATCACCCTCCTGTCCTTACGGGTAGAAGCAGTCTTGAGGGTTGGGGGCGACCGCTTCGCCTGAGGCAACCTCACGGGTGAACCCGTCTCCGCACTCTCACTCGTCCCCCCCTCAACTTCCAGGGCCTCAAACCTGTTACGCAGAGGCACCTGGGGAGCCGGGGATGGTCGGGATGGGGGATGCCCCCTCCGCCGAGCAGGTACCCGTTTCCACTCCTCCTCCCTTCTCAAATTGCTGTTAGGGGGAAGAGAGGACACTCTCTAACTCTAACCAGGTCAGGACCAAATGACTGCATGTACACATCAATACGATGAACAGCAAAATGGTGTTTATTACACGTGTACTCTAGCTTATATAACCTATGTGCTTCGTCTACGGCCCTAAGGGCACATGCCACACATCGATCATAAAGCAGGGAGAGGGCCTATCTCGTCACATCCCGTGGGGGGGGGGTCTCGCAGTCGCTTACAACAGGTTTCTTAGGGTAGATCTGGATTTTTTGATTGTCCATTAGTTGTCTCCAGAGCTGGAGAAGGACATGGTTGGGCTGGCAGTCGATCTTAGTAAATTGGACCCCAGCCCAAATTAAATCATTAAACATTTGCTTTCGGGAGACCCTTACGGGTCCTGATTGAGGAACTCGAGTAGCCAGCATTTTGGTTTTACTTCCTGGCAGGACCTCTGCTTCTTCCAACATCCAAAAGTTGTGCCTAATCCGCAGGCGTTCTCTTTCTCCTAGGTTGGCCACTAACTGGGAAGCCTGATGGACTACAGCTTCTGAGGCCACCAGGGTATTTAATATAGAGACTAGGGTACCATAGAGATGAGAGGGAGCTTGCTGTAGAATCAAGTCTCTCATCCCTGCTGAAAATTTGACCATATCAGGGCCATCAAATGTGTCTTCATAGATAGCCTCTCTTACACCCAGTTCGCGGATATAATTTTGAAGGTCCTCCATGGAGGACCACATCCCTGCATGTAGAAGTATATCTGAATTATTCGGCCACACCATATGGCAGGCCACCATTAGCCATTCTATTATAGAATGGTTTTCAACAAGGTATTGATTACCCACATATAACCTCTGCCTGAGAGCAGGATGAACAGTCATGGTGGCCAACTTGGCTATTTCTGGGCCATTCACCAAGACACTTTCTGCACCAGAATCCCACAGTCTTAATAACCAAGCCTGCACACTTTCTCTAGGCTTCTGCCGAAATTGCTGCACTAAATCCATCAGTTCTGTTTCCGTGTATGGCCAGGCTGTTACATGTAAATGAGTCTGGGCAGGGGGCCACTGATCAGGCGGCACCCCTGCTGGTCGGTCCTGCACTTTTTTTGTTTTCTAAGTTATGACAGGACAGACTTCTAGTGGATTGGTCAGAATTGGATACTCAAAATCTAATTTAGATTTTTTATTTTCCTGATCAACAAAGCCTGTTGTTTCAGGAGTCTGGTCATTGTTTATTGAAGTGTTATGAACTTGGCCTACGGGAAAATGTAGAATTGGCTTCTTCCCTGTTAATACGCCAAGTTCTTGCTCTAGTTTTTCAATACAGTCTTTTAAAAGTTGATTTTCATTCTCTAAAGTATTATTTCTGATTTCTACATGATTTAAGGCATTTAGTAATGGCCATGCCACTGTGGAGGCAGCCAGTTGTCTTTCTTTAGTGAACAGTACATCTTGCTAAGTCCCTGTGTCATGGTTCTATGTTTTTTGGGTTTCAGTATTCCACATTGTCAATGGTTTACAGGCTGGTTCGGCCCGGTTCCATAACCAACAGGGCAGTAGGATCTGCGGATCCGCACCTCCAGGAAAGGGGAAACAGCTGACCCCAAAATACTTGAAAACAACAGCAATAATCTGAGGTGAAACAAATGATTTACTAAATAGAGTATCAGCAAAAAAAATACAATGAGAGAGAGAGTCTGTCTGGATGGTAGATAGACCTCACCACAATGCTGAGGTGAGACGTGCAGTCCAGTTGAGTGACTGAAGAAAAACAGACAGCGAAGCGCAGACGGCACAGCGCAGACTGCAAAGAAGGAGGATTAGGTGACCTTGCACAGAGTTACATCTCCTTACTGACTGCAAAGCCTCCTGGGGAAATGTAGTTCTTCTCCATCGGACGAATGTTCGGCAGAAGTCATACCCTCCCCAGTGCATTACATGATGTTATGGTGTGGAGTACTGATAACCAAAAATCATAAAACAGTGACATTCCACCTCTTATTCTACAGCACTACATCATGCTTAACGCATGAGATTACAGACTGCACTCCCCCATGTCAACGGTTTACGGGCTGGTTCGACCTGGTTCCGTGACGAGCGGGACAGAGGGATCCGCAGATCCGCGCCTCTGGAAAAAAAGAAAACAGGGGACCCCAAAAAATAATTTAAACAGCGGCACCTATATGAGGAGAAACAAACTAATTTACTAAGTATATTATCGGAATGCAAGATAACACACTATAATGCAATATAATCAGAATTGAAGCTAATAAACCAAATATAATGTGAGAGAGAATGTCCGAAAGGTGGACAGGCCTCACCACAACGCTGAGGTGAGATGCGCAGTGCAGTTGAGCAGCAGGGAGACGGGAGCAGCGCCCACGACGAAGGGCAGGCGAGAAAGAGCACATCAGGTGACCTTGCCAGTAGTTAAACCTCCTCTCCCTGACCGCAAGGTCCCCTGGGGAATGTAGTTCTTCTTCTCTTCAGGGCAAGTACCCAGGACTTGAGCATTGGCAGTTAAAGTCCCAGTGCCCCACATGATGTTATGATGAGGAATACCGAAAGCCACAAATCTCAAAACCATGGCATTCCACCCCTTATTCTACATCACTACATCATGCTTAATATATATACAAACAGTAATTATCAAACATTAAACACACGCACACACAAAAATCTGTGTATTTACATGGAATTACTGGCTGCACTCCCCCAACATCAAATTCCCTTGTGGTACACACTGAACATCCCCATTTCTCGGCATCACCCACCAAGTGGACCCAGATCCCTGGGCAAAAACAGTTCCGCGAAGAGGTTTGCCCTTCCCAGAAGCTGGAAGGATCCAAACCGCTTTTCCCAGCATGTTCTTTACATGTACTACCGGAAACTTATCTCCCTTAACAGTATGTAGGGAGCTAGCAGGACCGTCGCGATTGATTGATCCTCTAGTATTGACTAACCAGGTGGCATCTGCCTAATGCTTCTCCCAGTGCTTGTATGTTCCACCACCCATTGCTGTCAACATGGTTTTTAGCAACCCATTGTAGCGTTCAATTTTACCAGAAGCTGGTGCATGATAGGGAATATGGTAAATCCACTCAATGCCATGATCTTTGGACCAAGTATTTACAAGAGAATTTTTGAAATGAGTCCCATTATCTGACTCAATCCTTTCTGGGGTGCCATGTCGCCACAGGACTTGTTTCTCGAGACCCAGTATGGTGTTTCGGGCGGTAGCATGGGGTACTGCAAATGTTTCAAGCCACCCGGTGGTTGCCTCCACCATGGTGAGCACATAATGCTTACCATAGCGAGATCGTGGCAAGGTGATATAATCAACCTGCCATGCCTCCCCATATTTATACTTTTGCCATCGCCCTTCCTCCCAGAGAGGTTTCATCCTCTTGGCTTGTTTAATTGTGGCACATGTGTCACAGTCATGGATAACCTGTGCAATGGCATCCATAGTTAAGTCCACCCCTCGGTCTCTAGCCCATTTGTATGTTGCATCTCTTCCTTGATGACCTGAGGTTTCATGGGCCCACCGAGCTAGAAATAATTCACTCTTGTGTTGCCAGTCCAAGTCTATTTGAGCCACCTTAATTTTGGCAGCTCGATCTACCTGATGGTTATTTTGCTGTTCTTCAGTAGCCCGACTCTTGGGTACATGAGCATCTGCATGGCGCACTTTTACAACCATATTCTTTATTCGGGCAGCAACGTCTTTCCACAGTTCAGCAGCCCAAATAGTTTTACCCCTTCTTTGCCAGTTATTTTGCTCCCACTGCTGTAACCACCCCCATAAGGCATTTGCCACCATCCATGAGTCAGTGTAGAGATAGAGCATTGGCCACCTCTCCCGCTCAGCAACATCTAAGGCCAGCTGGACAGCCTTTACCTCTGCAAATTGGCTTGATTCCCCTTTCCCTTCAGTGGCCTCTGCAACTTGTCGTGTGGGGCTCCACACAGCAGCTTTCCATCTGTGATGCTTTCCCACAATACGACACGATCCATCTGTGAACAGGGCATATTTCTTTTCATTCTCTAGTCGTTCACTGTATGGTGGGGCCTCTTTAGCATGCAATACTTCTTCTGCTGGTGAGGTTCCAAACTTTTAACCTTCAGGCCAGTCCATGATGACCTCCAGGATTCCTGGACAGCTGAGGTTCCCCATCCGTGCTCGCTGCGTAATCAATGCAACCCGCTTACTCCAAGTGGCATCAGTAGCATGATGGGTGGAGGGAACCTTTCCCTTGAACATCCAGTTCAGCACTGGCAGTTGAGGTGCCAGAAGGAACTGTGTTTCAGTACCGACTACTTCGGAAGCAACCCGAACCCCCTCATATGCAGCTAAGATCTCCTTTTCAGTTGGAGTGTAGTGCTCTTCAGACCCACTGTATGCCCGACTCCAGAATCCCAGGGGTCAGCCTCGGGTCTCTCCTGAGGCTCTTTGCCACAAACTCCAAGTGGGACCTTTTTCTCCAGCAGCAGAGTAGAGGATGTTCTTTATACCCTGTCCCATCCGTACTGGCCCTAGGGCCACGGCACGGGCTATCTCCTGTTTAATCTGTTCAAAAGCCTGCTGCTGCTCAGGGCCCCATGTAAACTCATTTCTCATTCGCGTCACATAATGAAGGGGGCTTACAAGGAGGCTGTAGTATGGAATGAGCATTCTCCAAAAGCCCACTGCACCCAGAAACGATTGTGTCTCTTCCTTATTAGTGGGCGGAGACATGGCAGTGATTTTGTCGATCACATCTGTCGGGATGTGACGACGGCCATCTTGCCACTTTATACCTAGGAACTGAATTTCCTGGGCAGGTCCTTCCACTTTGCTTCGCTTAGTAGCAAAACCAGCACGGAGAAGGATCTGGATTATTTGCTCTCCTTTCTCAAAAACTTCCTTTGCTGTGTTGCCCCACACAATGATGTCATCAATGTACTGTAAGTGCTCAGGAACACCTCCCTGTTCCAGTGCGGATTGGATCAGCCCATGGCAAATTGTTGGGCTATGTTTCCACCCCTGGGGCAAACGATTCCAGGTATACTGAATGCCCCTCCAGGTGAAAGCAAACTGTAGCCTAGATTCTCTGGCCAAAGGAATGGAGAAAAAGGCGTTAGTAATGTCAATGGTGGCATACCATTTGGCTGCTTTTACTCCAGTTCATACTGGAGTTCTAACATATTTGGCACAGCAGCACTCAGTGGGGGTGTGACTTCATTCAGGCCACGGTAGTCCATCGTCAGCCTCCATTCTCCACTGGCTTTACGCACTGGCCATATGGGGCTGTTAAAAGGCGAGTGAGTTTTGCTGATCACTCCCTGACTCTCCAGTTGATGAATCAACTTATGAATGGGGAGCAAAGAATCCCTGCTGGTGCGGTACTGCCGCCTGTGCACCGTTTTTGTAGCAATCGGTACCTGTTGCTCTTTTACTCGTAGCAACCCCACAACAGACGGATCTTCTGATAGGCCAGGCAAAACAGACAGCTGCTTAACACCTTCTGTGTCTACAGCAGCTATTCCAAAGGCCCATCGATACCCTTTGGGATCCTTAAAATATCCCCTTCTGATGTAATCGATACCAAGTACACATGGAGCCCCTGGACCAGTCACAATAGGGTGCTTTTGCCAGTCTTTACCAGTGAGGCTGATTTCGGCCTCCAACATAGTCAGCTCTTGGGAACCCCCAGTCACCCCATGAATATAAACTGAATTTGTCCCTTGGTGACTTGAGGGCATTAGAGTGCACTGAGCACCAGTGTCCACCAGGGCCTTATATTTCTGTGGTTCTGATGTACCAGGCCATCTAATCCACACAGTCCAATAAACTCTGTTATCCCTTTTTCCCCCCTGGCTGGGGGCAGAGCCCCTCTATTTGTTACCCCTGTTGTCTGCAGCAACTGGAGCAATCACCTTTTTGGAGAAGTTCACCTTCATCGTTGATTTGTCTTGTAATTCTTTTACCCGTGCTTGAAGTGCAGGAGTAGGTTGCCTATGCCACTTCTTCATATCTTCTCCATGGTCACGTAGGTAATGCCACAAGGCAAAACGTGACGTGGTCTTACTGTTGTCACTTGCTCGAGCAGGAGGACGTCTTCTTTTGATAGCTGAGACGTTGGATGACACCGGCTGGGAGGAAACCAAGTTGATCAGTCCCTCCAGTAGGCTGTCTTGGGAATTCTGATTTCCATTGGATGTATCTGATACCACCATGGATCCATCAGCATCAGGCACGGTAGACAGGTTGTCTATGATACCTTCTTGCTTGCTCTCCATTCTGTCCAGCTTTTCAGCTACTTTTGCAATGGCTGAAACACAAACTCGTAGAGGGCTTAAATGTAACTCAAAGTCTTGAAGTTTATTAATCAGTTCATTTATAAGGGGTCTTCTTTCCCCTCTGCCATACATTGCTGCAAATGTACTGGCGTACCTTTCTGGTGCAGTCTTTGTGAATGTACGCCACATGTTTGGTGTACACCTGACTCTCTCAGGATCATGCTCTTGGTCTGGCTCATCAGGAATGAAATCGGGGCTATGTAGTGTTTCCACCACAGCATATTCTCTCAAATGACGGATGCCTTCTTCCCTATCACCCAATTTCTTTTTCTCAGGCATCAGATCGTCTTTGAAGGGATATCTTTCTTTTACAGCTAACAACATCCACTTCCAGAGGGTGAAGGCCTGGTTCTGGCATGTACTAATGCCTCTGTCAATGGCTGAGTCCCTAGCAATGCCACCCAAATGGCGAGCTTCTCTACTATCTAGCCACACGCTGTTGGCCCCATTGTCCCAGCATCAAAGTAACCAGGTGACAATAGGCTCATTTTTGACACGCGAGAAGTCTTTTCTCAGACTACAAATTTAATTCATTTTCAGAGATCGATCAACAATGGTAACAATATCTTGCTCTCCTCTTACACTTTCAGGACTTCTTGTTGCCCTCGTAGGCGTTAATTAATGCCCAGTATGTTTTGAGCATTAGAAAAAAAGAAACAGCGGCATGCAGTCCCTTGAAAGGCAGTTTCAGAAGAGAAAGCTTTTTTTTTTTTTTAATTTTTATTTTTTTTACAGAAGCGAGATAGCTAGGCTCAAAGTTTACAAATACACTAGAATATTGGCAGTCTGCCTGGACTTTTAAATGTCACGTTTTCAGAGAGTAGCGGTGAAAGAGATAAGCTTTCCCAGTGAAGCTCTCGGAGAGCAGAGAGAGAGATTCATTCTAAACAGCTAAAAAGCAACTGTTGCCCGCGTTCTCCACCAAGAATGTCAACTGTTTACAGGCTGGTTCAGCCCGGTTCTTTGACCAGTGGGGCGGAGGGATCCGCTCCTCCAGAAAAAGGAAACAGGGGACCCCAAAATAATTGAAAACAGCAGCAACAATCTGAGGTGGAACAAACTAATTTACTGTATATAGTATCAGCAAAATATAATGAGGGCGTGTCTGAAAGGTGGATAGGCCTCACCACAACGCTGAGAAGTGCAGTCCAGTTGAGCTGATGAAGAAAAGCAGACGGAGAAGCGCAGGCGAAGAATAGCAGGTGAAGAAGAGCACATCAGGTGACCTTGCACAGAGTTATATCTCCTCGCTGACTGAAAAGCCCCCTGGGGTTATGTAGTTCTTCTCCTCCGGACATGCGCCTGGAACTTGAGCATCAGCAGTCAAACCCCCAGTGCACTACATGATGTTATGATGTGGAATACCAATAACCAAAATCATAAAACCATGACAAGTTGTATTTGGTTGGTTTGTTTTGCTGTGTTTTCCCTCACATGACAGGGAGGGGGTTCAGAAGCTGGTGCTTAACCCCAAAGCTGAGTTTTCACGTCAGTCCCCCAGGACAGCAGCAGCGAGGCCTGCCTGATCCACTTTGTGGGAAAAGAAAGCACTGGCTACAACTACAGAGAAGGGGCAGAGGTGGCTGTCAGGCAAAGTCCCTGGGGACTGGAAAAAGGGAAATATCACTCCCATATTTACAAGAAATGGAGGAAGGATGACCTGGGGAATTACAGGCTGGTGATCCTTATCTCTGCACCTAGGAAGATTCAGTAACAGATCCTCCTGGAAGACATGTTAAGGCACATGAGAGATGAGCAGGTGATTTGAGACAGCCAGCATGGCTTTACTAAGGGAAGGTCATACCTGACGAATCTGGTGGCCTTCTTTGATGAAGGTTTTTCAGGTTTGCATAAACTTTTACAGTAATAAGTATGTACCTTGGAGTAAGATAGTATTTGAAAACTCCAAACTTGGTTATTGGCTTTGGTACCCTTTTCAACCTTTGCATTAAATTTGTTCTTGAACACACACTCTGGTTTTTCTATAGGAGGAAAAAAAGGACAGTTAACCTGCCTTTTGTAGGGCTCTTGTTTGAGAGTATTGTGCAAACAACAGTGCTTAAACTAGGCTGTAGTACAGGTTAAACAGTCATACAGGATTATAATTGCTTCAACCAAAACATCAGACTATCATGCTTCTGTCCTGGCCAAGCCATGCAACTTGTCTTGCTTGGCTTACTTGTGCACAGCTTTCTATTTTTTTGTATACAAGGTGCTTACAATGGAGTGCTGATGCGTAGTAGTTCTGTGACTCTAGTAAACTTCACTTGTCTACCAGTGTACTATTCTGGTAAGAGAAGCTTATGTCCAGTGGAAGTTTTATTAGACTAGATGTTGCCTCAGGTGAAGTTCCCTTGGTAGGTGTCATGAGGTGTGGAATGAAGAAGGTAGAAAGAGATGCTCAAGTAGAACCTGGAGAGGTAATGGGCACTCCAGTAGAAAAAATAATGTAGAAAGCTCAAAGTTAGCTGGCTCATAACTACAGTGAAAAAACTTAATGTTAGTGGAATTGGAGAAGAGGTGTTTTTTGTTTTTGTTTTTGTTTTATTTTTATTTTATTTCAGTTAATAGAAGGAACATGATGAAACAACATGGGAATTGACATTTCAAGACAATGTAGTAAATGTAAATTCATTGCTTCAGCTGTGATCGTCCCATTTGATAGAAAATTTAAAGTATCTTTAAATTTTTGTATGAATAAACAGGATTTGCTATTTGTTTAATTTTGGGATATCTTAATATAATTGCTTATATTGCAGATATGCATGGAAGTTCTGTTCTGCTGAGTGTCATATATAGACTGTTCCTGTGCTGCAGTTCATAACCCAGTACAAATGGGTACGTGAAGGGTGAGGAAGGTGCTATCACGAAATTAACATATTACATGAGATAGTTCCTTCTGCTTTTTAACTTAACCTGTAACTGAGATAATCAGACTTAACTTTGAACTTTGTATAGCTCAGGGAATCTTGAGTCTTTAAGAACTATGAGAGGGTAAATAAAAAGGTGGAGATGTGTTGTGGTAGCAGCTGCACTTCAGGGCACAACTTTCTTTAACAACTAGTACCATGTAAGAACATCTGGACCAAATAAAACAAGTGTGAAATATGCTGAAATTAGTGAATGAAATTTATTTAAATCACTATTGACAGGTTCTAGGTCATTGATTTGCAATATATATTTGCAAATTTTCCCTATAAATCAGAAATGTTGTGACTAGTTTTCATGTTTTTACTTCAAAACTTTGTGTGGCTACTTTGAAGTACGATTATCATAATAGAAGGAACATAATCCTCAGATTAGTGTGGTACTAAGTCATTGGACAGCAGTTGTATATCAGAGTTGCATCATCATCATGTTCAGGAAAGTGGTTAAATTCAGTCATTTGGCCGGAGTAGGTGGAGAAAGTTAATATAGTGATTAGTTCAGTTGTGGTAATTGATAGAGATGTTCAGATAAACAAGTATTTGTTAACCAAGAGCTAATCATTCTTCTAGATAATCTCCTTACTGAATTTGTGGACATAATTACTGGAGCTGTTTATCCCATTTTTACTTGATAAACTTTGGGGCAATTTGATTTTACTTTGTGTTGAAGAAGTTTTCTATCTGCCAGTTACATTTCTGACTGCAGTACTGATTTAAAATATATATATGAGAGCTGCTCCAAAAGTAATATCTATTTTATTATGTTGGCCCATGACATCAGAGGTAGATGTTGATGGTATGGCAGTAGAGATTGAGCTTTCCTGCCAATGTTCCGTTACATTTTGTTGCTGTGCAACACATGGCAGCAGAGGGGCAGTCTGACAAAATGGTGCCTGACATAGAAGTGCTTATGGAGCAAAGGTGTGTCATTCAATTCCCCCATGCAGAAAGAAATTGTATCCATTGACATTCATAGATGCTTATTGAATGTTTATGGAGACCAAACAGTGGATGTGAGCACAGCAAGGCTGTGGGTGGTATGTTCCAGCAGTGGTGATGGTGGGTCATCTCTGTTGGTGCATATTTTGAGCGCAGCATGGAGGCTCTTGTTCATTGCTGGTGAAAGTGTATGTGTAATGGTAGCAGCTATGTTGAAAAATAGTGCTTTGTAGCTGACAATTTGCTCCACCAGTTAGTGTTAGTGTACTCTTTGTATCTGTTGTAGTTTCTATGAGAATAAATAGGAAGCATTACTTTCAAAGCAACCTACTTATTGTTTTATCTGGCCTTAACATCTCAATGGATGTAATAACAAAAAGTAACTAAACCAGTCAGTTTCACAAATTACTCAAAATTGAAAATGAATTGTGAGGGAGTTCTATGTACCTCAGATGACTTTGCTAGGTAGTTGATATTAAATTTACACATTTGAAGTTATTTTGAAATGAATAGCTGTGATTTGTTATGTGTCTTTGGCTGTAGATCCTCTAATTCAAGAAGAAAATTCAAATTTTTTTGATACAGCTTTCCTTGCAGACAAAATGGTACTTAGAGTACATGTGGGAGTGTCCATGGAAGAAAATTGTGAAAAGACTGCAGTATGAGATAAAAGTAAGCACTGCTCCCTTTCTAACTGAGGTTGCCAAAGTAAGATGCATTTGGTTCTTGATATTTATACAGGGCATATTAGCAATGTTTTATAAATTATATCTATGATGGAACATAGGAGGAAAAATAAATCTGAGTTCTTAAAGTACATTGTGTGTTAATTCAACTATTGTGTATGATGTTACTCTTATGCAGAGATGTTCATATTGAAATTAAACAAATGCAGTATTGAGTTTGATATTTCTGTTAAAGGAAATACCCAGTTACATCCTTGTGATCTGTTAGCAAAAAAAAAAAAAAAAAAATTGATAACTAATTTTGATAACACAAATGTCATACTGTTAATATGTGGAATGTTAAATATTGTAGTATCTACTGCAGAGAGACCACTGGAGATATGAGCCCTCCAACTGTATCTGGTGGTTTTTATTTGGTTTTGTTTGTTTGTTTTTTAAGTAGCTAAATGGCATATGTGTAATAACAGTTTGAGTACCTGGAAATAAATGAAGACTTCTGTTGATATAGTGTTGTCTTTAATAGAAATTCAGCTGTGCAAATTTTCATCAATTGTTATGAAAACTGCTGTCTTTATTGTAGCTGTTGTAATTTAGAAATATGAACACTTAATCATATTGTACTCGGTCCATGTTTGTGGGTGGAAGTTACAGAATCACAGAATCACAAGGTTGGAAACGACCTACAAGATCATCCAGTCCAACCACCCTCCCATTCCTATCAGTGCCACAAGCTACTAAACCATCTCTCGTAGCTCCTCATCCAGGCGCCTCTTGAACACTGCCAGGGATGGCGACTCCACCACCTCCCTGGGCAGGCCATTCCAGTGCCTGACCACCATCTGAGAGAAAAAGTTTCCCCTAATATCCAACCTAAACCTCCTCTGGTATAACTTCTTGCCATTTCCTCGGGTCCTACTATTTGCCTGGGAGAAGAGGCCAGACCCTTTTGCACCACAACCTCCCTTCAGGAAGTTGTAAAGTGCAATGAGGTCTCCCCTGAGCCTCCTCTTCTCCAGACTAAACAATCCCAGCTCCTTCAGCCGCTCCTCATAAGACTTGTGCTCCAGACCCCTCACCAGTTTCGTTGCCCTTCTCTGGACACGCTCCAGGGCCTCAATGTCTTTCTTGTAGTGAGGGGCCCAAAACTGAACACAGTACTCGAGGTGCGGCCTCACCAGTGCTGAGTACAGGGGGATGATCACAGAATCACAGAATCACAGAATCACCCGGGTTGGAAGGGACCCCAAGGATCATGTAGTTCCAACCCCCCTGCCTAGCAGGGCCACCAAACATACACATTCAGATCAGGTTGCCCAGGACCCCGTCCAACCTGGCCTTAAACACGTCCAAGGACGGGGCATCCACAACCTCCCTGGGCAGCCCGTTCCAGGGCCTAACCACTCTCCTAGTAAAGAACTTCCCCCTAACATCCAACCTAAATCTTCCCTCCTTCAACTTAAAACCATTTCCCCTAGTCCTGCTATTGTCAGCCCTTTCAAAGAGTTTACTCCCCTCCTGGGTGTAGGTTCCCTTCAGGTATTGATAGGCTGCAATGAGGTCACCCCGCAGCCTTCTCTTCTCCAGGCTGAACAAGCCCAACTCCCTCAGCCCCTCAGCCTGTCCTGATAGGGGAGGTGCTCCAGCCCCTTGATCATCTTAGTCGCCCTCCTCTGGACCCTTTCCAAAATCTCAATGTCTTTCTTGTACTGAGGGCTCCACACCTGGACACAGTACTCCAGGTGGGGCCTCACAAGAGCCGAGTAGAGAGGGACAATCACCTCCCTGTCCCTGCTGGCCACCCCTCTCCTGATGGAGCCCAGGATCCCATTTGCCTTTCGAGCTGCCAGAGCGCACTGCTGGCTCATATTCAGTCTCTCGTCCATCAGGACCCCCAGGTCCTTCTCTGCCGAGCTGCTCTCAAGGACCGCTCCTCCCAGCCTGTACAGGTGCCTGGGGTTCTTCCGGCCCAAATGCAAAACCCTGCACTTTGCCGTGTTGAACCTCATCAGGTTCACCCGAGCCCAGCCCTCCAGCCTGTCGAGGTCCCTCTGAATGGCATCCCTTCCTTCCACCGTATCAACCGCACCACTCAGCTTGGTGTCGTCAGCAAACTTGCTGAGGGTGCACTCAATTCCCTCATCGATGTCATTAATAAAGATGTTAAAGAGCACCGGTCCCAAGACAGACCCTTGGGGGACACCACTTGTTACCGGCCTCCACCTGGACATAGAGCCATTGACCACCACCCTCTGTCTGCGGCCTTTCAACCAATTGCTTATCCATCGGGTCGTCCACCCATCAAATCCACTTCCCTCCAATTTGGAGATGAGGATGTGGTGGGGGACCATGTCAAAGGCCTTGCTCAGGTCCAGGTAAATGACATCGGTCGCCTTCCCTTCGTCCACCAATGCCGTCACTCCATCATAGAAGGCCACAAGATTAGTTAGGCATGACCTTCCTTTGGTGAAGCCGTGCTGGCTGTCTCGGATCACATGCTCATTCTTTATGTGATCGAGCATGTTGTCCAGGAGGATCTGTTCCATGATCTTCCCAGGCACAGAGGTGAGACTCACCGGCCTGTAGTTCCCCGGGGCCTCCCTACTCCCCTTCTTGTATATGGGAGTGACATGACCCTTCCTCCAGTCGTCCGGGACCTCACCTGACAGCCACGACTTCTCAAATATGATGGAGAGCGGCTCGGCAACCACCTCAGCCAGCTCCTTCAGGACCCTGGGATGCACGCCATCCGGCCCCATAGACTTGTATTCATTCAGTCTAAGGAGGCACTCTCGGACTTGCTCTGCCCTTACAGTGGGGAGGGATTTACCTCCTTGGTCCCCACATAGAGGTTTGGGGATGCAGGGTTCAGGGACGTGAAAAAGACTAGAATCCTGGCCACCAGTGAAGACCGAGGTGAAGAACTCATTCAGCACCTCGGCTTTCTCTTCATCTGTTGAAGCCAGTTCTCCTTTTAAATTTACCAAAGTAGGTACGCCCGTTTTGGCCTGTCTCTTCTGGGCAATGTACCTGTAGAAGGTTTTCTTATTGTTTTTCACGTCCCTTGCCAAGTTCAGTTCTGCCTGCGCCTTGGCTTCCCTGATCCCACGTCTGCAAGTCCGGAATGATCACCTCCCTGCTCCTGCTGGCCACACTATTTCTAATGCAGGCCAGGATGCCGTTGGCCCTCTGTTGGGTTGTTGGTTTGTGTAACCCAGAAGGATAGAAGTTTTTGGGTAGAAGAACAGGTGTCTTGTAAATATGGAAGCAGCAGGTAGGAATGCATTCTCAAACATTGAATTGAAGTGTTTGAGAAGTCATTGCTGTTAATAAAATGAGTGGCTATCTTTTCAGTGGTTTTGATCTTACAATAAATATCACTGTAGACTAGACAGAAAAAAAGCTGTTCACTTGCTCTTTAATCGCTAACTTGGTTAATTGTAAGCTCCTTTAGGGGAATATTTGTTTTTCATGTGCTTGGTGTTATAGATCCATAGGGAATGAGCTCATCTAATTATAGCCTTGAACTAAAAAGATTTTTAAACTAGTTTTTATTACTTAAGCATTTGATGGCTGCAGAAGAAGAAAGTGTGGGTTAAAGGGGAGAAACACAGTCTGGGGTTGATAGAAGGTCCTTGTTCTACCTGTTTCCTGTTCTATTCCCCTTGTTGATAGGGTCTGATAGATTCAGTAACAGATCCTCCTGGAAGACATGTTAAGGCACATGAGAGATGAGCAGGCGATCTGAGACAGCCAGCATGGCTTTACTAAGGGAAGGTCATACCTGACGAATCTGGTGGCCTTCTTTGATGGAGTGATGGCATTGGTGAAGAAAGGGAAGGCAACTGATGTCATCTACATAGACTGCTACAAGGCCTTTAACATAGCCCTCTACCACATCCTTTTCTCTAAATTGGGGAGATATGGATTTGAAAGGTGGACTACTGTATGGGAACTGCTGAATCACGGCCTGAGCCTCTGATTAATCGCTCGAGGCGAGCAATGAGCCAGCCACAGAGCGCAGGTGAAGGCAATTCACCTGTGCTGCTGGTAGGGGTGGAGCCTGGCTCCACCTCTCCTAGACCCATTTAAGAGCTGGCTACCAGGAGAGAAAGAGTTTTTCTGGAGATCTATTCTACTAGAATTTTTTATATGAGCCTGGGGTCCAGATGAGTGTACTTATCATTTCTGTTTCTTGGTTTATTTTATAATTATTTAGTGGGTAAAGAATTGGTTGGAAGGCTGCAGCCTTGGTGTCCTGGATTCTGTAAGAAGAGGGGTGGCCAGCAGGGCAAGGGAGGTGATTGTTCTCCTCCTCTTTGCCTTTATGAGGCTCCATCTGGAGTACTGCGATTAAGTCTGGGCTCCTGTCAAGAGTTTGTGGGTTGGTTTGGCCCGGTTTCATGATGAAATGGGATGGGGGGATCCACGGGCCTATGCCCTGGGAGAGAGGGAAGGGAAAAAAAGGGAAAATGTAGAGAGGTGGTCTTAATAACAAAACAGCGGCAATGAGCTAATGGAGAAAGCTAATTTGTTAAATATAACGTTGGAATGCAAGGTAATACATTATTATTGGAATTTGAGCTAATAAATAAAATAAAATGAGAGTGTGTCCAAAACCCAAGGCTTTACTCTAATGTCGTGCATGAGACTGCTAGGGAACACACACTGCAGAGATAAGCAGTAGAAAAAGGGAACAGTCTCACGATTTGCAAGCAGTTATATCTTTCACTGTTCCGTTCCTGTTTTCCATTTAGAGGGAGTCTTCTGGGATATGTAGTTCTCTTCTGAGAACCAGGTGTCTCGCTCCAATTTATAGGAGGGAGAGGAGGTTCCTTTATTATCTATATACCTGGCGTGAGATTAAGAAACAACATTTCAAATGTTGGTCTGACCAGTTTATTACAAATATTAATTAGGGAAATGGGGAAGGAGAGGATGGATGCTATTATGAATTAGGGTAATGGGGAAGGGAAGGAGGGCAATAGCAAAAAAAAAAAAAAAAAAAAAGGCAAGGAGTCTTTATAGGAAGCAAGAGGGAGATAGTCACCACCATGGATCCAGTGCAGTTTGTAGTTCAGTCTTTGATCTTCAGTAGTGGTGGGTCATTGGGCAAAGTTGTTCTATTGACAATGATGACCATGACGATGGTGGCCCCTTTTCAGTGCTTTCAAAGTGGTTGAGTCAGCTCTCCTTTGAGTGACAGCTCAAACCCAAGGTGGTTGAGTCAGCTCTCTTTGCGGTGGCAGCTTCTGGCTCTGGGACCTCAGCAGGAAATTCCTTTGTTCTTATCTTCCAGGCCTTGCCAGCAGATAAGAGGAAGCAGGGAGGCACCAACTTGTATCTTGCCTTCTCAGGATACAATGGCATCATCCCCCAGCCTCCCATACCAAGCTGGAGCGGTTTAGTCACAGGCCAGATCTTCTGCCAGTGAACACTCCTGAGCGCTCTCTTCCTCTCTCCTACAGAGCAGGCAGCTCTGGGGGAAGGGGCTTTCAAATGTTCCCAAAGCGAAATCGATTGTCACAGGGTTAGCACCCATCACTTGCCTCCTTGACAAATCACTCAGAGTCTTATCACAAGAAAAACCTCAGGAAGCAAGCTTTGAGCCAAAAAAAAAAAAAAAAAAAAAAGGATTCTCACACCAGGTACCTGAAATATCAACAGTCCGTGGAACTGGAGCATTAACACTTTAACTCCTAGTGCTCTATGTGATGTTATGATGTGGAATACTGAAAACAAAACAACAAAAAAAAGCAAAACCATGACAGAACCTGTGCACTCCCTGTAGTGCACTTGGAGTTAAAGTGTTAAAGCTCCAATTCCCGGTACCTATCCCTATACATTGTGGAAGTCATGGGATCTGGCCCTTCCAGGTGGGGTGGTTTCTTATTGCCTTGCATTGGGTGCTGGAGGGTGCTTTTCTAGCCGTACCAAGCTTTTCAGGTTTAAATCTTTCACGGAGTTGATTAGATTGATCTATGTCTGTGACGGGGGGCAACAGGCCTCTGCCTTCCCCCCACCCCAGTTCCACAAAAAATGGTAAGGAAGGGAGGGAAAGAACAGCGGCAACAATCTATGGAGGAAAACTTATTTTACTATAGTATCGGAATACAAAATAACACAATATATACAATTTAATTGAAATGGAGACTAATAAATCAGCCAAGATGAGAGAGAGAGTTCCCGGGACTGAGTCAAACCTGAAAAGCTTGGAATGGCTAGGAAAGCAGTTACTACTCCAACTGGACTGCCACAAGTCTACGGGGCCAGATGAGATCCACCCGAGAGTGCTGAGGGAACTGGCGGAGGTGATAGCTGAGCCGCTTTCCATCATCTGTCAGCACTCCTTGACTGTAGCTCTGGTGACTATGTATGGAAGAGCAATCTGGGCAATGTTTTCCTGCTGTGAAGCAAGCCCTCTTATCCCATGCTCTCAACTTAATATTTGTATGTAAAATTGTGGAGACACCTGCTGAAAAACAAAAATAAATGACCCTTAGCTCAGGTTTATCAGGGAAGCTTTACATAACACTCCTATGAGCAGAGGGACGTATCATTAGTTCTGATGGTGATATAAAGGCTGTGTATTTGGTGACCTAACTCTTCCACTGATGTGATACTTCCTTGAACAAGAAATATTAAAGTAACTTTAAGATCTACTTAATTCAGTCTTCACTGTACTTCCTTTCAGCACTGAATGAATCCGTATGCATGTCACTGATGGATGAAGAGTGAGGTAGGAACTGACGCTGAGATGAAGGGTCAAGTTTAAGTGTATTTCTCCTTCATGGGAGGTAGGCTCTCAAAATCCTAAAGGTGAATAGAGGTGAAACTGCAGAAGCTTGTGGAACTAATAGAATGTTTTTGAAAATCTACAGGTACAACGTACCTAGATACCTTAAGATTAAATAAGCAGCACATTTTATGCTTCCTTGTCTGACATGTTTTGTAGATTGTTAGATGTCAGTTCATGTTGGTAGAAGTTAAAACCTGCTTAAGAACTGATTGTTCATAATGGTGGAGTCTGGTGGCAGGTGGTGTCACCCAGGGGGCTCCATCTTGGGACCATTGCTCTTTAACATATTTATCAGTTGACCTGGATACTGGAATTGAGTACAACCTCAGCAAGTTTGTGGATGACACTAAGAAGAATGTTGCAGTTCGTACAATAGAAGGAAGGGATGCCATCTAAAGGGACCTGGGTAAGCTTGAAAAGTGGGCCTATGTGAACCTATTGAAGTTCAACAAGGCCAAATACACGATGCTGCACTTAGATTGGGGCAATCTCAGGTATGTCTACAAACTGGGAGAAGAACTCTCATTGAGAGCGGCCCTGTGGAGAAGGATTTGGAGTTATGGTGGATGCAAATCTTGATGTGAGTTAACAGTGTGCACTTGCAGTCCAGAATACCGACTACATCATAGATTACATCAAAAGAGAGGGGTGGCCAGCAGGGCAAGGGAGGTGATTGCTCCCCTTGCCTTTGTGAGGCCCCATCTGGAGTACTGCATCCAAACCTGGGATATCCCACAACAAGTGGGTCTCTACGTTAGGGAATGCTTTCATGCTACTGAGATTGTGACTGGGGATGATAACATTGAATCCCTATGGGTAAAGATCAGGGGAAGGGCTGACAAGACAGGCACCCTGGTGGGCGTCTGTTATAGACCTCCAAACCAGGATGAAGAGACAGATGAGGTATTCTATAGGCAGCTGGCACGAGCTGCACAGTTGCCAGCCCTTGTCCTCGTGGGGGACTTTAACTTCCCTGACGTATGCTGGGAGTACAGCACAGCACAGAAGAAGCAGTCTAGGAGGTTTCTGGAGTGCATGGAGGACAACTTCCTGATACAGCTGGTCAGAGAGCCCACGAGAGGAACTGCCCCACTAGACCTGCTGTTCACAAACAGGGAAGGTCTGGTGGGAGATGTGGAGGTTGGAGGCTGTCTTGGACAGAGTGACCATGAAATGATAGATTTCTCGATTCATGGTGGAGCCTGGAGGGGAAATAGTAAAACTGCTACCTTGGACTTCAGGAGGGCGGACTTTGAATTGTTCAAGAGTCTAATAGGGGGAGTCCCCTGGCATTCAGTCTTAGCGAGTAAAGGGGTCCAAGAGAGCTGGTTGCTCTTCAAGAAGGAAGTCTTAAGGGCGCAGGAGCAGGCCAGTCCCCCTGAGCTGCAAAATGAGCCGGCGTGGATGAACAGGGAGCTATTCTTGAGGCTCTGGGAGAAAAAGAGAATCTACCGCCTGTGGAAAGAGGGACAGGCCACTCAGAATGAATACAAGGAAGTTGTTAGTATGTGTAGAGGTGAAATCAGAAAGGCAAAAGCCCAGCTTGAATTTAACCTAGCCGCTGGGGTGAAGGAATAAGAAACTCTTTTATAAATGCATTAACAGTAAGAGAAGGACAAAGGAGAATATCCACTCTTTGCTGGATGAGGCTGGGAATGTGACCACTGAGGATAAGGAAAAGGCAGAGGTTCTGAATGCCTTTACCGCCTGTCTTTAAAAGTCAGACCAGTTATCCTCAGGATACTCCTCTCTCTGACCTGGTAATCTCGGCTGGGGAGCACACTAACCCCCCTGTGATTCTGGAAGAAACAGTCAGAGACCTACTACTCCAACTGGACTGCCACAAGTCTACGGGGCCAGATGAGATCCACCCGAGAGTGCTGAGGGAACTGGTGGAGGTGATAGCTGAGCCGCTTTCCATCATCTATCAGCGCTCCTTGTTGACTGGTGAGGTCCCAGAATCACAGAATCACAGAATCACAGAATTGTAGGGGTTGGAAGGGACCTCCAGAGATCATCAAGTCCAACCCCTCTGCCAAAGCAGGTTCCCTACAGTAGGTCGCACAGGTAGGCGTCCAGGCAGGTCTTGAACATCTCCAGAGAAGGAGACTCCACCACCTCCCTGGGCAGCCTGTTCCAGTGCTCCGTCACCCTCACTGTAAAGAAGTTCTTGCGCATGTTTGTGCGGAACTTCCTATGCTGCAGTTTCCAGCCGTTTCCCCTTGTCCTGTCTCCACTCACCACTGAAAAGAGTCCGGCCTCGCCATTCTGCCCCCCACACCTTAGATATTTATAGACCTGGATCAGGTCCCCTCTCAGTCTCCTTTTCTCAAGGCTGAACAGACCCAGTTCACTCAGCCTTTCTTCATAGGGGAGATGCTCCAGGCCCTTCACCATCTTCGTGGCCCTCTGCTGGACTCTTTCCAAGAGATCCCTGTCTTTTTTGTACTGGGGAGCCCAGAACTGGACGCAGTACTCCAGATGAGGTCTTACCAGGGCAGAGTAGAGGGGGAGGATCACCTCCTTTGACCTGCTGGCCACGCTCTTTTTAATGCACCCCAGTAAGCCATTGGCCTTTTTGGCCACAAGGGCACACTGCTGGCTCATGGCCAAAGACTGAAGACTGAAGACTGCAGGCTTGCCAATGTGACTCCCATTTACAAGAAAGGTCGTAAGGAGGATCCGGGGAACTACAGGCCTGTTAGCCTGACCTCGGTGCCAGGGAAGGTTATGGAGCAGATTGTCTTGAGGGAGATCATGCGGCATGTGCGGGATGACCGGGGGATCAGGCCTAGCCAGCATGGGTTCATGAAGGGCAGGTCCTGTTTGACCAACCTGATCTCCTTCTATGATCTAGTGACCCATCTGGTGGATGAGGGAAAGGCTGTTGATGTGGTCTACCTAGACTTCAGCAAAGCCTTTGACACTGTCTCCCACAGTATTCTCCTGCAGAAGCTGGCAGCCTGAGGCTTGGATGGGTGCACTCTTGGCTGGGGGAGGAGCTGGCTGGAGGGCCGGGCTCAGAGAGTGGTGGTGAAGGGAGTTAAATCTAGCTGGCGGCCGGTCATGAGTGGTGTTCCCCAGGGGTCGGCGCTGGGGCCTGTCCTCTTCAATATCTTTATTGATGACTTGGATGAGGGCATCGAGTGCACCCTCAGTAAATTCGCAGATGACACCAAATTGGCTGGAAGTGTGGATCTGCCTGGGGGTAGCGAGGCCATACAGAGGGATCTGGACAGGCTGGAGAGCTGGGCTGAAGCCAATGGGATGAGTTTAAACAAGGCCAAATGCCAGGTCCTGCACTTCAGCTACAACAACCCCAGGCGACGCTGCAGGCTTGGGGCGGTGTGGCTGGAGGACTGCATAGAGGAAATGGACCTGGGGGTATTGATTGATGCTCGGCTGAACATGAGCCGACAGTGTGCCCGGGTGGCCAAGAAGGCCAATGGCATCCTGGCTTGCATCAGAAACAGCGTTGCAAGCAGGAGCAGAGAGGTGATTGTTCCCCTGTACTCAGCACTAGTGAGGCCGCACCTCAAGTACTGTGTCCAGTTTTGGGCCCCTCACTGCAAGAAAGACATTGAGGCCCTGGAACGTGTTCAAAGGAGGGCAACAAAGCTGGTGAGGGGTCTGGAACACAGGCCATATGAGGAGAGGCTGAAGGAGCTGGGAATGTTCAGCCTGGAGAAGAGGAGGCTCAGGGGAGACCTCATTGCTCTCTATAACTTCCTGAAGGGAGGCTGTAGTGAGCTGGGGGTCGGCCTCTTCTCTCGTGTCATTAGTGATAGGACCAGAAGGAATGGTTTCAAGCTACGGCAGGGGAGATTCAGGCTGGACATGAGGAAGTATTATTTTTCAGAAAGGGTTGTCAGGCACTGGAATGGACTGCCCAGGGAGGTGGTGGAGTCACCGACCCTGGGGGTGTTCAAGGAAAGACTGGATATTGTGTTGAGGGACACGGTTTAGTGGGAGCTATTGGTAATAGGTGAACGGTTGGTCTGGATGATCTTTTAGGTCTTTTCCAACCTTGGTGATTCTATGGTTCTATGTTTCTAAGAAAGATATGGAGCTGTTGGAGTACGTCCAGAGGGCTAGAGCACCTCTCCTATGAAGAAAGGCTAAAGAAACTAAGCTTCTTCAGCCTGGAGAAGAGAAGGCTGTGGGTAGACCTCATTGTGGCCTTCCAGTACTTAAAGGGGCACTCACTGATAGTTTATAACCATTCCCCCTTGTCCTATCACTAAAAGAGGGGAGATTAAAATCAGGTATAAGGAAGAAATTCTTAGAGTGGTGAGGCTGTCCAGAGAAGTTGTGGATACCCCAAAGCTGAAGGCGTTCAAGGCCAGGTTGGATGCCCTGGGCAGCCTGATCTGGTGGTTGGCAACCCTCCCCATGGCAGGGGGGTTAGAATTCAATTATCTTTAAGGTCCTTTCCAAGCCATGCTATGGAACTATGTAATGCTTACCTGTGTTGGGTAGAGAGTGGCTATAGAAAGAATTGTTTCATACCTGAAGGATTTTAACATTTTCTACTCTCACTAATAGACATATCAGAATAATTTTCAGGCTCTTGAAAATAAATCCAATTTCATCTTGCACATGAAAATATAAGATCTATTCAGTAAAATCTCATTTAATATATGTGAGGGAGAGGTGAATGACATTAGATATGGAGAACAAACTTAAGATTCATGTGACCCTGTGTTATTGTTTTAGGATTTTTGGTTATCAGTATTCCACATCATAACATCAGGTAGTGCACTGGGAGTTAAAGAGTTAATGCTCCAGTTTTGGCACCTGTATGGAAGAGAAGAACTAGGTATCCCAGAAGACTTTATGTTCAGAGAGGAGATACAACCTCTGGCATGGTCACCCGATGTCCCTTTTTTCCTTCAGCTCTCCTCCCTGCTGCTTGCCCTGACTGCACATCTCACCTCAGCGTATGGTGAGGCCTTTGGTTCTCAGACTCTTTCTCTGATTATGTTTGATTTATTAGCTTCAATTCTAATCATATTGTATTATAGTGTTATCTTGTATTCCGTTACCATATTTAGTAAATTAGTTTGTTTCTCCTCAGATCGTTGCTGCTGTGTTTTAATTATTCGGGGTCCCCTGTTTCCCCTTTCTGAATGCATGGATCTCCAGATCCCTCTACCCTGCTAGTCATGGAACCAGGCTGAACCAACCTGTAAACCACTGACACCCTGACACTTAGCTAATTTGAACTTGCAACTTAACTGGTTTGTAGCAATCAAACTTGGTAGTCTTGTCGTGGTTCTGATTTCATGTAGTATTAGAAGCTTTTGATAAGCCATCTGAATGTGAATTTCTTTCACAGAAGTCTGTTTGTCATCCTTCAGTTGAGATCTTGAAGCTCTTTGTATGTTCCCTGTTGTGTTCTGACTGAAAGCATCTTTCCATCCCTCGGAGCAATTAAGTGGCTCTGATTATACTTTTCACAAGAGAAGGAATATTGTAATTATTGCCTGAGTATACCTAGAAAAGCAGAATAAAATCACAGAATTGTAGGGGTTGGAAGGGACCTCCAGAGATCATAGAGTCCAACCCCTCTGCCAAAGCAGGCTCCCTACATCAGGTTGCACAGGTAGGTGTCCAGATGGGTCTTGAACATCTCCAGAGAAGGAGACTCCACAACCTCCCTGGGCAGCCTGTTCCACTGCTCTGTCACCCTCGCTGTAAAGTAGTTCCTATGAACTTTCTATAGAACTTACTATGTTTCGGTTTATGGCCATTTCCCCTTGTCCTGTCCCCACAGACCGCTTAAAAGAGGTTGGCCATGTACCTTTGACTCCCACACTTAAGATATTTATAAACATTAACAAGATCAACTCTCTGTTTTCTTTTCTCATGGCTGAACAGACAGGTCACTCAGCCTTTCCTCATAGGGGAGATGTTCCAAGCCCTTTATCATCTCTGTGGCCCTCTGCTGGACTCTTTCCAGGAGATCCCTGTCTTTTTTGTACTGGGTAGCCCAAAAGTGGATACAGTACTCCAGGTAAGGCCTGACCAGGGCAGAGTAGATAGGGAGGATCACCTCCTTTGACCTGCTGGCCATGCTCCTTTTAATGCACCCCAGGATCCCATTGGCCTTGGCCACCAGGGTACACTGCTGGCTCATGGCCAATCTGTCATCAGGTTGTCACCAGGACCCCTAGGTCATTCTCCACAGAGCTCCTCTTCAGCAGGTCTTCCCCTAACCTGGACTGATACTTGTGGTTATTCTTTCCCAGGTGCAAGACTCTACACTTGCTTTTGTTAAGCCTCATCTGATTTCTTACTGCCTAGCCTGTCCAGGTCCTGCTGAATGGCAGCACAGCCTTCTGGCATATCAGCCACTCCTCCCAGCTTTGTATTGTCAACATACTTGCTGAGGGACACTATCCCCTTGTCATGGTCATTGATGAAGATACTGAACAAGACCAGACCCAGCACAGACCCTTGGGGAGCACAGCTAGTCACAGGTTTCCAATGAGACTCTGCACCACTGATGACCACCCTCTGAGCTCTGCCAGTCAGCCGGTTCTCAACCCACCTCACCATCCACTCATCTATCCCGCACTTTCTCAGCTTTAGTACCAGGATGTGGCATGAGACAGTATCAGAAGCCTTGCTGAAGTCAAGGTAGATGACATCCACTGCTCTCCCCCCATCTACCTAGCTGGTGATGCCATCATAGAAGGTCATGAGGTTGGTTGAGCACAATTTCCCCTTGGTGAATCCATGCTGAGTACCCCGAACATAGAAAACCAAGAGTCAAAAGCTGTGCATCCACAGTCAGCACCATCCTGTCATTCCTAGAAATGTACGGATTTCCTTGGCATCTTTGTGGCTCAGGGGTTTGGCAGATGTCTTCTTTTGATCATTTGGGCTTTCTGTTGAGAAACTTTATAATCATTTAAAGCAAGAAATTCAGCAAACTCACAGTCCATTGTACACAGTCCTCTTTTGTTGTTGTAGCATCCACGTACTGCAGTGATGTTCTACCCTGGGATGGAGGAACCCAAATCTCAGGCTCACGAGTTGACCAGTTCTCAAAAGTCATTGGGCTGTACTCACAACCCTGGGTAACCCTGTCCGGGTTAACTGAGTCTTTTCTCCCTGTATTGGGGTTTTCCTATTCAAAGGCAAATAACTTTTAGACTTCCTTTGTCAAAACCAGGCAGAAAACGGTGTCCTTCAAATCGAGAAGGTAAGCTCCACCTATTCATTCCTTAACTTGGTTAATAAAGTGTATGGATTTACCACTGCTGGGTGTATATGTTCAACAATTCTATTAATTGCCCTCAAATCTTGTACCAAACTATAGCTCTTGCCATCTGATTTTTTCATCAGCAAGATTGCGGTATTGTATTTGGATTCACATTCAATTAGTAATCCAAACTCCAAAAAGTTATCTATTATTTCTTTTATCCTTCTACAATCTTATATCCACAAAGGCTACAACTTTACCCTGACTGAACTAGCTCCTGCTTTTAACTTCTATTGGGGGTGCACTTTTGGCTCTACCAGGTATCCCTGATACCTACACTCCTGAGTATACCTGATTTAAGATTTCTGTAACTTCTGGGGATACAACCTTGTTTTTCCCAGTTTGTGTTAAAGACAGACTTAAAATTTTAAATCAGTTAATATTGTTTGACATTTATCTCCAGTTTTATTGAATTTAATCTCTGCATCCATTTGTTTTAAAAATTTCTGGCTGAGTAACGGTTTTGGAGAACCTGGCATGTACAAGAATTCATGTATTCCTACTTGTTCTCCCAGCCTGTATTTAATTGATCCTGAAAGGTAAGCTTTTTCTTGTTGGCCAGTAGCTCCTACTACTGTTACAAAAATCTTCTACAGGTAGTAAGAGGTCCCCATATCCACCAGAAAAGAATCCTATTTATCCTGCTCCCCTAGCTGTAATTTAACCAGTGGATTTGCTATGGTAAACTTCACAGTTTCCCATCATTCAGCTTTTGTGATCAGAGACAGTTCCCTTCTCCTCAACTTGGTACAATTCCTCCACCAGTGTCCCATTTCCCTGCAGTTGGCACACTGCTTTCCATCCAGCAGGGGTGGAGACCTCTGTGAGCTCTTCCAGCCCCTTTCCCCCACCTCTTCCTGAGGGGATCTCTGGGTCCTAGGGCCCTACTCTAGTGCAGCAACAGTAGCAGCTGCTGCTGTTCTTCCCAGTTTCCTTACTATCTCTGTTCCTCAATTTTTCCATATCACTCACCTCTCTTCAGTCCTTACAACCCTGTTACACCTTGCTCATCTTTGCCTTCCTCAGACTGTCTCGTTCCCTAACCATTTTCACTTTTCAAACTCCCATCATTACATAAACTACCAACATTATATTTCAGTTTCACCTCCTCCCCTCCAGAGGCTTCTAGTGCTAACACTAGGATTTTGGATTTCCTAGATCTCTGCAGATGAAAGCTATCCTCACAATGCCCCATCTCCTCCACTCCCCCTTCGCAAGTAACACTGTTTACAGTAGCAGTCTCGAGCCCTGGATCTCTCTCTCACTCTGAGAGTTCTTCTCACGGGGGGTGGGTGGGTTTGGGGGGGTTGCTCTCATGCCAACACAGATAAACTCAATTTCTCTTTAACCCTTTTGCCTTTGTACGTTATTCCACTATTCGTACCCTCAATCACACTTCCACATACCCTCAATTATGCTTCCATTAACAATTACACTTTCTTATACCATCAAACCATTTTGTCCCATTCCCTTCAAAACCCACAAATCAAACAATACAGTTCTCCAATTTCCACAAACACCCAGTATTTAGTCTCATGATTAGAGCACTCAATTATAAAAACTGGTCGTGTTACTTCATTTATGTTCCCAGTTTCTTCCACTTTTCTTTTCCTTCTCTAGTGCTAAAACAATCAGAGCTAGGAGTGCCCTCACACCACACTCCTGTTGCCACTTGGGATGATGGTAAAGTGTGAAAAACATATCTGCGTATGCAACCTCTTCCCATTTACCTTCCCTTCTTAAGAATAACATTGACTGTAAGAGGGTATTATAGTTTAGGGTCCCATTCTGAGGCCACTTATCATCTTCTAACTTCTATACTAACCACCATTGATTGCAATACTTAATTAAGGCTTTTTTACTCAGGGTGCCCCCAGACTCTCCAGCAATGCCTCACCCATATGCTAATACACACTCGAGTGGTGTTCGTTTAGGAATTTCTTTTGACACCATTTGTCTCATAACAGCTGTTTATCCCGACTGATCTTAGGTATTGGGTGAAAATCCCTTGTGTTTTGCTGGGTAATGGAGTCTACCTACTTGCCCAGGGCACGGGAACACCAAATTCCCTGGGCAAGAGTTGTAACCAGTGGCCCCCAGCAAAATGGGGTTTTTTACAAGACTTCTCATTGTGTTGCTGGGCAATGGGATCCACCTGCTTCCCCGGGGCACGAGAACACCAAATTCCCTGGGCAAGAGTCCTAACCAATGACCCCCAGCAAAACAAGAGTATTTTAAACAGGTAATGGAATGCCACAAATAACATTTTTACAACACAAACATTTAACAATTACAAAGACAGTGATAATAAATAATACAGTTAATTAGTTATACAAGGAGCGGGATCATGCAAGAAGCATTTTGCAGCACAAGCACCGAGCTATTACAGCAATTACTACTGTAATTTATATAATAGTAGAATAGCCTGGGTGGAAAAGGACCACAACGATCATCGAGTTTCAACCCCCCCTGCTATGTGCAGGGTCGCCAACCACTCGACCACGTAGCCCAAAACGACATTCAGCCTGGCCTTGAATGCCTCCAGGGATGGGGCATCCACAGCCTCCTTGGGCAACCTGTTCCAGTGCATCACCACCATTTGTGTGAAAAACTTTCTCATAATGTCTAACCTCAACCTCCCCTGTCTCAGTTTAAAACAATTCTCCTTTGTTCTATCACAATTCACCCTCGTAAACAGCCGTTCCCCTTCCTGTTTATATGCTCCCTTCAAGTACTTGAAGGCTCCCAGAGCCTTCTCTTCTCCAAGCTAAACAAGCCCAGTTCCCTCAACTTTTCCTCATGGGAGAGGTGCTCCAGCCCTCTGATCATCTTAGTAATCCACTTCTGGACCCGCTCCAAGAGCTCCACGTCCTCCTGTACTGGGGGCCCCAGGCCTGGACACAGTACTCCAGATGTGGCCTCACAAGAACTGAGTAGAGGGGGACAATCACCTCCCTCTCCCTGCTGGCCACCCCTTTTTAATGCAGCCCAGAATACAGTTCGCCTTCCGGGCTGCAAGCATGCACTGCTGGCTCATGTCCAGCTTCTCGTCCACCAGGACCCCCAAGTCCTTCTCCTAGGAGATCTTCCCCCAGTTTGTATAAATACCTCAGATAGCCCCACCCAAGTGTAGCACCCTACACTTGGCCTTATTGAACCTCATTAGGTTTTCATGGGCCTACTTCTCCAGCCTGTCCAGGTCCCTCTGGATGGCTTCCCTTCCTTCCAATGTATCGAGAGCACTGCTCAGCTTGGTGTCATCCGCAAACTTGCTGAGGGTACACTCAATGCCACTGTCTATATCATGGCTTTATGATTTTTGGTTTTCGGTATTCCACATCATAACATCATGTGGGGCACCGCGAGTTTAACTGTTAATGCTCAAGTTCTGGGTACCTGCCCAGAAGAGAAGAACAACTGCATTCCCCAGGTGACTTTGTGGTCACAGAGAGGAGATATAACTCCTGGCAAGGTCACCTGATGCACTCTTTTTCATCCGCTCATCTTCGCCGGCTCTCCTCCCATCTCCCTGCTGCTCAACTGGACTGCACATCTCACCTCAGCGTTATGGTGAGGCCTTTCCACCTTTCGGACGCGCTCTCTCATTATATTTGATTTATTAGCTTCAATTCTAATTGTATTGTATTATAATGTGTTATCTTGCATTCCGATACTATATTTAGTAAATTAGTTTGTTTCTCCTCAGATTGTTGCCACTGTTTTTAATTATTTTGGGGTCCCCTGTTCCCTTTTCCCGAGGCGTGGATTTTGCGAAATCCATCCGCTCTGCTAGTCACAGAACTGGGCCAAACCAGCCCGTAAACCATTGACAGCAATTTAATTGTATCATTCAAAGTTTCTTATTACCTGAGTTAATGGCTTTAGAGAACAGAATATTAATGGAAAATTTAACCTGGCAAGTCAAAACTGTTGAAAGCCACTCAAGAGAGGTTTCAAATACTTAATAAGCAGGTTCAAGCTAATACCAAAATGACCCTGCAAAATAGGATAACTTTACATTTACTTCCAGGAAGGGAGCAAGGAGTCCATGGATATCTAAAACTGGACAAAGAATGTTGTTGTATACACGTTCCAAACGTTACTAATGATTTACAGATACAATTGGATGAAGTGAGGAAGGTAGCAGAAGACAGTAGAGCTGCAGGGGGCTGCAGGAAAATAAGTGGCTTAACAAAATCTTACAAGAGCTAGGAAGATGGTCCCTGAAAGGGTGGTCAACCTCACTTCTGGAAGGATTCATCTGCATAGTAGTACTTATAAGCAGTATAGGACTCTGTGTAAGATGCATTAAAAGATACATTGAAAAAAATATATGGAAGTAGTTAGAAGAACTAACTACTTCCAAGGGGGGGAATTGACAATTGTCAATAAATTCAGGGCCTTCAGAAATAAATTCAAACTCCTCAGCAAGACTAGCATTCTTTCAGGAAAGTTTTTGTTCCTAAGAAAGGAGGACATCTGGAGACTAAAAAAAAAAAAAAAAAAAGCAAGCAGAGACTCAACACTCCGCCAGCCTTGAGGAGGAGGTAAACTGTACCCTGCTAGGGCTTATAATAGGTGCCATAACAAGGTCAAAGAGCCAATTAAACACTTAGTCAACAGCCATATTTTTTTGTACAAATGTTTCTGATCATATATGGGACCTGGCTTATGTAACATGATCTTTTGCCTGGATACAACCACCTAAGACCCCTTACCAGAATTCCAAACTAACACAGTACATGTATAGCATCAGATTTTAATGTATAGCCATCCTAGGAATAGGCAGACACTTCACCGAAATTGTATGAATATTTACATGTTAAAATGTATAACATCTGTGTGCTTTCAATCATGGGTGTACATGCTGGGAGGACAGCTCCCTCCCCTATGCACCCATTGCTACAATACAGTAATATCAGCTTTCTAACCTTTTGTAAGAATAGGTGATAGCAGATATAGCTGCTTTAAACCAGTTTCAGATCACCCAAGAAAGGAAAAGATCACAATCCAGTAACAAAGAAAGAATTGTCCCTTTCTGAGGATCAGGGCTCACCAAACACACCATAGGATGCATTTTCAGAACAGAGATGACACTTTCCTTGTGGCTGCCAGTTAGAGCAGTGAGGTTAGGAAGTCACACAGGTGAATTGCTTCCACTTGTGTTCCCAGGGCTGTCTACACCCTTTAACCAGGTGCTCAATCACTGGTTCATGCTTTGACCTAACAGTTCCCATACACCTTTCATTTGGGTTGGCAAGTTTTATTCCTGGATTTCAGCGACACTATTACACAATGTAAAAAGTCAATCTTCCTCCTTTTTATAAGCTCCCTTTTAGTACTGGAAGGCCACAATGAGGTCTCACTGGAGCCTTCTCTTCTCCAAGCTGAAGAAGCCCGGCTCCCTCAACCTCCATAAGAAAGGTGTTCCAGCCCTCTGATCATCTTTTGGCTCTCCTCTGGACCCACTCCAATAGCTTTGTGTCTGTCTTGTGTTGGGACACCCCATGCCTGGACACAGTACTCTAGATGGGGCCTTGTGAGGGAGAGTAGGAGGCAATCACTTTCCTCACTTTGCTGGCCATCCCTCTTTTGCTGCAGACCAGGATACAGTTGGCCTTCCAGACTGTAAGTGCACACTGCTGGCTCGTGTCAAGATTTTTATTCACCAGAACCCCTAAGTCCTTCTCCACAGAGCTATTATCAATAAGTTCTCCCAGTCTGTACACATATCTGGGATTGCCCCAACCCAAGTGCAACACCTTGCATCACCAGCTCCCAGTCCTCCTCCTCAAGGGGAGTATCTTGCAAGTCAGCTCGGCTAAAATACACCTTGCACTTGGCCTTGTTGAATCTCAATAGGTTCCTACTGGTCCACTCCTCAAGTCTGTCCAAGTCACTCTGAATGGCATCCCTTCCTTCTGTTGTATCAACTGCACCACTCAGCTTAGTGTCCTTAGCAAAATTGAGAAGGTTACGCTCAATCCCTCTATGTCATTGATAAAGTTGTTAAAGAGCACCAAGTCCCAAGACTGACCCCTGGGGGACACCACTCGTGACCAGCCTCCACCTCGACATAGATCTGTTGACAACAACCCTCTGGCTGCAACCTTCCCAACTAATTCTTCATCCACTGAATTGTCCAGCTTTCAAATCCATATTTCTTCAATTTAGAGATAATGATGTAGAGTGTGGGCCTTGCACAGTTCCAGGTAGATTACATCAGTTGCCTTTTCTTCATCCACTGAAGCCATCACTCCATCACAGAAGGCCTCCAGCTTCAAGGAGATCTTTCCAAGCACAGGGTGAGGCTCACCAGCCTGTCATTCCCTGGGTCTTCCTTTCTCCCTTTCTTAAAAACGGGAGTTATGTTTCCCTTTTTCTAGTTATGTGACCTAACTCCAGGCTACCCTAGCTAATGTACAAAGGTTGCAAGGTTTGAGATCCTGTTGGGGTAAATAAAGGTGAAATGGCACCAAACGATCAGTTAACAATTGTATTCAAACAAGGAAAAACTTCAAATTTGCCTGAGAAACATGATGAAAGCTGCTATATAAGAAATATGTGATAAGCTATGCTGATATACCTTGTATTACATACTTGCTGCAGGTTGAGGGCCTTTTGTCCATGACAGCAGGGCTACCCTCCATCCCTTCCACCGTGGGAAGCCAGTGGAGAAGTGAGAAATAGGAGTTACCTGACTGAGATAAGGAGAAAACTTTTACTAAAAATGGAGAAGGAATGAGATACAATACAATATAAAAGGAATCAAGATAAATAAATCACACAAATGGGAAAAAGAAAATATCTCCTAACCCTGTGGTGAGATTGGGCGGAGCAGAAACAGAGGGGAACCACACTACTTCCCTCCCAGAAACCACATGAGAATAAGCAGAACACTCTGGGAACTGTAGTTCCTTAGCAGCCATCTAAATTTTCTCACTTCATTACATGGTGCTATGACAGGGCTTTAAGCAACCTGGTTTAGTGGGAGGTTGTCACAGTATTATCTATAGATCTATCTATGTCTGTGGAAAAGGAGACAGCATGCCCAGAGGCCCACCAGCTGAAAAAATGGAAAAAAGGGGGGGAGGGTGTCATGGTTCTATGTTTTCTTTTGTTTTTGGGTTTCAGTATTCCACATCAAAACATCATGTAGTGTACGGGGCATTAAAGTGTCACTGCCCCAATTCCAGGTGCCTATCCCTGTACATTACCGAAGTCACGGGGTCTGGCCCTTCCGGGTGGGGGGGGCGCTCTCTTGCTGCCTGGCAGTGGGTGCTGGAGGGTGCTTTCCTAGCCGTTCCAAGCTTTTCAGGTTTCACTCGCTTCCGGGAACTCTCTCTCTCTCTCATCTTGTCTGATTTGTTAATCTCAATTTCAATTAAATTGTATATATTGTGTTATCTTGTATTCCGATATTATAGTAAAATAAGTTTTCCTCCATAGATTGTTGCCGCTGCTCTTTTCCTCCCTTCCTTCCTTCCCATTTTTGTGGGACTGGGGTGGGGGGGGGAGGGCAGAGGCCCTGTCGCCCCTGCCACGGACATAGATTGATCTAGTCAACTCCGTGACAGATTTTTGGCGCCCAACGTGGGGCTCGCTGCTTTTTAGCTTTTAGAACGAATCTTTTTTTCTCTCTGCTCTTAGAGAGCTTCGTTAGGGAGCATTATCAGTAGTTCAGGTTTCTGTGCTGAAAAACCTGACCTTGAAAGATTAGGTGTACTGCCAGTGTTCTGGGATATTTGTAAACTTTGAGCACTACTTAGTCTGAGTAGTGCCTTTTTTTTCTTTTTTTTTTTTTTTTTTTTTCCTCCTCTTGGTAGCTTCAATTCATTAACCCTTTTTTAGCAAGCACCAGCGATGAACCCACTCGTTATCCTGGGGGTGCTGGGTAAAGGATTAAAAGCAATGGTGTTAGTCACAACCTACTGGCCAATAATCCATCTCACACTTGTGTGTTGTGGAATTGCATTCATATATAACTACCTAAGGGCACTGATGGAGACACCTATGTTTTACCTATTTGCAATGTGGTATGATTTGAACTTTGACATCTACATCCCAGAAGGAATGGCTGATTTCACAAACAACTACATCCCAGAAGGAATGGCTAATTTCACAAACAACTACATCCCAAATGGAATAGCTAATTTTACAAACAACACGATGTTCAGACCAGTCTCCGGGTTTTCTTCTCGGTTTGTCAAACGTTTTTTGAATCCTGAATTAATAGTCATGTTGGTGTGTGTGTGCATGTCATCAGTTTTCCTGAATGTATTCCAATTCATTCGTAATAAGGGGAAGGATTCTCCTCCAAAACTAGAGAATGATAATTGGCAGGGAATATGGAGAGGTTTAGGAAAGGTCTTAGAAGCATGGGGACCCGCAGTGTCATGGGATTTCACTCTTGAACACCTGTGGGATCCTGAGAAACTAAGCCAGTATTTGAGTCAGGGACTATGCGGCTTACATAAATCTAAGGAGGTACAACTGATTTGGGGTTTGGCTTGTGCTTACCGTGCACTATATAATACCATTCTGGAGAGAGAGAGTTTCCGAGCTGAGGTTCAAGCCAAAGGGGAAAATCCCCAAGTCAAATCTAACCAATCAAAGGAGACACCAGTAACAATACCAGTTGCTCCTGTGGAGGGCAAGAAATGGAAACGAGTGTCTTCGCGTCTTGAACGAAAAAGAGAAGAAGAGGAGGAGGAGGTGGAGGAAGATCCAGGTGAGGGGCCCTCCTCGGAATCACCACCCTCGCGAAAGGCAAAAGGGAAAACTAAGAGACGTGCAGAAGAGTGTGATGAAGAGGAAGTCTCTATTACTACTCGCCGGCCTCTAAAGATGACTGAAATCCAAGGTTCAAGAAAGGAGTTTACACGGCACCCGAATGAAACTCTTGTTTCCTGGTTGGTTCGCTGTTGGGACAGTGGGGCCCATAGCTTGTCTCTGGATGGTAATGAAGCTCGCCAACTAGGTGCCATTGCCAGAGATCCAGCTATTGATAGAGGAATTAGTCGATGTTCAGATGAGGCTGCCTCGCTCTGGGAACGAGTGTTAATAGCCGTGAAGGAAAAGTATCCCTTCAAAAATGGTTTGAAGATTGCGATGAAAAAATGGGATACAGTTGAAAAGGGTATCCAGTATTTGAGGGAAATAGGCGTGGTGGAAATGTTGTATGACCCTAACTTTGTTCCTAACCATCCACGCCAAGACCGCGACCCTGAAAAAGTGAGGACAACGCCTGAGATATGGCAGAAAATCGTGACAACAGCACCGGACAAATATGCCTCTACACTAATGTCAGCGTGTGACAGATACAACGAACAACAGAGAACACACTTAATTTATGAATTAATTCTTACGCTCCAAAACTATCAACAGTTGCTATCCCCCATTCATGCTGCTGTAGCCGCTATCTCAAAAGTGACGGACCAACTGAATGAAACGCGGCAGCAAATGTCTCAACTGATTAACCGTGACAAACCTGTAGCAGTATCAGAGATGCTTGATGAAGATCAGGATAATCAAATGAGTCTAGCGAAGGAGGTGAAGGAGATGATGAAATTTATGCGAGCCCACCTAACTAAAGACAATGAACCTTCCTTCTCACGTGCACCATCAAAGATCTCAGCTGTTAGAAGCAAACGCTCTCCGGCTCAAGTAAGGGATAATATACTGCGAATTGTCTTATGGTATTACCTACGTGACCATGGAGAAGACATGGGGAAGTGGCACGATCAACCTACTCCTGTACTACGAGCCCGGGTGAAAGAATTACAAGGCAGATCAACCACCAGTGCAGTTGCTCCAGATACCACAGGTAATGAATAGAGGGGCCCTGCCCTCAGTCAGGGGGGGGAAAGGGATAATAGAGTATATTGGACTGTGTGGATTCGATGGCCTGGCACATCAGAACCACTGAAATATAAGGCACTGGTGGACACTGGTGCACAGTGCACTCTGATGCCCTCGAGTCATGAAGGGACAGAATTAATCCATATTTCTGGAGTGACCGTGGGCTCTCAAGAATTGACTGTGTTGGAGGCTGAGATAAGCCTCAGTGGTAAGGACTGGCAAAAACATCCTATTGTGACGGGCCCAGGGGCTCCGTGTATACTAGGTATTGATTATCTCAGAAGGGGGCATTTCAAGGATCCTAAGGGGTACCGATGGACCTTTGGAATAGCTGCTGTGGACACAGACAACATTAAGCAGCTGTCTGTTTTGCCTGGCCTGTCAGAAGATCCGTCTGTTGTGGGGCTGCTTCGAGTAAAAGAGCAACAGGTACCGATTGCCACAAAAACGGTGCACAGGCGGCAGTACCGCACCAACAGGGATTCCTTGCTCCCCATTCATAAGTTAATTCGTCAACTAGAGAGCCAGGGAGTGATCAGCAAAACTCACTCGCCTTTTAACAGCCCCATATGGCCAGTGCGTCAAGCCAGTGGAGAATGGAGGCTGACGGTGGACTACCGTGGCCTGAATGAAGTCACACCCCCAAAAAGTGCTGCTGTGCAGGGCATGTTAGAACTCCAGTATGAACTGGAGTCAAAAGCAGCCAAATGGTATGCCACCATTGACAGTGCTAATGCCTTCTTTTCCATTCCTTTGGCCAAAGAATCTAGGCCACAGTTTGCTTTCACCTGGAGGGGCATTCAGTATACCTGGAACCGTTTGCCCCAGGGGTGGAAACACAGCCCAACCATTTGCCATGGGTTGATCCAAACTGTATTGGAACAGGGCAGTGCTCCTGAGCACCTGCAGTACATTGATGACATCATTGTGTGGGGCGATACAGCACAAGAAGTCTTCACAAAAGGAGAGAGAATGATCCAAATTCTTCTGAGTGCTGCTTTTGCTATTAAGCGAAGCAAAGTGAAAGGACCTGCCCAGGAGATTCAGTTCCTAGGTATAAAGTGGCAAGATGGCCGTCGTCACATCCCGACAGATGTGATCGACAAAGTCACTGCTATGTCTCCACCCACTAGCAAAAGAGAGACACAATCTTTTCTGGGTGCAGTGGGCTTTTGGAGAATGCACGTTCCAAACTACAGCCTCATTGTAAGCCCCCTTTATCATGTGACGCAAATGAGAAATGAGTTTACATGGGGCCCTGAGCAGCAGCAGGCTTTTGAACAGATTAAACATGAGATAGCCCGTGCCGTGGCCCTAGGGCCAGTACGGATGGGACAGGGTATAAAGAACATCCTCTATACTGCTGCTGGAGAGAATGGTCCCACTTGGAGTTTGTGGCAAAGAGCCTCAGGAGAGACCCGAGGCCGACCCCTGGGATTCTGGAGTCGGGCGTACAGGGGGTAGGAAGATGGCTACACTCCAACTGAGAAGGAGATCTTAGCTGCTTATGAGGGGGTTCGGGCTGCTTCTGAAGTAGTCGGTACTGAAACACGGCTTCTTCTGGCACCTCGACTGCCAGTGCTGAACTGGATGTTCAAGGGAAAGGTTCCCTCCACCCATCATGCTACTGATGCAACTTGGAGCAAGTGGATTGCACTGATTACACAACGAGCACGGATGGGGAACCTCAGCCGTCCAGGAATCCTAGAGGTCATCATGGACTGGCCTGAAGGTAAAATGTTTGGAACACCACCAGGAGAAGAATTAGCTCGTGCTAAAGAAGCCCCACCATACAATGAACTACCAGAGAACGAAAAGAAATATGCCCTGTTCACAGATGGATCGTGTCGTATTGTGGGAAAGCATCGCAGATGGAAATCTGCTGTGTGGAGCCCCACACGACAAGTTGCAGAGGCCACTGAAGGGAAAGGCGAATCAAGCCAATTTGCAGAGGTAAAGGCTGTCCAGCTGGCCTTAGATGTCGCTGAACGGGAGAGGTGGCCAATGCTCTATCTTTACACTGACTCATGGATGGTAGCAAATGCCTTATGGGGGTGGTTACAGCAGTGGGAGCAAAATAACTGGCAAAGAAGGGGTAAACCTATTTGGGCTGATGAACTGTAGAAAGACATTGCTTCCCGAACAAAGAATATGGTTGTGAAGGTGCGCCATGTAGATGCTCATGTGCCCAAGAGTCGGGCTACTGAAGAACAGCAAAACAACCATCAGGTAGACCGAGCTGCCAGAATTGAGGTGGCTCAAATAGACCTGGACTGGCAGAACAAGGGTGAATTATTTCTAGCTCGGTGGGCCCATGAGACCTCGGGCCAACAAGGAAGAGATGCAACATACAAATGGGCTAGAGACCGAGGGGTGGACTTAACTATGGATGCCACTGCACAGGTTATTCATGACTTTGACACATGTGCCATAATCAAACAAGCCAAGAGGATGAAACCCCTCTGGAATGAAGGGCGATGCCAAAAGTATAAATATGGCGAGGCATGGCAGGTTGATTATATCACCTTGCCATGATCTTGCAATGGTAAGCATTATGTGCTTACTATGGTGGAGGCAACCACTGGGTGGCTTGAAACATATGCAGTACCCCATGCTACCACCCGAAACACCATACTGGGTCTCGAGAAACATGTCCTGTGGCGACATGGCACCCCAGAAAGGATTGAGTCAGATAATGGGACTCATTTCAAAAATTCTCTTGTAAATACTTGGGCCAAAGATCATGGCATTGAGTGGATTTACCATATTCCCTATCATGCACCAGCCTCTGGTAAAATTGAACGATACAATGAATTGTTAAAAACTATGCTAAAAGGACTGGGTGGCGGAACATTTAAGCACTGGGAGAAGCATTTGGCAGAAGCCACCTGGTTAGTCAATATCAGAGGATCTATCAATCGTGATGGTCCTAACCAATCCAGTTCCCTACATACCGTAGAGGGAGATAAAGTCCCTGTTGTACATGTAAAGAACATGTTAGGAAAGGCAGTTTGGGTTCTTCCAGCTTCCGGAAAGGGCAAACCCCTCCGCAGTACAGTTTTTGCCCAGGTACCAGGATCCACTTGGTGGGTAATGCAGAAGAATGGGGATGTCCAATGTGTGCCACAAGGAAACTTGATGCTGGGGGAGTGCAGTTACAAATTCTATGTATATATATATATATATATATATATATATATATATATATATATATAGCCATGTGTGAGTAATGCATTTTAATCATTTTTGTTTGTTTGTATATATATGTGTATATATTTTAAGCATGATGTAATGATGTAGAATAAGGGGTGGAATATCATGGTTCTATGTTTTTGTTTTTTGTTTTTTTAAGGTTTCAGTATTCCACATCAAAACATCATGTAGTGTACGGGGCATTAAAGTGTCACTGCCCCAATTCCAGGTGCCTATCCCTGTAGATTACAGAAGTCACGGGATCTGGCCCTTCCGGGTGGGGGAGGCGCTCTCTTGCTGCCTTGCAGTGGGTGCTGGAGGGTGCTTTCCTAGCCGTTCCAAGCTTTCCAGGTTTGAATCGGTCCCGGGAACTCTCTCTCTCTTATCTTGTCTGATTTATTAATCTCAATTTCAACTAAATTGTATATATTGTGTTATTTTGTATTCCGATATTATAGTAAAATAAGTTTTCCTCCATAGATTGTTGCCGCTGCTTTTTCCTCCCTTCCTTCCTTCCCATTTTTGTGGGATTGGGGTGGGGGGGAGGGCAGAGGCCCTGTCGCCCCTGCCACGGACATAGATTGATCTAGTCAACTCCGTGACATGTTTATATGCTCCCTTCAAGTACTAGAAGGCTCCCAGAGCCTTCTCTTCTCCAAGCTAAACAAGCCCAGTTCCCTCAACTTTTCCTCATGGGAGAGGTGCTCCAGCCCTCTGATCATCTTAGTGATCCACTTCTGGACCCGCTCCAAGAGCTCCACGTCCTCCTGTACTGGGGGCCCCAGGCCTGGACACAGTACTCCAGATTTGGCCTCACAAGAACTGAGTAGAGGGGGACAATCACCTCCCTCTCCCTGCTGGCCACCCCTTTTTAATGCAGCCCAGAATACAGTTCGCCTTCCGGGCTGCAAGCATGCACTGCTGGCTCATGTCCAGCTTCTCGTCCACCAGGACCCCCAAGTCCTTCTCCTAGGAGATCTTCCCCCAGTTTGTATAAATACCTCGGATAGCCCCACCCAAGTGTAGCACCCTGCACTTGGCCTTATTGAACCTCATTAGGTTTTCATGGGCCTACTTCTCCAGCCTGTCCAGGTCCCTCTGGATGGCTTCCCTTCCTTCCAATGTATCGAGAGCACTGCTCAGCTTGGTGTCATCCGCAAACTTGCTGAGGGTGCACTCAATGCCACTGTCTATATCATGGCTTTATGATTTTTGGTTTTCGGTATTCCACATCATAACATCATGTGGGGCACCGCGAGTTTAACTGTTAATGCTCAAGTTCTGGGTACCTGCCCAGAAGAGAAGAACAACTGCATTCCCCAGGTGACTTTGTGGTCACAGAGAGGAGATATAACTCCTGGCAAGGTCACCTGATGCACTCTTTTTCATCCGCTCATCTTCGCCGGCTCTCCTCCCATCTCCCTGCTGCTCAACTGGACTGCACATCTCACCTCAGCATTGTGGTGAGGCCTATCCACCTTTCGGACATTCTCTCTCTCATTATATTTGATTTATTAGCTTCAATTCTAATTATACTGTATTATAGTGTGCTATCTTGCATTCCGATACTATATTTAGTAAATTAGTTTGTTTCTCCTCAGATTGTTGCCACTGTTTTTAATTATTTTGGGGTCCCCTGTTCCCTTTTTCCGGAGGTGTGGATTTTGCGAAATCCCTCTGCCCCGCTAGTCATGTAACTGGTTGGGAAACCAACCCGTAAACCGTTGACAGTTATTGATGAAGATGTTGAAGAACACCGGTCCCAAGACCGACCCCTGAGGGACACCACTTGTGACCGGTCTTTACCCTGACACAGAGCCATTAATCACAACCCTTTGGCTGAGTCCAGCCAACCAATTCCTATTCCATCAAACAATCCATCCTTCAAATCCACACCTCTCCAATTTAGAGAGAAGGCTGTGGTGAGGGACCATGTCAAAGGCTTTGTAGAAATCCAGGTAGATGACATCCACTGCCCTTCCCCCATCCACCGAAGCCGTCACTTTATCATAGAAGGCCACCAGATTGGTCAGACAACATCTGCCCTTGGTGAAGCCATGCTGGCTGTCTCAAATCACCTCTTTGTCTTGTATGTGCCTTAACATATCTTCTAGGAGGATTTGCCCCATGATCTTCCCAGGCACAGAGGTGAGACTCACCGGCCTGTATTTCCCCGGGTCTTCCTTTCTTAAAAATGGGAGTAACGTTTCCCTTTTTCCAGTCACCAGGGACTTCACCAGACAGTCATCATTTTTCAAATATGATGGAGTGCAGCTTGGCAACCACATCAGCCATCTCCTTCAGAACCCTGGGATCCATATCATCTGGCCCCATGGACTTATACACGTTCAGTTTCATGAGGAAGACTCGGACTTGTTCCACCATTACAGTGGGACAGAAACCACTCCCCACAGCCACACCTAGAGGCTCATGGTCCTGGCAGACACAGGAAGCCTGACCACCTGTGAAGACCGAGGCAAAGCACTCACTGAGTACCTCAGCTTTTTCTATGTCTGAGGAAGCCAGCTCCCCATTACCTTTCATCAGAGGGAGAACACTCTTCTTGGCCTGTTTCCTCCTGCCTATGTACCTGTATAACTCTTTGTTATCTTTCACATCTCTCGCCAAGTTCAACTTGATCTGTACCTTGTCTTTCCTAATCCTATCTCTACACACACGGACAACAGCCCTGTATTCCTCCCAGGCTACACAACCCTGCTTCCACTTTCTGTACATTTCCCTCTTTTCCCTCAGTTTAAGCTGCAGGTCCTTGCACAGCCACAGCGGTTGCCCGCCTGCCCTGCTCGACTTCTGCTGGGGGATGGAGAGATGTTGCCCTCTCAGAAGGGTGTCCTTAAAGAGCTGCCAGCTCTGTTCTGTACCCATGCCCTTAAGGACAGTTTCCCAAGGGGATCCCACTCAGCAGCAGTTCCTTGAGCAGCCAGAAGTTTGCTATCCTGAAGCACAGAGTCCTAGCTCTGCTTTTTGCCAGGCCCGCATTCTTCAAGATCACAAACTCCACCAGGGCATGATCACTACAGCCCAGGCTGCCTCCAATCCTAGCCTCTCTAATGCTTTCCTCCGCATTGGTGAGCACCAGGTCCAGTAAGGCTTCACCTCATGTTGGTCCATCTATTACCTGGACCAGGAAGTTGTCCTCAACAGACTCCAGGAATCTCCTGGATTGTCTGCCACCTGCTATGCCACTATCCCAGCAGATTTCTGGGTGGTTGAAATCCCCCATCAGGATGAGAGTCTGTGAGCACACCTCCCTCAGCTGAAGAAAGAAGGCCTCATCAACAGGCTCCCCCTGATCAGGTGGCCTGTAGCAGACCCCAACCACTAGGTGCCCCTTTACTGGACCGATCCTTGATTTTTAACTCACAAGCTCTCGACCTGATCATGGCTGTTTCTCAGACACAGCTCTTTGCAATCTATCCACTTCCTAATGTGGAGGGCAACTCCGCCACCACTCCTACCCTATCTATCCCTTCTGAAAAGCCTGTAGTCCTCAATCAGGGTATTCCAATTGTGGGATTCATCCCACCATGTTTCTGTCATAGCAATTAGGTCATACTTTGCCAATTGTGCCATGGTTTCTAGCTCCTCCTGTTTCCCATGCTGTGTACATTGGTATAGAGGCAATTCAGCTTAGCTATTGCCCTCGTTGTCTTCTCGGAGGAGCCCTCTCTAATACCTCCAGGACAAGTCTGGGGTTTTCCCTTACTGCCTCCCAAGGTGACAGCATTCCCACGTGCTTCTCTGTCACCCAGTATACCCCCTTCCCCCATCATATCTAGTTTAAAGCCCTGATAACCAGCCCAGCCAACTTGCTCCCAAGAATATTTGTGGCCCTTCTAGTCAGTCAGCTCCCGTCCACCGTCAGCATTCCCCCTTTCTCAAGGATGCATCCCAAACCACAGTACCCAAAGCCCTGAGCACAACATAATTTGCAGAGCCATTCATTCAGCATGTCCACCCTCCTCCTTTTGCCCAGATCCCAGTCACCAACTGAGAGGACAGAGAACACTACTTGTGCCTCTGATCCCTTCAGCAGTCATCCCAGAGCCCTGAAGTCCCTTTTTCATCACCCAAGAACTTCTTTTGCCTGCCTCATCATTTCAAATGTGGAAAACTAGTAATGGATAATAATCAGAGGGCTTAGACAGGCAAGTGATATTCCTAGTAACATCTCTCACCTGGGCTCCAGGCAGGCAACACACCTCCCTGTGGGACGGGTCCGCGCAACATATCAGGCCCTTGGTTCCCTCAGAAGGGAGTCCCCTATGACGACAGCCCTTCTTTTTTTCCTGACTGACGTTGTAGCAAAGCAGGGAGCAGACTGACTAGCTGTCACTGAGTTAACTAGATCAATCTACACCTGTGACAGGGGGCAGTAGGCCCCTGCCTCCCCCTCCCAGGCCCCACAAAATGGGAAGGAAGGAAGGAAGGAAGGAAGGAAGGAAGGAAGGAAGGAAGGAAGGAAGGAAGGAAGGAAGGAAGGAAGGAAGGAAGGAAGGAAGGAAGGAAGGAAGGAAGGAAGGAAGGAAGGAAGGAAGGAAGGAAGGAAGGAAGGAAGGAAGGAAGGAAGGAAGGAAGTCAAACCTGAAAAGCTTGAAACGGCTAGGAAAGCACCCTCCAGCACCTACTGCAAGGCAGTAAGAGAGCGCCCCATCCAGAAGGGCCAGATTCCATGATTTCCATAATGTATAGGGATAGGTACCTGGAACTACAGCATTAACACTTTAACTCCCAGTGCACTACATGATGTTATGATGAGGAATACTGAAAACCAAAAAACATGAAACCATGACATTCCACTCCTAATTCCACATCACTACATCATGCTTAATATATATACATATACACAAACAAACAATTATTAAAATGCATGACACACACATCTATATACATATATATACACAGAATTACTGACTGCACTCCCCCAGCATCAAGTTTCCTTGCGGAACACACTGAACATCCCTGTTTCTCTGTATCACCCACCAGGTGGACCCAGGTCCCTGGGCAAAAACAGTACCACGGAGAGGTTTGCCCTTTCCAGAAGCTGGAACAACCCAAACTGCTTTTCCCAACACGCTCTTTACATGTACAACAGGGACTTTATCACCCTCTACAGTATGTCGGGAACTGGATTGGTTAGGACCATCACGATTGATAGATCCTCTGGTATTGACTAACCAGGTGGCTTCTTGCCAAATACTTATCCCAGTGCTTAAATGTTCCGCCACCCAGTCCTTTTAGCATAGTTTTTAACAATCCATTGTATCGTTCAATTTTACCAGAGGCTGGTGCATGATAGGGAATATGGTAAATCCACTCGATGCCATGATCTTTGGCCCAAGTATTTACAAGAGAATTTTTGAAATGAGTCCCATTATCTGACTCAATCCTTTCTGGGGTGCCATGTCGCCACAGGACTTGTTTCTCGAGACCCAGTATGGTGTTTCGGGTGGTAGCATGGGGTACTGCATATGTTTCAGGCCACCCAGTGGTTGCCTCCACCATGGTGAGCACATAATGCTTACCATTGCGAGATCGTGGCAAGGTGATATAATCAACCTGCCATGCCTCGCCATATTTATACTTCTGGCATCGCCCTTCATTCCAGAGGGGTTTCATCCTCTTGGCTTGTTTGATTATGGCACATGTGTCAAAGTCATGAATAACCTGTGCAATGGCATCCATAGTTAAGTCCACCCCTCGGTCTCTAGCCCATTTGTATGTTGCATCTCTTCCTTGTTGGCCCAAGGTCTCATGGGCCCACCGAGCTAGAAATAATTCACTCTTGTGTTGCCAGTCCAGGTCTATTTGATCCACCTCAATTCTGGCAGCTCGATCTATCTGATGGTTATTTTGCTGTTCTTCAGTAGCCCTACTCTTGGGCACATGATGCACCTTTACAACCATATTATTTGTTCGGGCAGCAATGTCTTCCCATAGGTCAGTAGCCCAAATAGGTTTACCCCTACTTTGCCAGTTGTTCTGTTCCCACTGCTGTAACCACCCCCATAAGGCATTTGCCACCATCCATGAGTCAGTGTAGAGATAAAGCATTGGCCACCTCTCCTGTTCAGCAACATCTAAGGTCAGTTGGACAGCCTTTACCTCTGCAAATTGGCTTGATTCGCCTTTTTAAAAAGGCACTGCCCAGACTAAGCAGTACTCCAAGTTTACAAATATCCCAGAATACTGGCAGTACGCCTGGTCTTTCAAGGTCAAGTTTTCCAGCAAAGAAACCTGAACTACTGATAATGTTCCCTAACAAAGCTCTCTGAGAGCAGAGAGAGAGATTTGTTCTAAAAGCTAAAAAGCAGCAGGCCCCTGCCTCTCCCTCCCCCCCGGCCCCACAAAATGGGAAGGAAGGAAAAAAAACAGTGGCAAATGATCTACGGAGCAAAACTTATTTTACTATGATATCGGAATGCAAGAGAACACAATATAATACAATCTAATTGAAATTGAAACTAATAAATCAAATAAGATAGGAGAGAGAGAGTTACTGAGACCGAGTCAAACCTGAAAAGCTTGGAATGGCTAGGAAAGCACCCTCCAGCACCCACTGCAAGGCAGTAAGAGAGTGCCCCACCCGGAAGGGCCAGATTCCATGACTTCCATAATGTATAGGGATAGGTATCTGGAATTGGAGCATTAACACTTTAACTCCCAGTGCACTACATGATGTTATGATGAGGAATACTGAAAACCAAAAAACATAAAACCATGACACTAGCCTTGGGCAATCTCTCCTGCATGGATGGACTTTCACCGACATCCACATCCCCCAGTCCCCCCAGCTCCAGAGCCTCAAACCTGTTATGTAAGGGCACGTGGGAAGGTGGGACAGGCTGAGGGACAGTCCACTTGTTGCCCCAAACAGGGACTCATTATCTTTGAGGTCACCCCTTCCCCCGTGCCTGTGAGTGGGCAGATTATCCCCCACTGCTTGAGGAGCACCTCCCCCACGCCCTTCCTGTAGAGATGGCAGAGTGCAACTTGACCAATTACAGATGCTCCTCAGCCTTTCTACTTCCTCCTTTAGCTCTACGACCAGGCTGAGCAGATAATCCACCTGCTCACATTGCACACACGTGGTATCCCAGCTGCCCTCCTGTAGCAGTGACAGGGCCAGGCATTCTCCACAGCCTGAGACCTGAACTACAGCATGGATGTTCATGCTTTCAGTCTGAGTCTCTACATCCCTTTTAGCAGCAGCTTGATGCTGTGTGATGACCATGGTTGCACCTGGACATGGTTGCATGTCCAGAGAGCAACGGCCTGTTAAGTGACCTGTTAATTGTTAAGCCCCCTCCTACATGGCAAGGTGCCCTGCCCTGCCCTGCCCGCTCACCCTGCCTGATCTGCTCTGGCTGATCTGCTCAAAGTTTGCCCTGAAAAATCACTTGCTTCACAACGAGATAACAACCCTCCTCCTTGTGTAGTCACATGAATAGGTGGATTACGGTTTCTCCTCGCTTGAAAGTCCCACAAAACTCACACACCCCGACTCCTCTCTGTCTTTAGTGGGTAGTTCATTGTATGGTGGGGCTTCTTTAGCACGTGATACTTCTTCTCCTGGTGGTGTTCCAAACTTTTTACCTTCAGGCCAGTCCATGATGACCTCTAGGATTCCTGGACAGCTGAGGTTCCCCATCCGCGCTCGCTGTGTAATCAACGCAATCCACTTACTCCAAGTGGCATCAGTAGCATGATGGGTGGAGGGAACCTTTCCTTTAAACATCCATTTCAGCACTGGCAGTCGAGGTGCCAGAAGGAGCTGTGTTTCAGTACCGACTACTTCAGAAGCAGCCCGAACCCCCTCATATGCAGCTAAGATCTCCTTTTCAGTTGGAGTGTAGTGCTCTTCAGACCCTCTGTACGCCCGACTCCAGAATCCCAGGGGTCGGCCTCGTGTCTCTCCTGAGGGTCTTTCCCACAAACTCCAAGTGGGACCGTTCTCTCCAGCAGCGGTATAGAGGATGTTCTTTATACCCTGTCCCGTCCGTACTGGCCCTAGGGCCACGGCACGGGCTATCTCATGTTTAATCTGTTCAAAAGCCTGCTGCTGCTCAGGGCCCCATGTAAACTCATTTCTCATTTGCGTCACATGATAAAGGGGGCTTACAATGAGGCTGTAGTTTGGAACGTGCATTCTCCAAAAGCCCACTGCACCCAGAAAAGATTGTGTCTCTCTTTTGCTAGTGGGTGGAGACATAGCAGTGATTTTGTCGATCACATCTGTCGGGATGTGACGACGGCCATCTTGCCACTTTATACCTAGGAACTGAATCTCCTGGGCAGGTCCTTTCACTTTGCTTCGCTTAATAGCAAAAGCAGCACTCAAAAGAATTTGGATCATTCTCTCTCCTTTTGTGAAGACTTCTTCTGCTGTATCGCCCCACACAATGATGTCATCAATGTACTGCAGGTGCTCAGGAGCACTGCCCTGTTCCAATACAGTTTGGATCAACCCATGGCAAATGGTTGGGCTGTTTCCACCCCTGGGGCAAACGGTTCCAGGTATACTGAATGCCCCTCCATGTGAAAGCAAACTGTGGCTTACATTCTTTGGCCAAAGGAATGGAAAAGAAGGCATTAGCAATGTCAATGGTGGCAATGTCAATGGTGAGTTTTGCTGATCACTCCCTAAAGAAGCTCTCTAAGAGCAGAGAGAAAAAGAGATTCGTTCTAACAGCTAAAAAGCAGCTCAAGCCCCACGATGGGTGCCAAAAATCTGTCACAGAGTTGACCAGATCAATCTATGTCCGTGACAGGGGCGACAGGCCTCTGCCCTCCCCCCCCCCACCCCAGTCCCACAAAAATGGGAAGGAAGGAAGGGAGGAAAAGAGCAGCAGCAACAATCTATGGAGGAAAACTTATTTTACTATAATATTGGAATACAAGATAACACAATATATACAATTTAATTGAAATTGAGATTAACAAATCAGACAAGATGAGAGAGAGAGAGAGTTCCCGGAAGCGAGTGAAACCTGAAAAGCTTGGAACGGCTAGGAAAGCACCCTCCAGCACCCACTGCCAGGCAGCAAGAGAGCGCCCCCCCCACCCGGAAGGGCCAGACCCCGTGACTTCGGTAATGTACAGGGATAGGTACCTGGGATTGGGGCAGCGACACTTTAATACCCCGTACACTACATGATGTTTTGATGTGGAATACTGAAACCCAAAGTAAAAACAAACAAACAAACAAACAAGAAACATAGAACCATGACAGACTGTAATAAAGGAACTAATATTTGTGGCTATAATTGGAAATATTTTGTTTCATAGAGAGAGCTGACCTTGGTAGTTTATTTTGTTTAGCAAGCAGGTGTTCCACTTGGGCTCTGTATAACACACTGGCCACGTGGATACGGTGTGCAAATGGAAAAAACACTGCAGACCCTGAGAAGAATAAAAGCAGGAGAGAGTCTGTGATGGGTGAGAGAGAAAAAGTGCACTTTGAAGCAGGGGACGCCCTGCTGGCACTACCAATCAAATCCACTGCTTTCATGTTCCTTCTCTCTCCTTTTCAGCATTTTGCCATCTCTCGGGGGTCAGTAAGTAATAATGCACTAGCTTAGGGAATTTCTGCTTCCTGCTTACAGGATTATCTAAAATTGATGCCTCTGTGTGTGTGTGTGTATGTTGAATAAAACTCTTAATACTCCATGCTACTCTGAGTGCATAGTTTGCTTGCCTCTGCCCCTGAGACATCCTGTCTCTCAAATCCAAATGTACCCCGAAACAGCACCACTCACACTGTACCACACTGACTAAGTTAGGATGTTGGCTGGCTAAGAAAAACAATGCCACTAGTGATGCTCTAGCAGGCTTGTCCACTTACATTGATTCTATCCGACATGCAACTTCACAAAATCATATGGCCATTGATTTTCTATTATTAACCCAAGGGCATGGTTGTGAGGATTTTAAAAGCATGTGTTGTATGAATCTTAGTGATCATTCAAAATCAATATATCAGAGTACATAAAGTTGAAGATTCTCTCTAATGAGTTACTGGCATGCACAGAATGGGACCCTCTGGGATTCTTTTCCAGGTTACAGGAACTTGGGCCATGGGCTAAACATGTCTGTCCTTCATGGATTTAATATCATTTCTTGCCATTATGCTATGTTTGCCTTGTCTCTTTTTTTACGTTCAGAGTGTTGCCAGTTGAAGCCTTGATCGAGTCTTGATAACCTAAATGCATCTGTCAATACTGTTATAAAGTGTTACACAAAATGAAGGAGAAAGTGCTAAATTAGGCAGTCGGGATGCTGTGCCCAAGGCCTGGTTATGTTATTATTATGATTAGTGTTATTATTTTGTAGTATGTTAATAGTTTGCTAATAAACAAAAAAGGAGGAAATGTGGGAATACAAGAAAGACTACTCAGAGCAGAAGCTGCAGGACAAGATAACTTAAGAAAGGAATGCTGAGAACCAAGGAAGGCTCCAGGAGAGAAAAAATAAAAGCTGAGTGAGCTGTGTGATTATGACCCTGGTTGGAGGAAGAGTGCATGGCTAGGAACAACTCATGACTCTGATTGGATAAGTGCCTGCATGCACGATTAAGGAGTGTTTGTGGAATGTATTGTTGACATGTAAAGTTCGGTGGAAAAGTTACAAGAGAAAACTTGGGAATGTATATAAGGGATGTTTGAACCTTCAATAAACAATTTGGATCATTCACATCCGAGTCCTCTCTCCATCATCTTTGAGAGGTCTTGGATAATGGGGGAGGTCCCTGAAGACTGAAGGATAGCCAACGTCACTCCGGTCTTCAAAAAGGGCAAGAAGGAAGACCCGGGTAATTATAGGCCTGTCAGCCTCACCGCTGTCTCTGGAAAGGTGATGGAACAGCTTGTGCTGGATGCCATCTCCAGACAACTGGGAGAAAAGGAGGTTATCAGGAGTAGTCAGCATGGGTTCACCAGGGGGAGGTCGTGCTCGACCAACCTGGTGGCCTTCTATGATGTTGTCTCTGGCTGGGTGGATGGGGGGAGAGCGGTAGATGTAGTCTACCTTGATTTTAGAAAGGCATTTGATACTGTCTCCCATGACATCCTTATAACAAAGCTGAGGAAGTGTGGGATAGACGAGTGGACAGTGAGGTGGGTTGAGAACTGGCTGACTGGCAGAGTGCAGAGGGTCGTTGTTGGTGGTGCAGAGTCTGGCTGGAGACCTGTGACCAGTGGTGTCCCCCAAGGGTCTGTGCTGGGTCCGGTCATGTTCAACATCTTCATCAATGACTTTGATGAGGGGGTAGTGGCCACCCTCAGCAAGTTTGCTGATGATACAAAGTTGGGAGGATTGGCTGACACGCCTGAAGGCTGTGCTGCCATTCAGTGAGACCTGGACAGGCTGGAGAGCTGGGCAGTAAGAAACTGGGTGAGGTTCAACAAAAGCAGGTGTAGAGTCTTACACCTAGGGAGGAATAATTGCATGCACCAGTACAGGCTGGGGGATGACCTGCTGGAGAGGAACTCTGCAGAGAGGGACCTGGGCATCCTGGTGGATGACAGGTTGGCCATGAGCCAGCAGTGTGCCCTCGTGGCCAAAAAGGCCAATGGCATTCTGGGGTGCACTAAAAAGAGCATGTCCAGCAGGTCAAGGGAGGTGATCCTCCCCCTCTACTCTGCCCTGGTAAGGCCTCATCTGGAGCACTGTGTCCAGTTCTGGGCTCCCCAGTACAAAAAAGACAGGGACCTCTTGGAAAGAGTCCAGCAGAGGGCCACAAAAATGGTGAAGGGCCTGCCTGGAGCATCTCCCCTATGAAGAAAGGCTGAGTGAACTGGGTCTCTTTAGCCTTGAGAAAAGACGACTGAGAGGGGATCTAACCCAGGTTTATAAATATCTGAGGTGTGGGGGCCATAGTGGTGAGGCCAGTCTCTTTTCAGTGGTACGTGGAGACAGAACAAGGGGAAACAGACATAAGCTGCAGCATAGTGCCAGTGATAGCAATGGTGATGAGGAGACGGTTGGACTAGATGATCTTATAGGTCATTTCCAACCTTGTGATTCTATGAGTCTATAGGAAGTTCCGCACGAATGGGCATAAGAACTTCTTTACGGTGAGAGTGACGGAGCACTAGAACAGGCTGCCCAGGGGGGTTGTGGAGTCTCCTTCTCTGGAGATATTCAAGTCTTGTCTGGACGCCTACCTGTGAGACCTGGTTTAGGGAACCTGCTTTGGCGGGGGGGTTGGTCTCGATGATCTCCAGAGGTCCCTTCCAACCCCCACAATTCTGTGATTCTGTGAGTCCATGCCTCAGACGCTGCACCCAGGCCTTCCTTTCTCTCTTTCTTAAAAATGGGAGTAATGCTTCCCAGTCACAGGGGATTTCACCCAACAGCCATAACTTTTAAAATACGATGGAGCAGCTCAGCAACCACATCAGCCATCTATCTCCTGAGATGCATATCATGGATTTATATTCTTTCTGTTTCATGAGGAGGTCTTGGACTTGTTCCACTCTTACTGTGGGACAGGAACTGCTCCTCTTGCCCTCATCTTGAGGTTCAGGATCCTGGCAGACATTGGGAGCATGGCCACCAGCGAAGACTGAGGCAAAGCACTTACTGAGTACCTCAGCTTTTTCCATGGCTGAGGAAGTGTCACGGAGTCATCTCCAGATCTACCTGTATCCAGGATGGGGACAGCAGGCCCACTGGCCCAGAAAAGAGGGGGGGTGCCAATGGTTTATGGGCCAGTTTGGCCCAATTCTGTGACTAATGGAGCAGGGGGACCCATGGGCCAAAGGCCTGGGAAAAGGGAGAAGGGTAGAGAGATGGGCCTAAAAACAAAACAGCTGCAACAATCTGAGGAGGAAAGTTAATTTACTAAATATGGTACAGAAATGCAAGATAACACAATATAATATAATTGGGATTGAGGCTAATAAATCAAAATGAGAGTGTCCAAAACTGAAGGCCTTACTCTAGAGATGAAGGCAAAACAGTCAGAGCACGCACTGCTGAGATGAGCAGCAAGAAAAGAAGCAATCTTGTGACTTGTGAGTTTTATCTTTCCCCCTGGACACAAAGTACCCCATACTCTGGGGTATGTAGTTCTTGTTCTCTTCTGAGAACCAGGTATACCTGGAAGATGGACAGTCCACAGAACCAGAGCATTAACTCTTTTAACTCCCAGTGATTTACATGACGTTATGATGTGGAATACAGATAACAAAAACCATAAAACCATGACAGGAAGCCAGTTCTCCGTTCTCATTTATTAGAGGGGGAACACTCTCCTTGGCCTGTCTCCTCCTACCTATTTATCTGTAGAATCCCTTCTTTTTATTTTTCACAACCCTTGCCAAATTCAGCTCAATCTGAGTCTTAGCTTTCCTGATCCTATCTCTACATGTGCAGACAACATCCCTGTATTCTTTCCAGGCTACGTAACCCTGCTTCCATTTCCTATACATTTGCCTCTTTTCCCTCAGTTTAAACTGCAGGCCCTAGCTCAGCCACACTGGTTACCTGCCTCCTCTGCTTGATTTCTTCTGTTGGGGAATGGAGAGCTCTTGCACTTGCAGAACCGTGCCCTTAAAGAGCTGGGACCTCTGTTCTGTTCCTATGCCATTAAGGAGAGAGTCTGAACTGAAAGGGAGAATCTCCAAACCAAGCAAGAGAACGTCCAAGCTGAGAAAGAAAATTTTCAATCCAAATGGGACCTCTTCTGAGTTGAGCTGCAGAAAAAGAGCATCGAAACTGCACAATCTGATCAATCACAGAAGACACCAGTATCGATGACACTTGCCCCTATATGAGGACAAAAAATGGAACAAATGTTGCCTTGTTTAGAACAGAAGAGAGAGGAGAAGAGAAAGAAGATCCAGGAGATGGTCCCTCAATAAGGCCACTGTCACCAACACCGAGGAAGGCAACAGCAAAAACTAAAAGAGAAGAAGAAGAAGGTGAGGAAGACATTGTCACCGTTATTAGTTGATTTCTGAAAATTACTGAAATAATTTTTCACCCAAATGAACCCATTGTCACCTGGTGTGGTGGAAATATTAAGTCATGGCCTGAAACAGCTATTAAGCATCTGGTGGGAAGGCAAGGCCAAGCCAGGGGAGCTCAGGTGCATACAATGCACCTGAGTGACTGGAATGGTAAAGCCAGAATCCACCCCTTCCCATACCTCATTTAAAAGTCAGCAGTGGAGATAGAAGTGTCTCAATGGAGTTGTCTGCTTAGCTGGTGTCTTCTAATGATAAGCTTTTTTTTTTTATTAGGTTCGGTAACCACAGCGTCTGTATTTGAACCCATTTTTATTTGCTGTAACCTGTGACATTGCTATTATACTGCTTTTTGTTGTATTATAGCATTATACCTGATAACTTCGATGTTAGGACAATGGAGCCAACGGTGTCTTGCTAAAAAGTAGAAAAGCTTGCCAGCTGAGAAGCATCGTGAAGGACTCAGCTATTGACACAGATATAAGAAGTCAGGATGAGGCGTTCACTCTCTGGAAGTGGACACTACTAACCATAAAGGAAAAATATCTCTTGGAAGACTGGCTTGAGATACAAATACGGGCTACTATACAAAAAGACACGGACCTTGGTGCTCTGCTGTCATTGCTGTGCTTTCCACTGTGTTACAGGAGCAAACACAGTGTTGATGAGTGTGATGGTTTCCTCCCTGGATTCTGGAGTCGAGCCTACAGGGGGTTGGAAGGGGGCTACACTCCAACTGAGAAGGAGATCTTAGCCGCGTATGAGGGGGTTCGGGCTGCTTCCAAAGTAGTCGGTACTGAAACACAGCTCCTTCTGGCACCTCGACTGCCAGTGCTGAACTGGATGTTCAAGGGAAAGGTTCCCTCCACCCATCATGCTAATGATGCTACTTAGAGTAAGTGGATTGTGTTGATTGCGCAGCAAGCACCAATGGGGAACCTCAGCTGTCCAGGAATCCTAGAGGTCATCATGGACTGGCCTGAAGGTAAAAAGTTTGGAACACCACCAGGAGAAGAAGTATCACGCGCTAGAGAAGCCCCACCATACAATGAACTACCAGAGAATAAAAAGAAATATGCCCTGTTCACAGACGGATCGTGTCGTATTGTGGGAAAGCATCGCAGATGGAAATCTGCTGTGTGGAGCCCCACACGACAAGTTGCAGAGGCCACTGAAAGGAAAGGAGAATCAGGCCAATTTGCAGAGGTAAAGGCTGTCCAACAGGCCTGAGATGTTGCTGAACAGGAAAGGTGGCCAATGCTCTATCTTTACACTGACTCATGGATGGTAGCAAATGCCTTATGGGGGTGGTTACAGCAGCGGGAGCAAAATAACTGGCAAAGAAGGGGTAAACCTATTTGGGCTACTGACTTGTGGAAAGATATTGCTACCCCAATAAAAAAATATGGTTATAAAGGTGCATCATGTAGATGCTCATGTGCCCAAGAGTAGGGCTACTGAAGAACAGCAAAATAACCATAAGGTAGACTGAGCTGCCAGAATTGAGGTGGCTCAAATAGACCTGGACTGGCAGAACAAGGGTGAGTTATTTTTAGCTCGGTGGGCCCATGAGACCTCAGTCCATCAAGGAAGAGATGCGACATATAAGTGGGCCAGAGACTGAGGGGTGGATTTAAGTATGGATGCTATTGCACAAATCATTCACGACTGTGACCACACGCGCCACAATTAAACAAGCCAAGATGATGAAACCTCTGTGGGGGGAAAGGGCGATGGCAGAAGTACAAATATGGGGAGGCATGGCAGGTTGATTATATCACCTTGCCATGATCTCGCAATGGTAAGCATTATGTGCTCACCATGGTGGAGGCAACCACCGGGTGGCTTGAAACATATGCAGTACCCCATGCTACTGCCTGAAACACCATATTAGGTCTGGGGAGGCAAATCCTATGGCAACATGGCACCCCAGAACGAATTCAGTCAGATAATGGGACTCATTTCAAAAATTATCTTGTAAATACTTGGGCCAAAGATCATGGCATCGAGTGGATTTACCATATTCCCTATCATGCACCAGCCTCTGAACGATACAATGGATTGTTAAAAACCACGTTAAAAGCACTGGGTGGCGGAACATTTAAGTACTGGGAAAAGCATTTGGCAAAAGCCACCTGGCTGGTCAACACCAGAGGATCAATCAGTCGAGACGGTCCTACCCAATCCAGCCGCCTTCATATTGTAGAGGGAGATAAGGTCCCTGTAGTACATGTAAAGAACATGTTAGGAAAAGCAGTTTGGGTTTTTCCAGCTTCTGGGAAGGGCAAACCTCTTCGCGGAACTGTTTTTGTCCAGGGACCTGGGTCCACCTGGTGGGTGATGCAGAAAAACGGGGATGTTCAGTGTGTACCACAAGGGAATTTGATGTTGGGGGAGTGCAGTCTGTAATTCCATGTGTTAAGCATGATGTAGTGATGTAGAATAAGGGGTGGAATGTCATGGTTTTATGATTTCTGGTTATCAGTATTCCACATCATAACATCATGTAATGCACTGGGGGGGGTTTGACTTCTGATGCTCAAGTTCCAAATGTTTGTCCGATGGAGAACTACATTTCCCCAGGAGGCTTTTCAGTCAGTGAGGAGATATAACTCTGTGCAAGGTCACCTGATTCCTGCTTCTTCGCCTGCTCAACTGGACTGCACTTCTCACCTCAGCATTGTGGTGAGGCCTATCTACCATTCAGACACACACTCTCTCTCTCATTATACTTTACTAATATTATATTTAGTAAAATTAGTTTGTTCCACCTCAGATTATTGCCACTGTTTTCAATTATTTTGGGGTCCCCTTTTCCGGATCCATGGATCCCTCTGCCCCGCTGGTCATGGAACCGGGCCAAACTAGACCATAAACCGCTGACAATGAGCAGTAAAAGAAGGGGCAGACTCATGACTTAGAAGGAGTTATATCTTTCCCTCTAAATAATAATGGAACTGTCAAGTTTTTTTGGGATATGTAGTTCTTCTCTTCTAAGCACTAGGTATGTTGCTCAACTGGACTGCACATCTCAACTCAGTGTTATGGTGAGGTCTATCCACCTTCCGGATATTCTTTCTCTCTCCATAGAATTGTTTTTGCTCAGGGACCTGGGTCCACTTGTTGAGTGGTGCAGTAATTTAGGCACGTTCAGTGTGTACCGCAAAAGAATTTGATGTTGGGAGAGTGCATATAGTGTTTCCGTGCGCGTGTGTTTTTATTATTGTTCATATACCTATTATTCACAATGTAGTGATATGGAATAAGGGGTAGAATGTTATGTTTTGTGGGTTTTTTTTTGTTTTTTTTTAAACCAGTATTCCACATCTTAACATCATGTATTGTACTGGGAGTTAAAGAGTTAATGCTGCAGTTCTGTGTATTGAGTATATTTTTGGGTACCTAGTGCTTAGAAGAGAAGAACAACATATCCCAAAAAAACTTCACAGTTCCATTATTATTTAGAGGAAAAAGATACAACTCCTTGTAAGTCATGAGTCTGCCCTTTCTTTTAGTGCTCATCACCACTGCATTTGCTTCTGTAACACAGTGGAAAGCACAGCAATGACAGCAGAGCAGCAAGGTCTCAGGCTACAGCAAGTAAGGATCAACTCAAATACAACAGTCATGAGCCCAGAAATAAAGGAAAGAAGCTACTTACCTTCAGAAGCACTCAAATATGCAGAGATCTCTGAGAAGATACCTTTGCCTCCACTACCAACCCTTAAATGGGGTCTGGGAAGGGCTGGATCCTGGCTCCACCCTTTCCACTCAGGTGCATTTCATTCACCTGAGTTTCTGGGGGTGACCTTGTTTTTCTACCAGGTACTCAGTCACTGTTTCAAGCCCTGACTTAGCATTTCCGGTACAGCTCTCTAGCCATTGCATCTTCAGCAGTAGTGAGGCCTTTGGTTTTGGACACACTCATTTTATTTGATTTATTAGTTTCACTTCCAATATATTGTGTTATATTGTGTTACTTTGCATTCTGCTATCATATTTAGTAAATTAGTTTTCTCCCTGAGCTCATTGCTACTGTTTTCTTTTTAGGTCTATCTTTCTACATTTTTTCCTCTTTTTCTCTTTCCCCCTACCCTTGGGCACGAGTCTGTGGGTCCCTTTACCTCATTAGTCATGGAGCTAGCTGAAAAACTGGTGCCTCAAACCAGTGACACCAATTTATTCAGAAATTCTGCTTGTCTTAGAAGGGGATTTGATAGTGAGACTATTGTCCCGTATGGGTCCCCTTTCTTCAATAGCCTAAGCAGCACTTAGCCATGAGATATCTGCAAAACCATGTAGTTCTAAACTCCCCCAGGAGTTCCTTCTTTGGGGTATTAGAGGTCCAAGTGACAAACCAACGTATTAACACTTTAAGATAATTCATTCTAAGTTTATATATTGCTGTTATTCCTAGTTGGTTTGTCAAGTGTAGTACAATGGAAAGCACAAGATAGCAGAGCAGTAAGGTCACAGCAAGTGATAATCCATTCAAATATGACAGAAGTAGATGTAGTAATAAAGAAAAGAAGCTACTTACCTTCAGAAGGCCTGAAAAGCCCCTAGGTACACAGGGGTCTCTATCAAGATACCTTTGCCTCCACTGCCAACCCTTAATTGAGGTCTGGGAAGGGGTGGAGCTAGGATCCACCCCTTCTAGTCGCTTGGGTGTATTGCATGCACCTGAGCTCCCTTGGGTTGGCCCTGCGTTCCTATGAGGTGCTCAATCGTTGGTTCAAGCTGTGATTTAGCATTTCCACTACAGTACCAACACTGTAACATTTACTCACTCAGACATTTTTTCTGAATATCTGTTTGTCCTTGGATAGAGATAAGTTTGGCAACCTGTCTTTTAATGATATATACTGGGGTGTTGGAAAATAAGTGGGATAGAGGGGAGTATCTTGATGTCTGTCTATTGCATCCTAATCTTCTAGAGTGAGACAATTCAGCCTCGTGTGGAGGCCCTGACTTCTTTTGATGTTTGATAAGTCTACTTGTGTCTTTTCATTATTGTGTTTCTTTTGCTGAAGTTCTCTTATTAAACTAGAATAGTCTTACAACATGCTTTCTAGTCTATAATGCTACATCCATAACTATTCTGATATTGCTAAACTAGCTAATACAAAGCAAAATTCACTTGCTATGATATTAAACATACTTAACTGAACAATACTTGCTTTTACAAAACTAGTTAATGCTAAGCAAAGCACAGTGGGTCTGATGATAAGCAAAACATTCTTTATCTACTCAAAAAGCCTAGTATTTCATTGTTATCTAAGTTAGTGTGAGGGCTCTCTCCAGTATATCACACTGAAACTACCAACCTGGAAAAAAACAAGGAGAGCAATTTGTGGTCATGAAGAGGAAGACTGCTTATTTCATCTCTGAGGGTCCTGAGACCCCCCACTCAAAGTCACTGAGCATGTGCAAGGAGGTCAGACCCTATGTTAATTATTTCAGGATGAATACTGAAAATATATATATACTGACCGGGAAACCTTTTGCATATGTAACACAAATAATGTATATAAGCTGAAGGTCTTTTTTTCATGGTATGTGCAGTTAGGGTGGAGATATCCCCTTTCACATCTGTCGTTATAAGTAAAGAATGCCTACTCACTAACAGTACATTGGAGTTGATGAGTTTATTCTCAAGTTTCAGATGACAATTTGCAACGTTTAAAAGCTACTACAATTTTGCAAGCAAGAACTAGTTACATAATACAACTCAACGGCTATATTTCTAAAAATAAACTACTAAAGTATTTTGTGTATTTACTTCAAATCGTTAGGGAACTCAGATTTTACACAGGAAAACCCTGAAACAAACAAACAACAGTAAACGGTGACACGCGGTCTATTCTCCCTGCAGGTCATTAGGCGCCCTCAGGCCAGACCGCAGCCTGCTCCCTCAGATAGGAATTACAAAGGGTACCGGGAGCGGCACTGTTACCAGTCCCAGAGCTTGTTCAGTGGGGCGGTCGGATGACCGCTGCCCTCAGTTCTGCTAGCATCCAGTGTTGCAAAAAGACCGCTCGGGCACTTCCGGCCGCCATAACCCAGCGGTGTTCTTCCCTCCCAACCGTTGGTGCTCTTTCCTGCTCTATCCCAGGGTGTAAGACTGATATCATACGCAGGATATCCATCTGATTGAAAGAAGAGGGGGAGGTTGAGCGGAGCGGCAGCGTGATAGCGGCAGTCGGAAGGACTTGAGAAGTAACGACGGAACAACGTAGAGCTTACTGTTATTCCCTAGGCTCCTCCTTGCCTCTGCCTGGTTGGTTAGGGGGACGGACGGACGGACTCACTCTATTGTTTGAACCGGTGGGGGCTGTAGGGGAGCCCGCTGCCCAGGTCTTGCGGCTGTCGTGGAAGCAGTCTTCCGACTTTAGCACAGACGTTTTTGTGGAGGGTAGTGCTGTCTCGGACTGGGAGGCGCACGCACGCAGGTAAGCAGAGGCTCATCATGGTTCCTCTCTCTCTTTCTGGTTCGGAGTTATGCGGTGGCTTTCGAGAATGGATGGGGAGGTACTGAGGGTAGGGGAATGGATGCCTAGGCTTCTGGGCCCACTGACTGTTTTCTGACGGGGGGAAGCTGCGAGAGCCGAGGCGGGCATCTGGGATCGAGTTTTTTTAGTTGGCTCTTGTTGGGGGAGCCTGTGATGAGCCAGCTGGGAGGTATGAGTGCGGCCTTGGCTTTTCTTTGGCAATGGGGGATGCTGGGGGAAGCGAACATGGAGGACAGCGGATGCCTTGGTGACTCTGGGAGTCTTGACCAGAAACAGCGCCTGTGCAGGTCGCACTATCAACGGAGGGCTGTCTCTGGGGACGGGGGGTAGGGAGGCAGCCCTGGCCTAGGTTTCTCCTGGGAGCGTATTGGGAGTGGTCAGTCACAGGAGAGTGTGGTGCGGGCAGTCGGAACACGGGAAAGATTGCTGTGGGGCAGTGAGCGGGAGACAAGGAGCGACTTCCGTGGCGCTAAAAACGTATTTCCTAGGGTACCAGACATGGAGAAGTTAAGGCGTTTGTCCGCGTCCTGAGCGTGGGAGGACAAATTGTGGGAAGTTAGGCTTAATTGGGCACAAGCGGCCTGTCCTCGAGGAGCCACTATACTGCCTGGCTCACCGCCGTTGGGGCCCCGGCCTCGCTTTGTAGTCTCTCCGTGGTTACAGGGCTTCTTCCTGTAACTTTTCTTCCGTCATTGCCTTTGCTGACTTGAGTGGTGTTTTTGGCTGACATAGTGCCTGAGCACAGGGCTTTTCCCACCTCCAAAGGAGGTAGCCCTCACCCCCCATCATAAGCTGTGAGTCCGGGAGTGTTTATAAGAGAGCATTTCGAGGCAGATGAGCCGCTAATTACTTTCAGCATCTGTGAGATGCTGCTCTTTAGCAGATTATCAGCGAGTTCATGCTTGTATTCCATTTAAAATGAGCCTAAACTTTTTTGAGGTGTCTGATACTGTAGTGACCTGATTGAAGGTGTTTGTGTGAAATGGCAGTCATTCCATATGTGGGATCTTGTTAGCTTGGTGTAGTTGAGCCATTTTTTAAATAAATGGAATAGTCTTTATTTTCCTGCCTCTGCCACCAACTACATGTAAACATTATGTCTATGTCTGGAAATGCTTCTGATATGTTTGTTTTGTATATGAAATAATTTAACTAGTCAGATCTTAAAGCATTAATGTCCTTAGTTTATATTTATGCTTTTGGAGAGACTATTTTCCTTCAAAATTTAGATCTGGTTCTTAAGATAGTACTATAGCAAAAGTAATGTTACTAGTTACAGTGCAGCTACACAGTAAATCATTCCTTTCAACCTAAAATAGTTAAGAGAATAGTATTTTCAAAGCTAGTATGTTGGCAGACCGAGACTAGCAGCAGCTCAGCAGAACTTGTCACCTTTATAGCACCATCAATGAAAAGTTGCATAAAGGACATAACGGCCTGTGTGCTGGAACCTGATTGCAGTTGGGCAAAAAGCTAAACAAGTCTTTCCTTTTGTGCATTTCATGTATTTCATTTAGTTATTTCAGTTCTTCAATGTAGCATACCAAAATTTGTTTTTAAAGTTAAAAAGGTGTAAAATGTGAGATACACCCTATGTTATTATGACAGGGCAGGTTATTTTCAGTACCTTTCAGTTGCAACCACCAAATATTTCAAATTGTCAACATTTTCCTTTACAACTTCAAGTAATTTGGGGAACAAAATTTCAATGCATGCAGAGGACTGTTGAGTAAACACATCACCTGGAAAACACAGAGTACTAGGAAGTGGATTCTTGATATCTACCTTGTAACTTAAGTGACTTATCTTTTAAACTTCTTAACAGTTAAAATGAATGTGCCCAGTGATGAAGAAAGTATAAGAAACAGTAGCGGAGAGTCAAGGTAAGCACTTTGTCATTTCAATCCTTGACTATGTATTCTCTTATATTTTGTTTATTAGAACTGCTTTACCTTTTAATTTTGTGCCCAGGGTTTCTAGTGAGCAAGCAGGCCATATTTAGGAGAACTGGACATACTTTTATTTTTTTTTTAAACAGATAGCTTTGTTTAATAACTGTAATAATTGTGTACATACCTTATATAATAGAGTTTAAGTAGTATTAAAACTGTTACTCTATCCTCAAAAGATGCCTTAAAAAATATGACCGAAACAGACTGGACTGAAATGTTAGACTCGTCTATGAAGTGCAGGGCATGTACTGTATGAACCCTGAACTGGACCATCTTAGTTTGGAACAGTGGGCTGTTAATTCTCCTTTTGATATGTACTACTTCATGAGGCTTCCTTTGTTGAGCTGTCAAATCAATATAATGGAAAGTGTTAACTTCATGTTTGTTTTCCAAAGTGAAAGTACAGTTGTCTCAGCTGTTTTCTTAATTAAAAAATAAAAAAATCCACCCCTGTAATGTCAAATGCTGATGCTCTAGCATGCATAGAGAGTTTGCTTGGCTGGAGAAGCCTGATTAGAGCTTCCCCGGTGCAGGATGAGGACGACAGTGAACTTGTATGTATCACTTGAATTTGGTGAACTTGAACTTGTATTCTTCAGCCTGGAGAAGGCTGCAAGGTGACCTGATAGCAGCCTTTCAGTATCTAAAGGGGAGCTACAGGAAAGAAGGGGACAGACCCTTTAGCAGGGTCTGTGGTGATAGAACAAGGGGAAATGGCTTCAAGCTCAAAGAGAGTAGATTTAGGTTAGATAAGGAAAACATCTTTTCCAGTGAGGGTGGTGAGACACTGGAACAGGTTGCCCAGTGACACCCTGTCCCTGGAGACTTTTAAGGCAAGGCTGGATAAGTCCCTGGGCAACTTGATCTAGCTGTTGGTGTCCCTGTTCATTGCAGGGGACTAGATGGCCTTCAGAGGTCCCTTCCAACTCTAAGGTTTCTATGAATTGTATTCTTAGTCTAGAACACCATTAAGTTCAACAAGTCTCTACTGCTTGAGTTAGTTCATATTTCTAAAACTAAGAATATGGTCAATGCTGCAGATTTAAGAAGGCAATGTAAACTTTCAAATTTAAGTGTGATCATGCTGTCAGTCTACCCATCTTTTCATCTTCCCCCTCTTTGATGACAGCTTTTTGAACCTGTTAGTTCATTCCATTAGTCATAGGTCATAAAGAAAATCAAGTTCTGTGGGCTTTTTATTAAAACTGACAGTTAAGTAGAGGACGTAGGTCTAAATTATTGCCTCAAGTGAAGAAGTGCAAGAACATAATGGCCAGCTACCTAGTGAATGCATACTTGCCATTAAGCTTGCATGTAAGTGAGTAAGGAGTGGGACGAAGAGGAAGGGATAAGTATTTAGCTAAATGTTGCAAATCTCTGGGAAATCTGAGAAACTATTACTTATGTTTATTTTTTTAAATGTAAATCTCCCTGTTGTAATTAGGAATATTCTAGAAAGTCAATAAACTTTGGATCTTGTGAATAATTTGAAAATTATTCCCAGGTATTTATATGAAAACAAATAAAACAAGCCTTGTTGGTCAAGGCAACCTGGGCTCATATAAGGGCCAGCCACTGAAGGAAGAGCATCTGTTGGACCTAGGCTGCTTCCTGAGGAGTACTGTATGGCTAGAGATCTCCTTCACCAGTTGAGTGAATTCAATTCTTCTGTGTATGACTATAGGCCTACCTGTTAATACTTTGTTTGGTATTGTTGAGAACCTATCACAAGGAGTGTTACTTCTTTGTGAGCAGAACAAGTGTGAACAAAGCTAGATTTCTGAAATTTTAGAAAATTATAAATGAGACCTTTAACAAATGTTAGTTAATTAGGGACATCTGATCACTTTGTGTTCATGATTTTCTTTACTACTTGAAACAAGCCACCTAGCTACAGATAATGTATAAAAAATACTTCATATCAAACTGTGACCATTCTGATATATAAATACTGCTATGTTAAAGTTATTAAAAAGCTATAGCAATTCTTATGGGACTAAACTAAGTCATTAAACTAAACTATCATTGAAGCTTCCTGACAATTGTATTAAAAGTAAATATTGGGAAGAAGCAAATTATTTGAAACTTGATAGTTGCTGGTGAAGTAAGACTGTTCTGCATCTTAAATGTGCTGTTTAGCACATTTTAAAAGTTTAAAAAAGTTTTAAAATATTAAATAATTTTCCCTGGGCTTAATCCTGTAGCCTAATTTACAGAAAAATCTCAGAAGGCATATTTACATATTTGCTATCAGGAAACTGTTTTTGTAAATGAAGGGTGAAACTTCTTGTTTTAAAGAATTGAGCCTTCTTTCTGTCTAGTATATTTACATTATTAAAATAATTATTGTGAAGAGTTTATATTGTTTTAAAGAAACTCTTATAATGAGTTGCAGAAGTTGTGGAAAGCTTGTAGTATTCTCAGCAATAGGAGGACTAGAGAAGGGGCTAATGGGAAGCCTTAGATTTTATATGCTGACCAATGCTGTTGTAAGGGATTGTAGCTGTCTTCCATTCCCTGTGACTGACAGTGAAAAGGCATTACTGAAACGTGAGGAAATAAGTGATTAATTTGCCAAGCTCCTGTGTTCCTTTCCACTTGAGTCTCTTCATCTGACTGGTAGAACTCCAGTAACCTTTCCATTGGTGCAGATGCTGAGTTTGAAGTTCTGTTTTGCTACAAGTAAATATTTTATATTTTTCATACTTGAATAACTTGTTGCGTTGTTTGGACACTGCTTTGACTATGTTCATGACCTCTCGATCTATAAATCTGTGCTAGTACCAAGTACAATGAAGGTCGTAGACAGACAAGCATTTGTTGCCGATAACAAGCATTAGGCTAATCTTGCTTGATGTCATAATTTGTGTAATCATTACAGTGAAGTCTACTCTTCAACTTCACATTATTTGAAATCATTGTTTTGGATTATTTTTAGTAGTTCTAGGTTAAATATCACAGATAACATTCACCTGGATAGCAAGTAAGTATAAGCATAAAAACTTCATAGCAATACTCTGAGAAACTGACTCTTAAAGTTAAGCAAAGCATTTTTGTATATGTTCTTGAAAGCATTCTGTTGCAAGTTTAATAGGATTAAATATATATTAGCTAGTAACAGGAAAGTTTAACGAGCAAGGAAGGGCAATATAAGCTCTAGGTAGAACAGAGAATGTGGAAGTGAAACATTGGTGCCAAGTGAATAGCATCTCTTTTGTTCTGGAAGAAATATAGAAATATCAAGACATGAAGCACTTAAGCAGAACTTAATTCTCTGTAGGTAAAAAGAGATGTGCTCAGTATGTTCCATCTGGAAAGTAGTTGGCTGGGGTGCATTATAGTTCCTTTTTTCCTAAGCAGAAAGTGGCTACTTGCACCAAATACCCCTTCTCATTGCATACATTCTTGAAAGCTGGTCTTAATACAGTGTTGAGGGCTCCAGAACTGAACAACAATACTCCAGGTGGGGTCTCATGAGAGCAGAATAGAGGGGCAGAATCACCTCCCTCACCCTGCTGGTCATGCTTCTCTTGATGCAACCCAGGATAGGGTTGGCCTTCTGGACTGCAGGCGCACATTGCCAGCTCATATTGAATCTTTCATCAACCAACACCCCCAAATCCTTCTTCTCAGGGCTGCTCTCAAGCCATTCCCTGCCCAATGTGTATCTGTGCTTGGGGTATCTTTAATCAACTTGGTGGCCCTCTGCTGGACTCCTTCTAGGAGACCCCAGTCTTTTTTGAACTGGGGAGCCCAGAACTGGACACTACTTTAAATGCGGCTTCATCAGGGCAGAGTAAATGGGAGAATAACCTCTCTCAACCTGCTGGCCACATTCTTTTTAATTACAGAATGTCAGGGATTGGAAGGGACCTCAAAAGATCATCTAGTCCAATCCCCCTGCTGGAGCAGGAACACCTAAATTAAGTCACAGAAATGTGTCCAGGTGGGTTTTCAAAAAAAGGAGCCCCCATAACCTCTCTGGGCAGCCTTTTCCAGTGTTCTGTTACCCTCACTGTGAAGAAGTTTTTTTTTCTGATATTTATGTGGAACCTCCTGTGTTCCAGCTTGCACCTGTTGTTGCTCCTTGTCCTATCATTAGATATTACTGAGAAGAGCCCAGCTCCATCCTCCTGACATTCACCCTTTACATATTTATGGACATTATAATGAGGTCATCCCTCAGCCTCCTCTTCTCCAAGCTAAAGAGACTCAGCTCCCTCAGCCTTTCCTCATAAGGGAGATGCTCCACTCCCTTAATAATTTTTGTGGTTCTGTGCTGGACTCTCTCAAGCAGTTTCCGGTTATTCTTGAACTGAGGGGCCCAGAACTGGACATACTATTCTAGATGTGGTCTCACCAGGGCAGAGTAGGGGAGGAGAACCTCTCTTGACCTACTAACCACTTCCCTTCTAATACACCCCAGGATGTCATTGGCCTTCTTGGCCACAAGGGCACAATGCTGGCTTATGGTCATCCTGCTGTTCACCAGGACCCCCAGGTCCCTTCCCCCTGCTCTGCTCTCCAACAGGTCAGTCTCCAACCTATACTGGTACTTGGGGTTGTCTCAAGGCAAACCTGTTGTCCATCAGGACCCCTAGGTCCTTCTCTAAAGAGCTCCTCTCCAGCCAGTCATCCTCTTACCTGTAAGGATGCATGATTCTTCCCCAGGTGCAGGACCCTGCCCTTGTTAAACTTCATCAGGTTCCTCCCTGCTCAACTCTCAGCCTGTCCAGGTCATGTTGAATGGTAGCACAGCCTTCAGGTGTGTCAGCCAATCCTCCCACTTTTGTATCATCAGCAAACTTGCTGAGGATAGACTCTCTTCTCTTCCTTCCTCCATCCAGGTCATTGATAAAGATGTTGAACAAGACTAGACCCAGCACCAACCCCTGGGAAACACTGCTGGGTAGAGGCCTCCGATCATACTCTGTGCTGCTGATGACCACCCTCTGAGCTCTGCCAGTCCAACCAATTCTCTATCCATCTCACTGTCCAGTCATCTATCTCATTCTTCATAAGCTTATCTACAAGTATATTGTGGAATATGGTTTCAAACGCCTTGCTTGAAGTCAAGGTACACAACATCCACTGCTGTCCCCATCTACCCAGCCAGGGATAAAAATCATATAAAGTTAACAGGTTGGTCAAGCATGATTTCCCCTTGGTGAATCCATGTTGACTTCCCCTAATAGCCACCTTTTCTTCCAATTGCTTGGAGATGGCATCCAGAGCAAGTTGTTCCATCACCTTTCTAGGGACAGAGGTGAAGCTGACTGGCCTGTAGTTTCCTGTATCCTCCTTCTTACTCTTTTTGAAGACTGGAGTGACATTGGCTACCTTCTAGCCCTCAGGTACATTCACCAAGATCTTTCAAAGATGATAGAGAGTGGTTCAGCAATTACCTCTGCCAACTCCCTCAGCACATGTGGATGCATTCCGTCAGGGCTTATGGATTTGTATGCACTGATTTTTTGGCTAGACACTGACCATTTCCTCCTCAACCCTAGGGAAGCTTTCCATTCTCCAAACTCTCTCTTTAACTCTGGGGTCTGGTATTCCTAAGGGACAGTTTGTAAAGACCAAAGGCATTCAGTACCTCCGCCTTCTCAGTGTCCCCTGTTAGCAGGGCTCCCACATCATTTTGTAGGGGACCCCCCTTTTTTCTCATCTTCCTTTTACTGGAGATTTGTTTTGTTGATTTTTAATAGTCTGTAAACTACAAAAGATAATTAAGTAAAGCCAGCTCTATGTTGGCAGGCTTGAATTTGCATTCATGCTTTCCACAGAGGATTAAAAATAGGAATTGAAGTCTGCTACTGTAGTATTCTGCTGTCAAGAAAATAACTCCTCTAATATACTTCCATAAGTATGCTCATCTATCGGTTTATTTTTGGTAGAAGTCTGATAGGTAATTGTGTAATTAATGAATACACAGATATTACAAGTCAGAAACATACAGGAAAGTTAGGCTAAATAGGTTATCATACTAAAGAAGAATGGATGGAAAGCTTACCTTTGTCCTAGGCTTGCTGAAAAAACTCGAAGAGAAGCAATCTCCAGGCTGCAGGGATGACCCTATGCTGGAAATGCCTTGAAGGAAGCTGCAGCCTATGGGAAGCCCACACTAGAGCAGGCTTCTGGCAGGAGCCTGTGGAGCACTCCTGCTGGAACAGTTCTTGAATAATTATCCCATGGGTGGAACTCCCACATGGGAGCAGGGGAAAAACTGTGAGGACAGAGATGGGCTGTTATGAACTGACTGCAACCCTCCCATGTGGAATGTTGTGGTGAGGAGATTAGAAGAATTGGGAGTGAAGCTGAGCCTGGGAAAGAGGGTACATGGGCTAGGGAAAGGATGTTTTAGTTTTTGATTGTGTATTTTTGTTGTGAGTTTCTGTTGTGTTTTTTGTTGCTGTTTCTCACTATCCTACTTTAATTGTGTTACAGGTCTTTTGTTCCTATGGCAGGGGTTAGAGCCTCTTCCTGCCCCTCCTCCCTGGGGGAAGCAGGTAGAGAAGTGAGAAGGAGGAACTCAATTGAGATAAAGAGAAACTAATTTACTAGAAATGGTAAAAAAAAAAATTGTGTGATAATACAATATAAAAAGAATCAAAGGTAATAAATCAAACAAAGGGGGGAGAGATGCCTTTCTAACTGTGTTGCGGATGGTGATATGGCTGGAAGGAAAGCTGCGGTTAAGTCACCTCCTTTTTTCCCAAAAGCCCCGTGGGACTGGAACTGCTGGGAACTGTAGTTCCCACCCAGCAGCACCAGGAACTGCAGCTTCCCAGTAGCCCTACCAGACAGTCCACTGCATGATATTATGATATGAAATCCCTATGGAAAACAATGATAAAATGGCAATACATTGTATTACATTAGTTTTCACCAAGTTGGATCTGTTTTGCCCATGTCAGTCATAGGTAAGTGAACTTCCAGCATCTGCATCTTGACCCACAAGCTCGCTCTTATTTTGTCCATCTGCCCTTTTGGAGTGGAGGAATAGGAGTGGGGATTGGGTATGGCAGCCAGCCAAGGTTAACCTACTACAAGAGTATATACCTTAAAGTATAGATATATCCATATATTTTAGTGTAGAAGACTTCTGAGATCAGGAAAAGAAAAACCTGAAATGTAAAGGAAATTTTAGGTAGAATTTCAGGTGAAGGGCTAGTGGATGAAGCAAGCTCTTTTGTTAGTGGTATTCTTCTCTTTAATTAGTAAGTTGTGATTTTTGTCAAGAACATTTGTTGTGGAATTAAGCATACTGACACATTATCATGTCATAATTTAAGTTAAAAACATCATTTTTCTTCATCTTATAGTTCAAACAAGAAAAAACCTCAGTATTTAAGTCTAGAATCCTTTCCTAGTAAAAGAAGAAATTATAAATTGATGATGCAGCTTTTTATTGTGCACGTGGCCTCTAGCTTGGCTTTGGGATTTCAGATGAGGTTTTTCCAGTTCCCAATCTTTGTGCAAAATAACTGGGCTTGTGGATGTTTTTTTCATGTATGTAGGTTGCTCCAAATGTAATGCCTCCTATTTATTTTCATGAAAACCACAACAGATACAATGAGCACAATAACACTATTTGATAGAGTGAATTCTCAACTACAAGATGCTAGTTTTCAACATAGTTACCACCACTTGCTGCAAAAATGTATAGCTATGAATGAGAGCCTGCATGTTGCGCTCGTGAGAATCTGCGCTATTGGAGGTGACCCACTGTTGCTGCTGCTGAAATGCACCACCCATGGTTTCACTGTGCTCACTTCATCTCTTTGGTCTCCATCAATGTTCAGCATGCATTGATGAATGTCAGTGGGTGTCATTTTTTTCTGCATGGAGGAATTCAGTGACACACCTTTGCTTCATACTGGTTGTGCTTAATCACTGAGGTTAGCTGCTTCAGAGCTTTCCTGGCCAGAACCACAGTGACAGATCTTGAGGTACAAGAGGGTTTTGGGAGATTCCTTTGCCAGGGGAACCCCAAGAAAGTGGAGCGGCCCAGCAGCTCTTGGGAGAGCAGCTGACGTGGCATAGATGTTGCCAGGGTAACGTAACTGCATCCACACCTTTTACCTTAGAAAAAGCTTCTGGGACATGTTGCTGCCCACTAGGTGTAGCGAGAAGTTAGCACATGTGCAGCACGCACAGCATACTGAAGCAGAAGGTGTGGTAGCTTGTGCAGCAGGGTGCAGAAGTACTGTCCCTCCTCGCTCAGGAAACCAGACTACCTATTGGTAGTCTCCAAGTCCAGATTTACCATGGTCTCCACCAGGCAACAAGCTCACTTGACAAAGCCTGTGGCGACCCAGACAGAGGCCCTCCCCAAGAATGTGGCTGTTCAGGTCTCCAGCTGCAGGGAGTGCCTGAGCCTGCTGCTGCCTGGGGAGGGTGGCAGGAACTCTACCTGCATGAGGTGTGAGCAGGTGGAAGATCTGCTCAGCATGGTGGCAGAGCTCAAGGAGGAGGTGGAGAAGTTGAGGACCATTGGGGATTGTGAGCAAGAGATTGACTGGTGGAGTAACTCCCTGGCATGCCAGAGAAAAAGGCGCCAGGTAGATAACCCCCAGAAAGTGATGGACCCCCTGCCCCATCACTGTTGGGTAGAGAGTGGGAACCTGAGAGATGGGGAGAGTTGGAAGACAGTCCCAGCTTGGCGTCATGGGTGACACTTCCCTACCAACCTTACTTTCCCAGGTTGCCCCTAAGTAATAGGTTTTAGGGACTGGGCATTGAAGGGGGAAGTGAACAAGGAGGCACAGGAAGGTTTGCCTAAGACATTGCCAAGGGTAAGGTGGTCGACTCTGCATCTCCAGACTGCCTCTGCCAAGAAAAAGAGAAGGGTTATTGTTATAGGTGATTCCATCCTCTTGGGAATGGAGGTTCCCATATGCAGACCGGACCCGACTCATAGGGAGGTGTGCTGCCTCCCTGTGGCCCCAGTCAAGGACATAACTAGAAAACTCTCAGATCTGGTTCACCTCTCTGATTACTACCCATTACTGATAGTTCAGGCAGGCAGCAATGAAGTAGCTAAGAGAAGCCTGCGAACTATCAAAAAAGGCTTTAGGGCAGCTGGTTGAGGGAGCAGGAACACAACTGATATTTTCTTCTATCCCTTCTGGGGCAGCAAGAGACATAGAACAGGCTGGGAAAATCCAGATAATGAATAAGTGGCTGAGGCTGGTGCCACCACAGGAACTTTGGGTTTTTCAACCACAGGGCAATTTACTCGTCACTTGGTCTAATGGCTGCAGATGGCTGTCACTTGTCTCTAAGAGGGAAATGGATCCTAGCTCAAGAGCTAGCGGGGCTCATTGAGAGGACTTTAAACTAGGTTGAAAAGGGGAAGGGGATGCAATGAGGCTTGTTAGGGTAGAGCAAGTAGTCCAGGGCTTTATACTTGATCTGATGGGGGAAGAGAGTCAAGTGTGGCAGGACAGAGAAAGTCTTGGGATTGCTGTCACACCAGGAAATTGCAGGGAAAAACCTCTGAACTGTCCTGTAGGATCTTGTGGGAACTCCTCAGAGGAAATAATCTTGCCGACCCCCCGTCCAAAACCTTCTCATGTCCCTCTAGGAAGCAGTGGGGGAAAACTTCAAATTTCTTCCAGAAGTTTGAGGGAGGACCCCTCCAGAAAGGTGGTGTGTCAGAAAGCCCAACTGAAGTGCCTTTACACTAATGCATGTAGCATGGGAAATAAGCAGGGGGAGTTGGAAACTGTGATGAGCTCAGAAAATTATGATCTGGTTGCTATCATAGAAATGTGGTAGGATGACTCCCATAACTGGAATACCACTGTAGAGGAATATTGCCTTTTTAGAAAGGATAGGCTAGGTAGAAAGGGTGGGGGTGTTGCACTCTATGTTAATGACTAGATAGACTGTGAGGAGCTCCCTCTGAGAAACAGTGAGAAGCAGGTTGAAAGCCTGTGGGTTAGAATTAGGGACAGGACTAATAAAGGGCACCTGGTGGTAGGGGTCTACTACAGGTGTCCTGATCAAGGGGAGCCTTCTTCCTTCAGCTGCGGGAGGCATCGTGCTCACAGGCACTCATCCTGATGGGGGATTTAAACCACCCGGATATCTGCTGAGAAAGCCACACAGCAAGATGCAAGAGATCCAGGAATCTCTTGGAGTGTGTGGATGATAACTTTCTGGTTCAAGTACTGGATAAACCAACCAGAGGTGAAACACTGCTGGATCTGCTGCTTACCAATGTAGAAGAGATTGTTAAAGACATTAAGATTGGAGGCAGCCTAGGCTGCAGTGACCATGCCCTGGTTGAGTTTGCGATCTTGAGGAATGTGGGCCTGGCAAAGAGTGGGGTCAGGACCCTGAACTTTGGAAGAGTGAATTTTAGACTGTTTAAGGAATTGTTGGATGAGATCTCCTAGGAAGCTGTCCTTAGAGACAAAGGAGTGGAAGAAAGGATGCCTTTCTGGGAGCACAAGAGCTCTCTGTCTCTCAGAATAAGAAAGTGAGCAGGGAAGGCAGGAAACTGGCATAGCTTAGCAAGGACTTGCTAGTTAAACTGCGGGATGAGATTATACCAGCTGTGGAAACAAAGGCGTGTCACCTGGGGAGAATACAGGGATGCTGTTCTGACTTGCAGAAAGGGGATTAGGAGAGCCAAGGTACAGGCAGAACTGAACTTGGCAAGGCATGTTAAAAACAACAAGAAGGGATTCTGTAGGTACATTGGCCAGAAGAAGTCCAAAGAGAGTATACCTCCTTTGATAAATGAGAAAGGAGAACTGGCTACAACAGATATGGAGAAGGCTGAGATACTAAATGATTTTTTTGCCTCGTTCTTCGCTGGCAGCCAGGATTCTTGTATTTCTCACTGTCTCCCTCCAATTTATAGGAGGGAGAGGAGGTTCTTTGATATCTGTATACCTGGCATGAGATTAAGAAACAATGATTCAAATGTTGGTCCAACAAGTTTATTAAAAATCTTAATCAGGGAGATGGGGAAGGGGAGGATGGACACTATTATGAATTAGTGTAATGGGGAAGGGAAGGAGGGACCCACAGATCTGTGCCCCGGAAAGGCATAAGGGTAAAAGGGTAGAGAGATGGGCCCCAAAACAAAACAGCAGCAACGATCTGAGGAGAAACAAAGTAATTTAATAAATAAGATATATAATTAGAATTGAAGCTAATAAATCAAATATAATGAGAGAGAGTGTCTGAAAACTGAAGGCCTTACTATAATGCTGAGGTGAGACACGCAGTCAGGTCGAGCAGCAGGGAGGAGAGCCTGACGATTAAAAAGGGGTGTCAGGTGACTTACCAAGGCCTTATATCTGTTCCCCTGAGCGGAAATGATAACAGAGCAGTGAACAGTCCTCTGGGGAATGTAGTAGTTGTTCTCTTCTGGGACAGGTACCTAGACCTGGAGCATTAACTCTTTAACTCTCAGTGCGCTACATGATGTTATGATGTGGAATACCGATAACCAAAAATCATAAAACCATAACAACCATGAAGATGATCAGAGGGCTGGAGCACCTCCCCTATAAAAACAGGCTCAAGGAGCTGGACTTGTTCAGCCTGGAGAAGAAAAGACTGGTGAGGAGACCTCATTGCAGCCTTCTAGCATTTAAAAGGGCATTATTAACAGGAGGGGAATCAACTTTTCACTCAGGTAGATAGTGATAGGACAAGGGGGAATGGTTTTTAGCTCAAGGAAGGAATGTTTAGATTAGATGTCAGGGGGAAGTTCTTTACAGAGAGAGTGGTGAGGTGCTAGAACAGGCTGTCCAGAGTGGTTGTGGATGCCCTGTCCCTGGAAGCGTTCAAGTCCAGGTTGGATGGAGCCCTGGGCAACCTGGTCTACTACCAGATCTGGAGGTTGGTGGCCCTGCCTATGGCAGAGGGGTTGGAGCTTGATGGGGTCCCTTCCAACCCAAGCCATTCTATGTTTCTGTAATTCATATGCACTTCCATGTCAGATGAAATTTTTTCAGACTGCCTTTCTGTTTCCATTTGTTGTACGGCAATGAAATGGAACGGGATATTGGTGGGAAGGTTCAACCTCTACTGCCGCACCACCAACATCAGCTTCTGATGTCGTGGACCAACATAATAAAATAGGAGGCATTACCTTTGGAGCAGCCCTTTTGTATAATGTTCTTCATATAAGGCCATGACATTTAGTAGGCGGTCAATGCAATTTTAATACATTTGCTTTAGGGAACTATCTCACTCCAGTTTATAGGAGGGAGAGGAAGTTCTTTTTAATATATGTATACCCAGCATGAGATTAAGAAACAACAGTTCAAATGTTGGACTGACCAGTTTATTACAAATTTTAATCATGGAGATGGGGAAAGGGAGGACGGACACCATTATGAATTAGAGTAATGGAAAAGGGAAGGAGGATGATAAAAAAGATAGGAAAGAATAAACAAGGAGTCTTTATAGGAAGCAAGAGGGAGTGTATAATGAACCAATATCAAGATGTTACAATCACAATATAATCAAGAGAGTTAGGCAAAGTGGACAATGATAACAAAAGAGAATAAAATGGGAGGCTTACCCTTCGGCTGGGCTCACCACAAAACACCAATAGAGGCGATCTCTAGAAGAAATCCTTCCCCACTGCTAGCCAGCTCTTCAATAGGTCTAGGAGGGGTGGAGCCTGGCTCCCCCCCCTTCTGGCAGCACAGGTAAATTGCCTTCACCTGTGCTCCTCTGGCTGACTCATGGCTCACCTCAGGTGATCAATCAGAGGTTCAGGCTGTGACACAGCAGTTTCCATACACTCCACCCCTTCACAGCGTGAACCAATGATCAGGTTACCTAAAGGGTAAGCTTTCCCTAATACAGAGATCCGCTATATCGCGACGCTTATACAATTTTATCGCGACGTGTGTTGGTACAATTCAAGACGAGTGATGATTAGTGGATGTCTATATTCTTCTATGGGCCAGTGCTCGATGATGTGACTGGAGGCATGAGGTCCTGAGGTGCAGGTCCGTTCTATGTTCCATCAGTCCCATGCAGACCATCACCGGGTGTTGTATATGATCTGACAGCAACACTGGAACGCTTGATGGCATTTTGTTCCTTCTGGTGGTCCTGAAGGCTCACAGACTCACGGGGAGTAATACAGATGTTTTACAGGTACCAGGAGGGGAAGGTCTGCTCTCCAGGGCAAGATACAGGCTATATTTCTATCCTGGGTCAACACTTCCGCTCGTACTGGGGCACGCCCTGGCCGCCTGTACCACACCTTCTGGCCAGATGTCTGCAGCTGCATAACAATATCAGGCACCAAAGGAGGTGTCCTGATCTGACACAGGGACACGATGGGGGTCCCTTTAGCAATAAAGATCGGAGTGTTGACCACAATATCAGTAGGCCATGTACCTATTACTGGAGGGACTACTGAGCCTCCCACCTCCAATAGTCTCCCCCAAGGTGCAAGTAGGCCACACCACTTGGGTCCTACCTGCACCTTCCAGGGCCATTTTATTTTATGGGTACCCGGCTCTAAATTCTCAGAGGCAGGGAGCAGAAGATTATTTTCGTTACCAATCTGGGGTCTTACCTGATGATCAGTACCCGTAATTTGGATCCTAAGCAGGGTGGCCCATGTCATCTGCAACATTCTCAGGGCACTGGGTCTGCCGTCTCGAGGTCTTTCATTCAGGTCCCGCAGGGTTTCATACAGCCTTTTCATCCACCCCTGCAAGGACTAGGAGTCTGTCTTCAGGGCAGCCTTAAGAATACGGTTATAACGTTCGATGAGGCCTGCCCCTGTTGGATTATACGGCAGGTGAAATTGCCATTCAATGTTATTTTCTTCTGCCCAGCGCTGTATCATTGCACCAGTAAAATGAGTCCCTTGGTCGCTCTCGATGACTTGAGGTGTCCCGTAGGCAGACATCAGTTTAGTGAGTGCCTTGATGGTATATGCCTGCTTTGCTTTCGGTACTGGATAGGCCTGCAGTAGCCCACTTGCAGTGTCGACACAGGTCAGGGCATATCTTGCCCCTTCGGAACGAGGAAGGGGCCCGATGTAATAGACCTGCTATCGCTGGAGAGGATTGTGTCCCCTAGCAAGATGGGCTGTTGTTTCGGGCAACGATCTCGGTCTCATCTTGGAGCAAGCATCGCAATCCTGGCATGCCTGGACGATATCAGATAGTTGTATGGGCAGTCCCCATGCTTTAGCAGCTGCCCACATTGTCTTTTGTCCAGCATGCCATAGCTTCTGATGTAACCAGCAGGCGATGTTCTCAGATGGTGAATTCTCAATCCATCCATTGTGTCGGCTTCACCGTATCCCGGTGACTGTAGGGGCTGATGACCAGAAACATGGTAGACACGTACAGTCCTGTGTTTGACTGTATTCAATATATCTAACCACATGTCTTTGCCCCAGATCGGTCGGGGGTGGATAGTCCATTCCTGGGTGGCCCACTGTGCAATCCAAAGAGTGAGCCCCTGGTACACAGCCCAACTACCTGTACAGATATTCAGGATACCATCACCGTGTTCCTTGGTTATAACCATCCACACGGCTCGCAGTTCTGCCCATTGGCTGCTCTGACCATCCCCCTCATCGAACCAGATTGTCTCGGTGGAAGGATGGTATGCTATTGCTCTCCACTTGCTCGGGTTGCCCTTGCTGGACCCATCTGTGTACCAGGCATCTTCAGGGATAGGATATTTTCCCTCCTGAACGGGACTCTTCTCTGGTGGAGCGACCAGTATTTCTTTTGGTGCATCACTGTGATACGTCACTGGGCCTAGGATCTTCTGGAGTTCTACTTTCAAGGGGGATGAAGACAGACTGCTCCTTTGGCTGAGACAGGCGACCCATCGTGCCACTGTTTGTGCTTGGGCCACCCCTGTCTTAGGAAGGTGGGTCAGATCTTTCACCCACCCCTGAATTGGCAGAGTGGTCTTGACTATAACTGCAGCTGTTTGAGTTATTGGCTCTACTGCCTGTAATGCTGAATAGGCAGCCAATAACTGTCAATCATACTGTATCTTTCTTCTGCTCTGTGCCAAACCTGAGACCAGAAACAATGGGGGGTCCGAACAGAGCTCTGGCGTTGCCACAGGCCCCAACCGAAGCTGTCTTGAGTAACATGAACGTCCAACTTGGCTGGGAGGGTAGGATCAAATATACCCAATGCCTGGGCTTGTTTAACTGCCAGTTTCGCTTGTTGGAAAGCATCCTGTTCGGTTTTCCCCCAGTCCCATAGCTGCCCCTTTTTTGTGAGTCTGTATAGTGGCCTTAGCAGCTGTGCTAGGTGAGGTATAAAGGAACGCCAATAACCCAATATACCTAGAAACTCTTGCAGCTGCTTTGATGTTGTAGGGACTGGGAATGCCTGAACCTTATCTATAACAGCACTGGGTAGCACTTTGGTCTTTCCTGACCAAACCACCCCCAGGAATTTTACGGACAGGCCTGGACCTTGCACCTTTTGGGGATTTATAGCCCATCCCCTCTGTTGTAAATAGGCGGTTAATGAGTCTGCTGCCTGTCCTACTGCCTCCAGTGAGTCGGACGTCAACAGGAGATCATCAATATAATGATATAGGTTAACATCATCAGGTTTTGTCCAATCAGCCAGGTCACGCGCCACTAGATTGTGACAATACATTGGTGAATGCACGTACCCCTGTGGCAGGACCTGAAAGGTCCACTGCCTGCCTCCCCATGTAAACGCAAACTGATCTTGCGATTCCTCAGCAATTGGGATACTGAAGAATGCATTTGCTAGATCTAGGACACAATGATAGGTTTTTATCTCCCTACTCAATGTGTCCATTAGGGAGGCAATATTGGGTACGGCTGCAAGAATAGGCGGCGTGACCTTATTTAATTCTCTGTAATCTACTGTCATCCTCCATGTGCCATCCGACTTTCGCACTGGCCATATGGGGGAGTTATACGGGCTGTGTGCAGGTCTTATAATGCCCACTTTTTCTAATTCCTGCACTGTTCTCGATATTTCATCTTGTCCACCTGGGAGTCTATACTTTCTCACATTAGTAATCCGGTGCGGTTTCGGCAGGCAAACAGGCCCATGTTTTGCATGGCCTCTTAATATTGCCTGCACCGCCTGGATACTGATACATCTTTGTCGAAGTCTGAACTCTCCCACAGTTGTTTGGAGAGACAGACCCCATAGAATGTCTATGCCCAGGATGTATTCTTGGACTGGGGCAATAGACACCTTGTACTCCCGGGGTGGGAGACGCCCAACCCCCAATTTTAACCATGTTTGGGTGACAGGAATAGTCTGTCCCCCAAAACCACCAATCATCACTCTGTCGCCATCAAGTTTTCTCGGATCTCCATAGATAATTGATGTTTCTGCTCCCGTGTCTACCAATGCCATAACTCTCTGAATATTTTTTGGGGACCAGTAAATCGTTAATTCTACATAGGGCCTCCGGTCCCGTCTGGAGGCCCTACGGGGACTAACATCCCTTGTCACTGCATGAATTGTGCTAGGGCTAATTCTTTTGCTTCCGACAGCTCAGGCATTGTGGCCCAAGACACCTGAGGTGACTTTTTTTTTTCCTATTTGGAACAATAAAATCTTCTAGGTTCCATGTTTTTGTTGGAACCCTCTCTGTAGCTCTTACCCTTGATTTCTTAGGGTAGCTCTGGAATTTTTGATTGTCCTTTAGTTGTCCCCAGAGCTGGAGAAGGACATGGTTGGGCTGGCGGTCGATCTTAGCAAATAGGACCCCAGCCCGAATTAAATCATTAAACATTTATTTTTGGGATACCCTGATGGGTCCCAATGGAGGAGCTCGAGTAGCCGGCATTTTGGTTTTATTTACTGGCAGGACCTCTGCTTCCTCCAAAAACCGAATATTGCGCCTAGTCCGCAGGCGTTCTGTTTCTCCCAAGTCAGCAACTAACTGGGCAGCCTGCTGGACTGCGGCTTCTGACGCTACATGGGGATTTAATATGGAGACTAGGGTGCCGTACAGATGGCAGGGAGCTTGCTGTAAAATTAAATCTCTCATCCCTGCTGAAAATTTAACCATATCAGGGCCATCAAATGTATCTTCATAGATAGCCTCTCTTACACCCAGTTCGCGGATATAATTTTGAAGGTCCTCCATGGAGGACCACATGCCTGTATGTAAAGGTATGTCCGATTTATTCGGCCATACCATACGGCAGGCTGCCATTAACCATTCTAGTATGGAATGGTTTTCATCATGATATTGATTACCCACATATAACCTCTGTCTGAGAGCAGGATGAACAGTCATGGTGGCCAACTTAGCTATTTCTGGGCCATTCACCAAGACACTTTCTGCCCCAGAATCCCACAATCTCAATAACCAAGCCGGCACACTTTCTCTAGGCTTCTGCTGAAGTTGTTGTACTAAGTCCATCAATTCTGTTGCCGTGTATGGCCGACCCGTTACGTGTAAATGAGTCTGGGCAGGGGGCCACTGATCAGGCGGCACCCCTGCCGGTCTGTCCTGTATTTTTTTTGTTTTCTGGGTTACGACAGGACGGACTTCCAGTGGATCAGTCAGAATTGGACATTCAAGGTCTGATTTGGATTTCTTGTTTTCCTGATCAACCAAGTCTGTTGATTCAGGAGTCTGGTCATCATTTATTGAAATGTTACGAATTTGGCCTACAGGAAGATGTAGAATTGGCTTTTTCCCTGTTAAAACGCCAAGTTCATGCTCCAGCTTTTCAATGCGGTCTTTCAAGAGCTGATTTTCAGTTTCTAAAGTATTATTTTTTATATCCGCATGATTTAAGGCACTTAATAATGGCCATGCCACCATGGAGGCAGCCAGTTGTTTTTCATTAGTAATGAGGACATCCTTGCCAAGGCCTTGAAAATAGTCCGCCATGCGATATGGGGTGATATTGCCCATAACGCGTAAGGGACCCCATTTTTCAATGATAACTGCTAACTCATAATAGGGGCATCCCTAAAATCCTGGGATCTGCTCTGGAATCGTTTTCTCTAGAGGAGTATTGTTCTCCCCCTTAACCCATTTATAGAAATTTCAAAGAAAAGACAGAATGTTAATTTTAGTATATTCGGTCTGCCTGGCTCGCCAAGTGTATAATCAACGGATATCAAGATGTTACAATCACAATGTAATCAAAAGAGTTAGGCAAAGTGGACAACGATAACAAAAGAAAATAAAATGGGAGGCTTATCCTTCAGCTGGGCTCACCACAAAACACCAATAGAGGCAACCTCCAGCAGAGATCCTTCCCCACTGGTAGCCAGCTCTTAAATAGGTCTAGGAGGGGTGGAGCCTGACTCCCCCCCTTCTGGCAGCACAGGTGAATTGCCTTCACCTGTGCTCCTCTGGCTGATTCATGGCTCGCCCCAGGTGATCAATCAGAGGTTCAGGCCATGACTCAGCAGTTCCCATACAAGGGAGATAGTCACCACCAGCGTGGTTTGTAGTTCAGTCATTGATCTTCAGTAGTGCTGGGTCATTGGGCATTGTTGTAAGTCCAAAGTGGTTGAGTCAGCTGTCTTTGGAGTGGCAGCTTCTGGCAGGAAACTCCTTTGTTCTTATCTTCCTGGCCTTGCCATCAGATAAGAGGGAGGAGGGAGGCGCCAACTTGTATCTTGCCTTCACAGGATACAATGCTATCATCCCCCAGTCTCCCATAGCTAACAGGAGTTATTTGGTCACAGGCTAGATCTTCCGCCAGTAAACAGTCCTTAGCACTATCTTCCGAAGGCAAACAGCTAAAATTGTCCACACACACAGTGATGTTGATTGCCACACAGTAACACCCATCACTCATCTCCTAGACAAGTCAGTCTTATCACAAGAAATACCTCAAGAAGCAAGCTTTGAGCCAAAACAAACAAACAAAACAAAAAAAACAACAACAAAAAAAACAAAGAAGGATTCATACAGGAACATTTATTGTACTTGCAGCAGTTAATAGTTTGTAGTTCTGGAAATGCTATGTATTCTTTATTGGTTTTTGAGTTGTCAGCCTAAGTCAGGAAAATGGGATCAAGTTCTTAACTCATAATGGCTGAGGTCAGGAAATAACACTTCCTGGTAGCCTGAATTTTATATTCTTTGTTCCTGTCATGGTTTTGTGATTTTTGTTGTTGGTATTCTACATCAGAATAGCATGTAAAGCAGTGGGAGTTACAGTTAATGTTCTGGTTCTGTGGATTGCCTTTTTTGGGCATTTTGGTTCTCAGAGGGGAGGGGAGGAGTGTCATTCCCAAAGGACTTCAGGCCCAGAGGAAGAAAGGTGGAGCTCCTGGCAGAACACCAGCCTCTTTTCCTCTGGCAGACTCTTGGTTTCCCGGTGGAGAAGCATGTGGTTCCCTCTGCACTCTACAGCTTTGGGCACTCTCTCATTTTGTTGGATTTAGTAAATTAACGTTCCTCCTCAGATCGATGCTGTTGCTCTGTTTTTTTTTTCTTTCTTTTTTTTTTCCCCCTGTTAGACCCATCTGCTATCTGCCTTTCCTACCCTCCCCCCTCTCCGGAGGCACAGGCCTGCAAATCTGCTGCCTAATTAGTCACAGGCCAGAAACCACCAACACTTCTTTTTTCCCTTCTCTCTCTTCCCCCCCCCCCCCCCCCCCCCTTCCAGGGGCCTGCTGCCCCCATCATGGACACAGATCTAGAAATAACTCCATGACAGTCCCCTTTGCTTTGTATTAGTGATGATGAATAACATGAATTTTTTTTTTTTTAATACATATAAATTAAATGTTGAATAGTTCAGATATTTTGAAACTTAAACAAAAAAAATTACCTATGAAGTTTCAGTTTAAATAGTTTAGCATTTAATGTCTGTTACTTATTCATTCTGGAAAGGAAAGGACTCTCAATATTCAAATGTATGCGTGACTTGAACTTCTGGTTTATTAAAATAACAGTTCACTGTCATCTCAGATGCTTTTCAAAGACCCTGTTGAAATTGATCTTTTCTGGTTTTAGTAAGTTGAACTTGTGTATTTCTCAAATTTATATTCTTTTTCCTGTTGTTTTTGAAGTGTAGGATTAAGGCAGTGTAATGTAATGAATGCTGTTTATATTAGTGATAAATTGCCCTCTCTTGGGTCCTTTATCAATCTAGACCTTATAAAGGCATCTAAAGAGTATACTCTAGCAGTGTTTTTGCAGCATGGCTTGCGTAGCTTTCTGTCTTGGAGTTTTTCTTCCTCGTACCTTATACAAATTAGCTGACTCTTCCTAGTTGTGTGCCCCTACCAGGGACCTTGAGCTATGAATGAGAGAATCTTCTTTACTATATAACCTGGAAGAAGTTCTTTATAGACTTATGTTGATAATCCAAAATAAAGTTTATATGTGAAACTACACATTTTTGAAGTGGGAATCTTGTAATTACTTTGTGCAGTCTCGTGCATTCATGTCTTTATTTAGTGGTATGGATAATTTTTTTTTTCAGCTGAACAAAATGCAATGTATTTAATGCCTGGTTTCTCATTTAAGAATAACTTTTATGAAATTAAACTGTTTTAATTTTACTAGGTTTATATATATATTAAAAAAAATATCTGCTTGGAACTTGAGAAGACAGACTTATATGACATGTTTTTGAAAGAGAATTTATTCAAAACAGAATTCCTTCTTTTGTAGCAGGATTAAGACTCTAGAAGACATCCTCTTCAATGACAAATGCTAAATATTCCCTTTCTGTATACATCATATTTAACAGCATAATTATTCTGCAGTTTAATTTGCCTTACTCCATTGTTTTTGATCTAGAGTTTCAATTCAATTCTTGATAGTGTTCATAATTTCTGTTTATGTTTGGCCTCTTTTTGCAAACATTAATCAGTGAAGAAAGGAGGAAAAAAGACAAATTGCACCATGGGATAGAGTTGATTGGAAGAGGATAGCAATGAAAGCAAGATTGAAGGGAAGACGTAACATGATGTCGTGTGATATAGTAAATTAACAAACAGGTGAACAGTTAACAGAAAATCAAGTCCTATATGCTCTTTGATTATATGTAAGGTTGTGTCATGGTTCTATGTTTTTTTTTTGTTTTTGTTTTTCGTTTTTGGGTTTCAGTATTCCACATCAAAACATCATGTAGTGTATGGGGCATTAAAGTGTCACTGCCCCAATCCCAGGTACCTATCCCTGTACATTACAGCAGTCATGGGATCTGGCCCTTCCGGGTGGGGGGGGCGCTCTCTTGCTGCCTGGCAGTGGGTGCTGGAGGGTGCTTTCCTAGCCGTTCCAAGCTTTTCAGGTTTGACTCGGTTCCGGGAACTCTCTCTCTCTCTCATCTTGTCTGATTTATTAATCTCAATTTCAATTAAATTGTATCTATTGTGTTATCTTGTATTCCAATATTATAGTAAAATAAGTTTTCCTCCATAGATTGTTGCCGCTGCTCTTTTCCTCCCTTCCTTCCTTCCCATTTTTGTGGGACTGGGGTGGGGGGGGGAGGGCAGAGGCCTGTCGCCCCTGTCACGGACATAGATTGATCTGGTCAACTCCGTGACAGATTTTTGGCGCCCAACGTGGGGCTCGACTGCTTTTTAGCTTTTAGAACGAATCCCTTTTTCTCTCTGCTCTTAGAGAGCTTCGTTAGGGAGCATTATCAGTAGTTCAGGTTTCTGTGCTGGAAAACCTGACCTTGAAAGATTAGGCGTACTGCCAGTGTTCTGGGATATTGGTAAACTTTGAGCACTACTTAGTCTGGGTAGTGCCTTTTTTTTCTTTTTTTTCCCCTCCTCTTGTTTGCTTCAATTTGTTAACCCCTTTTTAGCAAGCACCAGTGATGAACCCACTCGTTATCCTGGGGGTGCTGGGTAAAGGATTTAAAGCAATGGTGTTACTCACAACCTACTGGCCAATAATCCATCTCACACTTTTGTGTTGTGGAATTGCATTCATATATAACTACCTAAGGGCACTGATGGAGACACCTATGTTTTACCTACTTGCAATGTGGTATGATTTGAATTTTGACATCTACATCCCAGAAGGAATGGGTAATTTCACAAACAACTACATCCCAAATGGAATAGCTAATTTTACTGTCATGGTTCTATGTTTTTTGTTTTTGTTTTGTTTTTTGTTTTTGGGTTTCAGTATTCCACATCAAAACATCATGTAGTGTACGGGGCATTGAAGTGTCACTGCCCCAATCCCAGCTACCTATCCCTGTACATTACAGCAGTCACGGGATCTGGCCCTTCCGGGTGGGGGGGGGCGCTCTCTTGCTGCCTGGCAGTGGGTGCTGGAGGGTGCTTTCCTAGCCGTTCCAAGCTTTTCAGGTTTGAATCGGTCCCGGGAACTCTCTCTCTCTCTCATCTTGTCTGATTTATTAATCTCAATTGCAATTAAATCGTATCTATTGTGTTATCTTGTATTCCAATATTATAGTAAAATAAGTTTTCCTCCATAGATTGTTGCCGCTGTTCTTTTCCTCCCTTCCTTCCTTCCCATTTTGTGGGACTGGGGTGGGGGGGGGGAGAGGGCAGAGGCCTGTCGCCCCTGTCACGGACATAGATTGATCTGGTCAAATCCGTGACAGATTTTTGGCGCCCAACGTGGGGCCCGAACTGCTTTTTAGCTTTTTGAACGAATCTCTTTTTCTCTCTGCTCTTAGAGAGCTTCGTTAGGGAGCATTATCAGTAGTTCAGGTTTCTGTGCTGGAAAACCTGACCTTGAAAGATTAGGCGTACTGCCAGTGTTCTGGGATATTTGTAAACTTTGAGCACTACTTAGTCTGGGTAGTGCCTTTTTTCTTTTTTTTTTTTCTCTCTCCTCTTGTTAGCTTCAATTCATTAACCCTTTTTTAGCAAGCACCAGCGATGAACCCACTCGTTATCGTGGGGGTGCTGGGTAAAGGATTAAAAGCAATGGTGTTAGTCACAACCTACTGGCCAATAATCCAGCTCATAATTATGTGTTGTGGAATTGCAACCATATATAGGTACCTAATGACACTGATGGAGACACCTATGTTTTACCTAGTTGCAATGTGGTATGATTTGAACTTTGACATCTACATCCCAGAAGGAATGGCTAATTTCTCAAACAGCTACATCCCAGAAGGAATGGCTAATTTCACAAACAACTACATCCCAAATGGAATAGCTAATTTTACAAACAACACGATGTTCAGACCAGTCTCCGGGTTTTCTTCTCGGTTTGTCAAACGTTTTTTGAATCCTGAATTAATAGTCATGTTGGTGTGCGTGTCATCAATTCTCCTGAATGTATTCCAATTCATTTGTAATAAGGGAAAGGAGTCTCTTCCGAAACTAGAGAATGATGATTGGCAGGGAATATGGAGAGGTTTAGGAAAGGTTTTAGAAGCATGGGGACCCGCAGTGTCATGGGATTTTACTCTTGAACACCTGTGGGATCCTGAGAAACTAAGCCAGTATTTGAGTCAGGGACTATGCGGCTTACATAAATCTAAGGAGGTACAACTTATTTGGGGTTTGGCTTGTGCTTACCGTGCCCTATATAATACCATTCTGGAGAGAGAGAGTTTCCGAGCTGAGGTTCAAGCCAAAGGGGAAAATCCCCAAGTCAAATCTAATCAATCACAGGAGACACCAGTAACAATACCAGTTGCTCCTGTGGAGGGCAAGAAATGGAAACGAGTGTCTTCGCGTCTTGAACGAAAAAGAGAAGAAGAGGAGGAGGAGGAGGAAGATCCAGGCGAGGGGCCCTCCTCAAAACCACCACCATCGCGAAAGGCAAAAGCGAAAACTAAGAGACATGCAGAAGAGAGTGATGAAGAGGAAGTCTCTATTACTACTCGCCGGCCTCTAAAGATGACTGAAATCCAAGGTTCAAGAAAGGAGTTCACACGGCGCCTGAATGAAAGTATTGTTTCCTGGTTGGTTCGCTGCTGGGACAGTGGGGCCCATAGCTTGTCTCTGGATGGTAATGAAGCTCGCCAACTAGGTGCCATTGCCAGAGATCCAGCTATTGATAGAGGAATTAGTCGGTGTTCGGATGAGGCTGCCTCCCTCTGGGAACGAGTGTTAACAGCTGTGAAGGAAAAGTATCCCTTCAAAAATAGCTTGAAGATTGCAATGAAAAAATGGGATACAGTTGAAAAGGGTATCCAGTATTTGAGGGAAATAGGCGTGGTGGAAATGTTGTATGACCCTGACTTTGTTCCTAACCACCCACAACAAAACCGCGACCCTGAAAGAGTGAGGACAACGCCTGAGATATGGCAGAAAATTGTGACAACAGCGCCGGACAAATATGCCGCTACACTAACGTCAGCGTGTGACAGATACCAGGAACAGCAGAGAACACCCTTAATTTATGAATTAATTGTTACGCTCCAAAACTACGAACAATTGCTGTCTCCAATTCATTCTGCCGTTGCTGCAATATCAAGAATGACGGAGCAAGTGTCTCAACTGATTAACCGTGACAAACCTGTAGCAGTATCAGAGACGCTGGATGAAGATCAGGATAATCAAATGAGTCTAGCGAAGGAGGTGAAGGAGATGAAGGAGATAATCCGAGCCCACCTAACTAAAGACGATAAACCTTCCTTCTTACGTGCACGATCAAAAATCTCAGCTGTTAGAGGCAGACGCTCTCCGGCTCAAGTAAGGAATAATACACCGCGAATTACCTTATGGTATTACCTACGTGACCATGGAGAAGACATGGGGAAGTGGCACGGTCAACCTACTCCTGTACTACGAGCCCGGGTGAAAGAATTACAAGGCAGATCTACCACCAGTGCAGTTGCTCCAGTTATCACAGGTAATGAATAGAGGGGCCCTGCCCTCAGTCAGGGGGGGGAAAGGGATAATAGAGTATATTGGACTGTGTGGATTCGATGGCCTGGCACATCAGAACCACTGAAATATAAGGCCCTGGTGGACACTGGTGCACAGTGCACTCTGATGCCCTCGAGTCATGAAGGGACAGAATCAATCCATATTTCTGGAGTGACCGGGGGCTCTCAAGAATTGACTGTGTTGGAGGCCGAGATAAGCCTCACTGGTAAGGACTGGCAAAAACATCCTATTGTGACGGGCCCAGGGGCTCCATGTATACTAGGTATTGATTATCTCAGAAGGGGGCATTTCAAGGATCCTAAGGGGTATCGATGGGCCTTTGGAATAGCTGCTGTGGACACAGACAACACTAAGCAGCTGTCTGTTTTGCCTGGCCTGTCAGAAGATCCATCTGTTGTGGGGCTGCTGCGAGTAAAAGAGCAACAGGTACCAATTGCTACAAAATTGGTGCACAGGCGTCAGTACCGCACCAACAGGGATTCTTTGCTCCCCATTCATAAGTTAATTCGTCAACTAGAGAGCCAGGGAGTGATCAGCAAAACTCACTCGCCTTTTAACAGCCCCATATGGCCAGTGCGTAAAGCCAGTGGAGAATGGAGGCTGACGGTGGACTACCGTGGCCTGAATGAAGTCACACCCCCACTGAGTGCTGCTGTGCCGGACATGTTAGAACTCCAGTATGAACTGGAGTCAAAAGCGGCCAAATGGTATGCCACCATTGACATTGCTAATGCCTTCTTTTCCATCCCTTTGGCCAAAGAATGTAAGCCACAGTTTGCTTTCACATGGAGGGGCATTCAGTATACCTGGAACCGTTTGCCCCAGGGGTGGAAACACAGCCCAACCATTTGCCATGGGTTGATTCAAACTGTATTGGAACAGGGCAGTGCTCCTGAGCACCTGCAGTACATTGATGACATCATTGTGTGGGGCGATACAGCACAAGAAGTCTTCACAAAAGGAGAGAGGATGATCCAAATTCTTCTGAGTGCTGGTTTTGCTATTAAGCGAAGCAAAGTGAAAGGACCTGCCCAGGAGATTCAGTTCCTAGGTATAAAGTGGCAAGATGGCCGTCGTCACATTCCGACAGACGTGATCGACAAAATCACTGCTATGTCTCCACCCACTAGCAAAAGAGAGACACAATCTTTTCTGGGTGCAGTGGGCTTTTGGAGAATGCATGTTCCAAACTACAGCCTCATTGTAAGCCCCCTTTATTATGTGACGCGAATGAGAAATGAGTTTACATGGGGCCCTGAGCAGCAGCAGGCTTTTGAACAGATTAAACAGGAGATAGCCCGTGCCGTCGCCCTAGGACCAGTACGAACGGGGCAGGGTATAAAGAACATCCTCTACACTGCTGCTGGAGAGAACGGTCCCACTTGGAGTTTGTGGCAAAGAGCCTCAGGAGAGACACGAGGCCGACCCCTGGGATTCTGGAGTCGGGCATACAGAGGGTCTGAAGAGCACTACACTCCAACTGAGAAGGAGATCTTAGCCGCTTATGAAGGGGTTCGGGCTGCTTCCGAAGTAGTCGGTACTGAAACACAGCTCCTTCTGGCACCTCGACTGCCAGTGCTGAACTGGATGTTTAAAGGAAAGGTTCCCTCCACCCATCATGCTACTGATGCCACTTGGAGTAAGTGGATTGCACTGATTACACAACGAGCACGGATGGGGAACCTTAGCCGTCCAGGAATCCTAGAAGTCATCATGGACTGGCCTGAAGGTAAAAAGTTTGGAACACCACCAGCAGAAGAAGTATCACGTGCTAAAGAGGCCCCACCATACAATGAACTACCAGAGAATGAAAAGAAATATGCCCTGTTCACAGATGGATCGTGTCGTATTGTGGGAAAGCATCGCAGATGGAAATCTGCTGTGTGGAGCCCCACACGACAAGTTGCAGAGGCCACTGAAGGGAAAGGCGAATCGAGCCAATTTGCAGAGGTAAAGGATGTCCAACTGGCCTTAGATGTCGCTGAACGGGAGAGGTGGCCAATGCTCTATCTTTACACTGACTCGTGGATGGTAGCGAATGCCTTATGGGGGTGGTTACAGCAGTGGGAGCAAAATAACTGGCAAAGAAAGGGTAAACCTATTTGGGCTGCTGAACTGTGGAAAGACATTGCTGCCCGAACAAAGAATATGGTTGTGAAGGTGCGCCATGTAGATGCTCATGTGCCCAAGAGTCGGGCTACTGAAGAACAGCAAAATAACCATCAGGTAGACCGAGCTGCCAGAATTGAGGTGGCTCAAATAGACCTGGACTGGCAGAACAAGGGTGAATTATTTCTGGCTCGGTGGGCCCATGAGACCTCAGGTCATCAAGGGAGAGATGCAACATACAAATGGGCTAGAGACCGAGGGGTGGACTTAACTATGGATGCCATTGCACAGGTTATTCATAACTGTGAAACATGTGCCATCATCAAACAAGCCAAGAGGATGAAACCTCTGTGGGAGGAAGGGCGATGGCAAAAGTACAAATATGGGGAGGCATGGCAGGTTGATTATATCACCTTGCCACGATCTCGCAATGGTAAGCATTATGTGCTTACTATGGTGGAGGCAACCACTGGGTGGCTTGAAACATATGCAGTACCCCATGCTACCGCCCGAAACACCATACTGGGTCTCGAGAAACAAGTCCTGTGGCGACATGGCACCCCAGAAAGGATTGAGTCAGATAATGGGACTCATTTCAAAAATTCTCTTATAAATACTTGGGCCAAAGATCATGGCATCGAGTGGATTTACCATATTCCCTATCATGCACCAGCCTCTGGTAAAATTGAACGATACAATGGATTGTTAAAAACGATGCTAAAAGCACTGGGTGGCGGAACATTTAAGCACTGGGAGAAGCATTTGGCAGAAGCCACCTGGTTAGTCAATACCAGAGGATCTATTAATCGTGATGGTCCTAATCAATCCAGTTCCCTACATACCGTAGAGGGAGATAAAGTCCCTGTTGTACATGTAAAGAACATGTTAGGAAAGGCAGTTTGGGTTCTTCCAGCTTCTGGAAAGGGCAAACCTCTCCGTGGTACAGTTTTTGCCCAGGGACCAGGATCCACTTGGTGGGTAATGCAGAAGAATGGGGATGTCCAGTGTGTACCACAAGGAAACTTGATGCCGGGGGAGTGCAGTTACTAATTCTATGTATATGTATATAGCCATGTGTGCATTTTAATCATTTTTTGTTTGTTTGTATATATGTATATATATTTTAAGCATGATGTAACGATGTAGAATAAGGGGTGGAATGTCATGGTTCTATGTTTTTTGTTTTTGTTTTGTTTTTTGTTTTTGGGTTTCAGTATTCCACATCAAAACATCATGTAGTGTACGGGGCATTGAAGTGTCACTGCCCCAATCCCAGCTACCTATCCCTGTACATTACAGCAGTCACGGGATCTGGCCCTTCCGGGTGGGGGGGGGCGCTCTCTTGCTGCCTGGCAGTGGGTGCTGGAGGGTGCTTTCCTAGCCGTTCCAAGCTTTTCAGGTTTGAATCGGTCCCGGGAACTCTCTCTCTCTCTCATCTTGTCTGATTTATTAATCTCAATTGCAATTAAATCGTATCTATTGTGTTATCTTGTATTCCAATATTATAGTAAAATAAGTTTTCCTCCATAGATTGTTGCCGCTGTTCTTTTCCTCCCTTCCTTCCTTCCCATTTTGTGGGACTGGGGTGGGGGGGGGGAGAGGGCAGAGGCCTGTCGCCCCTGTCACGGACATAGATTGATCTGGTCAAATCCGTGACATTTACAAACAACACGATGTTCAGACCAGTCTCCGGGATTTCTTCTCGGTTTGTCAAACGTTTTACGAATCTTGAATTAATACTCATGTTGTTGTTCGCGTCATCATTTCTCCTGAATGTACTCCAACGCATTCGTAATAAGGAGTCTCCTCCAAAACTAGAGAATGATGACTGGCAGGGGATATGGAGAGGTTTAGGAAAGGTCTTAGAAGCATGGGGACCCGCAGTGTCATGGGATTTTACTCTTGAACACCTGTGGGATCCTGAGAAACTAAGCCAGTATTTGAGTCAGGGACTATGCGGCTTACATAAATCTAAGGAGGTACAACTTATTTGGGGTTTGGCTTGTGCTTACCGTGCCCTATATAATACCATTCGGGAGAGAGAGAGTTTCCGAGCTGAGGTTCAAGCCAAAGGGGAAAATCCCCAAGTCAAATCTAATCAATCACAGGAGACACCAGTAACAATACCAGTTGCTCCTGTGGAGGGCAAGAAATGGAAACAAGTGTCTTCGTATCTTGAATGAAAAAGAGAAGAAGAGGAGGAGGAGGTGGAGGAAGATCCAGGCGAGGGGCCCTCCTCAGAACCACCACCATCGCGAAAGGCAAAAGGGAAAACTAAGAGACATGCAGAAGAGAGAGATGAAGAGAAAGTCTCTATTATTACTCGCTGGCCTCTAAAGATGACTGAAATCCAAGGTTCAAGAAAGGAGTTTACACGGCACCCGAATGAAAGTCTTGTTTCCTGGTTGGTTCGCTGTTTGGACAGTAGGGCCCATAGCTTGTCTCTGGATGGTAATGAAGCTCGCCAACTAGGTGCCATTGCCAGAGATCCAGCTACTGATAGAGGAATTAGTCGATGTTCGGATGAGGCTGCCTCACTCTGGGAACGAGTCGTGAAGGAAAAGTATCCCTTCAAAAATGGCTTGAAGATTGCGATGAAGAAATGGGATACAGTTGAAAAGGGTATCCAGTATTTGAGGGAAATAGGCGTGGTGGAAATGTTGTATGACCCTAACTTTGTTCCTAACCAACCACACCAAAACCGCGACCCTGAAAAAGTGAGGACAACGCCTGAGATATGGCAGAAAATCGTGACAACAGCACCGGACAAATATGCCGCTACACTAACGTCAGCATGTGACAGATACCAGGAAGAACAGAGAACGCCCTTAGTTTATGAATTAATTCTTACGCTCCAAAACTACGAACAATTGATGTCCCCAATTCATGCTGCCGTTGCTGCTATATCAAAAATGACGGAGCAAATGTCTCAACTGATTAACCGTGACAAACCTGTAGCAGTATCAGAGACGCTTGATGAAGATCAGGATAATCAAATGAGTCTAGCGAAGGAGATGAAGGAGATGATGAAATTTTTGCGAGCCCACCTAACTAAAGACAATGAACCTTCCTTCTCACATGCACCATCAAAAATCTCAGCTGTTAGAGGCAAACGCTCTCCGGCTCAAGTAAGGGATAGTACACCGCGAATTGCCTTATGGTATTACCTACGTGACCATGGAGAAGACATGAGGAAGTGGCACGGTCAACCTACTCCTGTACTACGAGCCCGGGTGAAAGAATTACAAAGCAGATCAAACACCAGTGCAGTTGCTCCAGTTACCACAGGTAATGAATAGAGGGGCCCTGCCCTCAGTCAGGGGGGGGAAAGGGATAATAGAGTATATTGGACTGTGTGGATTCGATGGCCTGGCACATCAGAACCACTGAAATATAAGGCACTGGTTGACACTGGTGCACAGTGCACTCTGATGCCCTCGAGTCATGAAGGGACAGAATTAATCCATATTTCTGGAGTGACCGTGGGCTCTTAAGAATTGACTGTGTTGGAGGCTGAGATAAGCCTCAGTGGTAAGGACTGGCAAAAACATCCTATTGTGACAGGCCCAGGGGCTCCATGTATACTAGGTATTGATTATCTCAGAAGGGGGCATTTCAAGGATCCTAAGGGGTATCGATGGGCCTTTGGAATAGCTGCTGTGGACACAGACAACATTAAGCAGTTGTCTGTTTTGCCTGGCCTGTCAGAAGATCCATCTGTTGTGGGGCTGCTGCGAGTAAAAGAGCAACAGGTACTGATTGCCACAAAAACAGTGCACAGGTGGCAGTACCGCACCAACAGGGATTCTTTGCTCCCCATTCATAAGTTGATTCGTCAACTAGAGAGCCAGGGAGTGATCAGCAAAACTCACTCGCCTTTTAACAGCCCCATATGGCCAGTGCGTCAAGCCAGTGGAGAATGGAGGCTGACGGTGGACTACCGTGGCCTGAATGAAGGCACACCCCCACTGAGTGCTGCTGTGCCGGACATGTTAGAACTCCAGTATGAACTGCAGTCAAAAGCAGCCAAATGGTATGCCACCATTGACATTGCTAATGCCTTGTTTTCCATTCCTTTGGCCAAAGAATCTAGGCCACAGTTTGCTTTCACATGGAGGGGCGTTCAGTATACCTGGAACCGTTTGCCCCAGGGGTGGAAACACAGCCCGACCATTTGCCATGGGTTAATCCAAACTGTATTGGAACAGGGCAGTGCTCCTGAGCACCTGCAGTACATTGATGACATCATTGTGTGGGGCGATACAGCAGAAGTTTTTACAAAAGGAGAGCGAATAATCCAAATTCTTCTGAGTGCTGGTTTTGCTATTAAGCGAAGCAAAGTGAAAGGACCTGCCCAGGAAATTCAGATTCAAGGTATAAAGTGGCAAGATGGCTGTCGTCACATCCCGACAGATGTGATCGACAAAATCACTGCTATGTCTCCATCCACTAGCAAAAGAGAGACACAATCTTTTCTGCGTGCAGTGGGCTTTTGGAGAATGCACGTTCCAAACTACAGCCTCATTGTAAGCCCCCTTTATTATGTGACGCGAATGAGAAATGAGTTTACATGGGGCCCTGAGCAGCAGCAGGCTTTTGAACAGATTAAAAAGGAGATAGCCCGTGCCATGGCCCTAGGGCCTGTACGGACGGGACAGGGTATAAAGAACATCCTCTATACTGCTGCTGGAGAGAACGGTCCCACTTGGAGCTTGTGGCAAAGAGCCTCAGGAGAGACCCGAGGCCGACCCCTGGGATTCTGGAGTCGAGCCTACAGGGGGTCGGAAGAGGGCTACACTCCAACTGAGAAGGAGATCTTAGCCACGTATGAGGGGGTTCGGGCTACTTCTGAAGTAGTCGGTACTGACACACAGCTCCTTCTGGCACCTCGACTGCCAGTGCTGAACTGGATGTTTAAAGGAAAGGTTCCCTCCACCCATCATGCAACTGATGCCACTTGGAGCAAGTGGATTGCACTGATTACACAACGAGCACGGATGGGGAACCTCAGCTGTCCAGGAATCCTAGAGGTCATCATGGACTGGCCTGAAGGTAAAAAGTTTGGAACACCACCGGGAGAAGAACTATCACGTGCTAAAGAAGCCCCACCATACGATGAACTACCAGAGAATGAAAAGAAATATGCCCTGTTCACAGATGGATCGTGTCGTATTGTGGGAAAGCATCGCAGATGGAAATCTGCTGTGTGGAGCCCCACACGACAAGTTGCAGAGGCCACTGAAGGGAAAGGAGAATCAAGCCAATTTGCAGAGGTAAAGGCTGTCCAACTGGCCTTAGATGTTACTGAACGGGAGAGGAGGCAATGCTCTATCTCTACACTGACTCATGGATGGTAGCAAATGCCTTATGGGGGTGGTTACAGCAGTGGGAGCAAAATAACTGGCAAAGAAGGGGTAAAACTATTTGGGCTGCTGAACTGTGGAAAGACATTGCTGCCCGAATAACGAATATGGTTGTAAAGGTGCACCATGTAGATGCTCACGTGCCCAAGACTCAGGCTACTGAAGAACAGCAAAACAACCATCAGGTAGACCGAGCTGCCAAAATTGAGGTGGCTCAAATAGACCTGGACTGGTAGAACAAAGGTGAATTATTTCTAGCTCGATGGGCCCATGAGACCTCAGTTCATCAAGGGAGAGATGCTACATACAAATGGGCTAGAGACCGAGGGGTGGACTTAACTATGGATGCCATTGCACAGGTTATTCGTAACTGTGAAACATGTGCCATCATCAAACAAGCCAAGAGGATGAAACCTCTCTGGGAGGAAGGGCGATGGCAAAAGTACAAATATGGGGAGGCATGGCAGATTGATTATATCACCTTGCCACGATCTCACAATGGTAAGCGTTATGTGCTTACTATGGTGGAGGCAACCACTGGGTGGCTCGAAACATATGCAGTACCCCATGCTACCGCCCGAATCACCATACTGGGTCTTGAGAAACAAGTCCTGTGGCGACATGGCACCCCAGAAAGAATTGAGTCAGATAATGGGACTCATTTCAAAAATTCTCTTGTAAATAGTTGGGCCAAAGATCATGGCATTGCATGGATTTACCATATTCCCTATCATGCACAATAGCCTCTGGTAAAATTGAACGATACAATGGATTGTTAAAAACGATGCTAAAAGCACTGGCTGGCGGAACATTTGAGCACTGGGAGAAGCATTTGGCAGAAGCCAACTGGTTAGTCAATACCAGAGAATCTATCAATCGTGATGGTCCTAACCAATCCAGTTCCCTGCATACCGTAGAGGGAGATAAAGTCCTTGTTGTACAGGTAAAGAACATGTTAGGAAAGGCAGTTTGGGTTCTTCCAGCTTCTGGAAAGGGCAAACCTCTCCGTGGTACAGTTTTTGCCCAGGGACCAGGATCCACTTGGTGGGTAATGCAGAAGAATGGGGATGTCCAATGTGTACCACAAGGAAACTTGATGCCGGGGAGTGCAGTCAGTAATTCTATGTGTGTGTGTGTATATATATATATATATATATATATATATATATATATATAGCCATGTGTGAGTAATGCATTTTAATCATTTTTTTTTGTATATATGTATATATATATTTTAAGCATGATGTAACGATGTAGAATAAGCGGTGGAATGTCATGGTTCTATGTTTTTTTTTGTTTTTGTTTTTCGTTTTTGGGTTTCAGTATTCCACATCAAAACATCATGTAGTGTACGGGGCATTCAAGTGTCACTGCCCCAATCCGAGGTACCTATCCCTGTACATTACAGCAGTCACGGGATCTGGCCCTTCCGGGTTGGGGGGGGCGCTCTCTTGCTGCCTTGCAGTGGGTGCTGAAGGGTGCTTTCCTAGCCGTTCCAAGCTTTTCAGGTTTGACTCAGTCCCGGGAACTCTCTCTCTCATCTTGTCTGATTTATTAATCTCAATTTCAATTAAATTATATATATTGTGTTATTTTGTATTCCGATATTATAGTAAAATAAGTTTTCCTCCATAGATTGTTGCCGCTGCTCTTTTCCTCCCTTCCTTCCTTCCCATTTTTGTGGGACTGGGGTGGGGGGGGGAGGGCAGAGGCCTGTCGCCCCTGTCACGGACATAGATTGATCTGGTCAACTCCGTGACAGGTTGTCACAGGGTTATCTAGATCTGTGTGTGTGACAGGGGGACAGTAGGCCCACAGGCCCAAAAAAGGGAGGGGAGGGATGTCAATAGTTCACAGGCCACTTCGGCCCAGTTCTGTGACTAATGGGGCAGGGGACCAACGGATCCACAACCTGGAAAAGTGGAAAGGGTAGGGAGATGGTAGATGGGCCTAAAAACAGAACAGCGCGAATGATCTGAGGAGGAAAGTTAATTTACTATATATGATATTGGAATGGAAGATAACACACTATAATACAACATATAATTGGAACTGAGGCTAATAATTAAAATGAGACTGTCCAAAACTGAAGGCCTTACTCTGAATTGAAGATGAAAACGCTGGGGAGCACACCCACAAACTTCCAGGGAGGGAGGGGGAGAGAGAGTTCCATGACTTACCATGACCTTTATCTTCCCCTGTGTCAACAGTTTATGGGCTGGTTTGTCCCAGTTCTGTGATTAGCAGGGCAGAGGCATTCATGAATCTGCACCTCCAGAAACAGGGAACCCCAAATAATTAAAAACAGCTGCAACAATCTAAGGAGAAACAAATTTACTAAATATGGTATCAGAATGCAAGATAACACACTATAATACAATATAATTAGAAATGAAGGTAATAAATCAAATATAAGGAGAGAGAGTGTCCAAAAGATAGAAAGGCCCCACCATAACACTGAAGTGATGTGCAGCTGGGTTGAGCAGCAGGGAGGAGAGGTGAAAAAAAGGCATGCCAGGTGATCTACAAAAGCTTATATCTCCTCTCTGAACACAAAGTCCTCTGGGATACGTAGTTCTTCTCTTCCAGACAGGTGCCCAGAACTGGAGCATTAACTCTTTAACTCCCAGCACACTACATGATGTTATGATGTGGAATACTGATAACCAAAAATCATAAAACCATGACACGTTCTGAACGCAAAGTCCTCTGGGGTATGTAGTTCTTTTCTGAGTCAGGTATTCAGAAAATTGGAGGTCCATGGAAGTGGGGCATTAACTCTAACTCCCAGTGCTTTACATAATATTATGATGTGGAATACCAATAACAAAAAACCATGACAGTGGTATTTATGATTTTTCTGCTGGTCTCAGTTGTATTTGGAAAAGGTAAGGGAAAGACAAGGAGGTTCTTACGTAGACTAGGTACTTGAAGATTGCCTTCTACTTTCCAGTTTCAAGGGTACTTTTTTTTTTTTTTTTGAAAGAGAGGAAAAATGGATTATTGTTGTATAATCAACAAATACACAGAGTAGTGTGGTTAGGCTGGTATCTACAGATCATATAGCTAGAAAGATTATCACGGTGGAAAGGGATAATCAGAAATAAATGAAAATGCTCATCCATGTCCTGGGCTTACAGAAAAACTCCAAAGGGAGCAATCTCCTGGAAGAGATCCTTCCTCAGTACTAGTCAGCCCTTAATTGGGGTCTAGGAGAGATCGAGCCAGGCTCCACCCCTTCCAGTCACACAGGTGAATTGCCTTCACCTGTGCTCCTGGAGCTAAGTCCTTTCCCCAGGTGCTCAATCAGAGGTTCAGGCCGTGATTCAACAGTTACCATTACAATTATGTTATACCCAAACACTCTCTCAGGCTACATCAAGTGTACTCAACAGAATGATTGTGTCCTCTTCCACTTTCTGTTGAATTGTTTCAAATAAAAGCATCTAAAGAAAAGACATTGACCCTGTACTGCATAAGAAGAGAAGGGAGCAAGAAATAAAGCATTTGACCTATGCTCTTACATAAAATGAACTCTAGAAAGCATCAGCAGGTAATTATAATAGTATTCTGAGTCTTCGATTGAAGAAATATTTTACTTTTAAAGTTCCTTGCATCTTAACACTAGGAATATAGTACCAGAATCTCAGTGATTTATAGTGCCAGATCAGGTGATTAATCTTGTAGAGGTCAGTGGTACTATTTAGTCTTAAGAAACATTACTCGTTCTGAGAACACTTAAAAAAAAATAATTATGTACCCTAGCTGGATAGTATCAGATAATATTTAAAGCACTTAAGAAAGGAGAGACACTGCTTTTACACCACAAAAAAAAGAAAATAAAAGAAAAGCCTAGAGGAAAAGGAAGAAAAAAAAAAAAGACAAGGATGTTAAAATATGACTAACTCACAGATATTACTTTCTTGCATTTACATTTGTAACGCCTTTATTATAGTGTTTAGGTTCTGCTTCTTTTAACAAAATGAAACAGTCTTGCTATCATGAAAGTGTGGTTTAACAAAATTTTGTTATTTTCTGGTTGTTTTTTTCTTCCCTTCTCTCTTTTCTCTGCAATGGAATAACTATTTTAACAGTCAAATTTTGATATAGTCTGAGATGCTCTTATTTGTAGTCTGGTTAGCAGTGATAGCTTGTAATGATTATTTCTAAAAAATTTACTGATCTTTCTAGGTTGTATTTCCTCTTGTTTTGAACCTCAAGATGACATAAACCATTTCAGCCATGCCACAGAATAGCAATTGGACAAGTCACTACAGTGGAAAAGGTGTTACAACAAAGGTGTGATGATAGAAGGACCAGCACAACAAAAAGGTGCTATGATAAAGGAAGGGAAGAAGATTGCTCACCCATATTAGAAAATTCAAGGTTTGCAAGAGAAAACTCCACCAAAAAGAAAATGCCACAAAGAAATCCTTCCTTGCTACCAGTCAGCCCTTAAATGAGGTCTAAGAGGTGGAGCCAGGCTCCACCCCCTTCTAGTCACACAGGTGAATTGCCTTCACCTGTGCTCCCAGGGCTAAGTCCTTTTCCCAGGTGCTCAATCTGTGGGGTGGGTCTCCTGATTTTAGTTATGGGGAAGACCTCAGCCCCTTCCAATGTTCAGATATTGCGCCTGGTCCGAAGGTGCTCTGTCTCTTAGATTAGCCACCAACTGGGCAGCCTGTTGGATGATAGTCTCTAAGGCCACTAAGGGGTTCAGTATGGACACCAGTGTGCCGTACAGGTGGAGAGGAGCTTGTTGTAATGAGGTCCCTCATCCTCGCTGAAAACTTAAACCAAGTCTGGACTCTCAAAGCCATTGTCATATATTGCCTCCTTCATTCCTAGTTCTCTAATATAATTTTGAAGTTCGTCCACTGAGGTCCATAGACCAGTATTTATCGGAACATCACTTTTGTTCGGCCATGTGATTCTACACACTGCCACTGAATTAGAGAATGGTTTTTGTCATTATGTATCACAGTGGCATATAGCCTTTGTCTGAGAGCCAGATGTATGGTAATGGATGCCAGTTTAGAAATTTCGGGCCCATTAAATAACACACTTTCAGCTCCTATGTCCCATAATCTCAACAGCTAGGCTGATATGCACTCTCGTGGTCTTTGCTTAAATCGTTTTAACAGATCCATGAGCTTTGCAGCTGTGTACAGGTGTGCCATTACATGTAATGTGGTATGCGCAGAGGGTCACTCTTCAGGTGCCAACCCAGCTGGTTGGTATTGGATTTTCTTTGTCTTCTGAGTTATTACTGGCCTTATTTCTAGAGGATCTGAGGTTCCCAGATCCTCTAGTTGGCTTTTAGTTTGGCCTTTTTGTTCTTGGGTTCAACTAGAATCCAAGGATCCTACTGATCCAAGTCCTTTTCCCCTTCTAGTGATATGGGTCTTAATTTCAAAGGGGAAGTACTATTTAAAGGTGAGGCAGTGTGCCCTATCAAAGATTTGTTTTCCATTTTTCTAGTACGAGCTTTCAAAAGCTTATTTTTATCTTTTAATTCATCTTCTGAGGAATTATATGCATTAATTGTGAGAAGCAGCAGCCATGCCACAACAGATGCTGTTACTATTCTTTCCTTGGTTGTCAAAAAGCTTCATCCTAATTTATTCAGGAAGTCAGCCATTTTTTTGATGGGGATATAATAATGGGACTATTGTCCTTTATAGGTTCCCATTCTTCAATAATCCAAGCAGCACTTAGCCACAGGCAACCTAAGAATCCCAGGGTTTCCACTGGGAGTTCCTCTTTCGGTGTATTTAGGATCCCAGTGACCATCCAACACATAATTCTTTTAAGGTAATACATCATGAATAAGTACCTGCCTGGCTCACCAAACGTAGCAATTGAACAGATCAATACAATGGGAAAGGCATTACAACAAAGGTGTGATAACAGAAGGACTAGCACAATGGAGAGATACTATAAAGGAAAAGGATTGCTCACCCATATTAGAAGGTTCCAGGTTTGCAGGGGAAAGCCTCAATAACAAAAAATCTCCAGGAAAAAATCCTTCCCCAAGGCTAGCCAGCCCTTCAATGAGGTCTAAGAGAGGTGGAGCCAGGCTCCACCCCTTCCAGTCATACAGGTGAATTGCTCCCTGGGCTGACCAGGTCCTTTCCCTAGGTGCTCAATCAGTGGTTCAGGCTGTGACTCAACAGTTCCCATACATGCAGATACAAGTTGCTGGAGTAAGAGATTACTTTTTGTGAGAGATTGTGTCTGTTTTGCTTTTGGTTCTTCATCGCTGTTTAACTTTAACTTTAGTTTAAATCTATAAAATTTCTCAGAGGAAAGTCCTTTGATAAACAGCTATTGGTGTTTTAAGTATTGCATGTGTTGTGGTTTACCCCAGCAGGCAGGTAAGTACCACAGAGCCATTTGCTCACTTCTCCCCTGTAAGTGGGATGAGGGGGAAAATTGGAAATAAAGTAACTCTCATGAGCTGAGATAAAAGCTATTTAAGGAAGACAGAAAAGGAAAAGAGAAAACTAAATATACATAGCTCACTCCAAAAGTAATGCTTCCTATTTATTACTGCACGAATGACAACACATACAAAGAGTATAATCACACTATTTGATAGGACCAATTCTCAGATACAAAACACTATTTTTCAATGCTCTCTACCTTTAGCCGATTTGCATGGATGAGCTAATTGAGACACTCTTCATTTCATGGTGTGACAGCTGTGCATGGCTTTCTAGAACATTGCTTGTCTTTCACATCACTGTTGCCACTGCTGAAACGCACTACCCACTTCTCACTGTGCTCGCATCCACTGTTTGGTCTCTGTAAATGTTCAGCAAATGTTGATGAATGTGAATGGGTGCCATTTTTTCCACATGGAGGAATTCAGTGACACACCTTTGCTTCATATGCACTTTGTCAACGGTTTACGGGCTAGTTTGGCCCGGTTCTGTGACTAGCAGGGCAGAGGGATACGCGGATCCGTGCCTCTGGAAAAGGGAAACAGGGGACCCCAAAATAATTGAAAACAGCAGCAACGATCTGAGGTGAAACAAACTAATTTACTAAATATAGTATCAGCAAAATATGAGAGAGAGAGAGTATGTCTGAAAGGTGGATAGGCCTCACCACAACGCTGAGGTGAGAAGTGCAGTCCAGTTGAGCCGATGAAGAAAAGCAGACGGAGAAGCGCAGGCAAAGAAGAGCAGGCGAGGAAGAGAACATCAGGTGACCTTGCCAGGAGTTAAATCTCCTCTCCCTGACCGCAAAGTCCCCTGGGGAATGTAGTTCTTCTCTTCTGGGCAGGTACCCAGGACTTGAGCATTAACAGTTAAGCTCCCAGTGCCCCACATGATGTTATGATGTGGAATACTGATAACCAAAAATCATAAAACCATGACACGCATCCATGTCAGACACCATTTTGTCAGACTGCCCCTCTGCTGCCACGTGTTGCATGGCAACAAAATGTAACTGGATATTGGTGGGAAGGTTCAACCTCTACTGCCATACTACCAGCATCTGCCTGTGACATCATGGGCCAACATAATGAAATAGGAGGCATTACTTTTGGAGCAGCCCTCATAAAAATACATAATGTGTTCTACTAACAAAATACAAAAGAGATTTACATATACATTAGTCTTTGATTTAATTATTAGAATACTGGGTGGGGCTGTTCTTCACTTAATGGTTTACGCTGTTAAGCAACTATAGTACTTCTGAAAACAGAATGAAGTTTGGATTCCTTTGTTGATGACCTTTTAGAAATTTCAAGTTAAATTCCATTCAAACTTGAATGCCAGATCAAAGAATCATAGAATATCTTGGGTTGGAAGGGACTTGAAAAATCATCTAGTTCCAACCTCCCTGCTGTGAACAGGCTTGCCACCCACTAGATCAGGCTGCCCGGGAACCCATCCAACCTAGCCTTGAACACCTCCACAGATATGGGGCATCCACTACTTTTCTGGACAGCCTGTTTCAGTGCCTCACCATCCTCACAGTGAAAGATTTCCCCCCCACATCTAATCTAAATCTCTCCCCTTTTTAGTTGAAAACCATTCCTCCCTTGTCTACCTGTGTGAAGAGTTTGTCTTCTTGGTTATCGTAGAATCATAGAATATCCTGAGTTGGTAGGGACTCATAAGGTCATCGAGTCCAACTCCTGTCTCCACCCGGGACCACTCAAAAATCAGACCATATGTCTGAGAGCATTATCCAGATGCTTCTTGAACTCCAGCAAGCTTTGGGCCGTGACCACTTCCCTGGGGAGCCAGTTCAGTGCCCAGCCACCCTCTTGGTGAAGAACCTTTTCCTGATATACAACCTGAACCTCCTTGTATGCTTCTTTTAAGTATTGGAAGGCCACAATGAGGTTTCCCTGGAGCCTTCTCTTCTCCAGGATGAACACTCCCAGCTCCCTCAGCCTTTATTCATAAATGAGATGCTCCAGTCCTCTGAGCATCTTCATGGCCTCTTCTGGACCTGCTCCAACAGCTCTGTCTTGCTTGTGTTGTGGCCCCCATTTTGTATATAGTTGGTCCAAATCGCAACATAAAATGTTGTTGGCAAATACTTCCTTAAAGCTTTTTTTTCCTGTAGTTCTCATGAAAAAAAAAAAAAGGGAAACAAACTGAAGTTATATTTTCTTTAAAGGAATGTGTGCTTAAAAAAGAAGTAGTGTGTATACATACATACAAAAACATGTAAACGTGGAGTTTGATAAAGCTAAGGGTTTGAGTGGGTGAGAAATGCCCTTGCTTTACTCCTCTAAATTATTGTTCCTCCTTTTTTTTGTTAAAAGAATCTGATTAAACTTTGAATTTTCATTCCTGACTTACTTAATCCAGTGCAATCATTTGTATGATATCCATGTTCCTGTACTTATTTAACAGTTGATTTATAGGTGAAGCTAAAGTCATTTCTTAATCATGTTTCTTTAGCCATTGCATAATATCCTGCTATCTTATTTGCAGCCAATCAGATGATGATTCTGGGTCAACATCTGCTTCTGGATCTGGTTCAAGCTCTGGAAGCAGTAGTGATGGAAGTAGCAGTCAGTCAGGTAGCAGTGACTCTGAGTCTGCTTCAGAGTCAGGCAGTCAATCAGAACTGGAGTCTGATGCGTCTAGAGAGAAGAAACAAATTCAAGCTAAACCACCAAAAGTTGATGGATCTGAGGTAAAATGACATAATTAATGCTCTGTGGGGAAAAAACACTGTTTAGAGTAGTTTGAAGAGCAGTCTTCATTTACACAAACAACAAAAATTTAATTAGAATTCTAACAAGGTTGGGTTAGTGAATGTGCACGCTTAGTTCTCAAACACTGTGCTCTTAAATTTTTCTGTTTGTATGTATTTAATTAGCTTTTTTTTCCATGCAGAGGTATCTATTATTGCATGTTTTTTAAGACAAAGTAGCACAATATTGTTACTTCTAAAATTTTATTTGTTTCTCTAATGCCTAGTTTCTTCATATAAAAAACTGACTGTACAGTAATTTCAGGCTTAACATAGAATCATAGAATGGCCTGGGTTGAAAAGGACCACAATGATCATCTAGTTTCAGCTCCCCGCTATGTGCAAGGTTGCCAACCACTAGACCAGGCTGCCCAGAGCCACATCCAGCTTGTCTTTGAATGCCTCCAGGGATGGGGCATCCACAACCACCTTGGGCAACCTGTTCCAGTGCCTCACCACCCTCTGGGTGAAAAACTTCTTCGTAATATCTAACCTAAACCTCCCCTGTCTCAGTTTAAGACCATTCCCCCTTTTCCTACCACTTGCTTATGTACTGTTTATTTTTTGTATGGAGAAAATTTTGCTAAAACTAGAAAGGAAGCGTTGTTTAAAAAATTCTTAAATACAATGGATGAAAATTGCCTGAACTTTCCTGTTTCTCTGTGATATTTGACCTTAATTTGGATGATAGACCATATATATGAAAGGTAATAAAATATTCACTATGGTAAGATTCAAAGACTATTAAGGATTCTCTTCTTTACTCTTAATAAAATTGAAGTCCATCTTTAAAGGACTTCTTTGAGGGACTAGGGTATCTTGTATGAGGAAAGACTGAAAGAGCTGAGACTGATTAGAATGGGAAAGAGACAGGTCGGGGGATCTCATCAATATTTGTAAATACCTGAGGGTGGAGGAGTGCGAAAAGGATGGAACCACACTCTTCTCAGAGGTGCCCAGTGAAAGGACAAGAGGCAATGGGCACATGCGAAAACACAGGAGACTCTGGAACACAAGAATCATAGAATGACATGGGTTGGAAGGGATCTTTAAGATCATCTAGTTCTGATCCCCCCCGCCATGGACAGGAATGCTAACAATTAGATCAGGCTGACCAGGGCCCTGTCCAGCCTGGCCCTGAACGCCTCCAGAGGTGTGGCATCCGCAACCTCTCTGGGCAACCTGTGCCAGTACCTTACCACTCTCTGAGTGAATAATTTCCTCCTAATATCTAATCTAAATCTCCCCTCTTCTAGTTTAAAGTCATTCCCCCTTATCTTATCAGTATCTGCCTGTGTAAAAAGTTGGTCTCTCTCCTGCTTCCAAGCTCCTTTTTAGTTCTGGAAGGCTGCAATGAGGTCTCCCCTGAGCTTTCTCTTCTCCAAATAAACAAGTCCAGCTCCCTCAACCTTTCTTCATGAGAGGTGCTCCAGCCCTCTGAGCATTGTTGTGGCCCTCCTCTGGACTCACTCCAACAACTCAATATTTTTCTTGTGTTGGGGACCCCAGGCTTGGATGCAGTAGTTCAGATGGGGCCTTACAAGGATAGAGTAGAGGGTGCCAATCCACTACCTCACCCTGCTGCTCCCCCCCTCTGTTGATGCAGCCTTGTATACAGTTGGCCTTCTGGGCAGCAAGCACGCACTGCTGGCTCATGTCCAGCTTTTCACCCATCATGACCCCCAAGTCTTTCTCCACAGGGCTGCTCTCAAGGTGTTCTTCTCCCCGTCTGTACACATAACTTGGGATTGCCCCAACCCAAGTGCAACGCCTTGCACTTGGCCTTGTTGAATCTCATTAGATTCTCACGGGCCCTCTTTGAGCCTGTCCAGGTCCCTTTAGATGGCATCCTGTCTTTCTCTTGTCAACTGTACCATTCAGTTCAGTGTCATCAGCAAACTTGCTGAGGATGCACTCAATTCTACTATCTAGGTCATTGATAAAGATGATCTAGATCTGAAGTTCTGTTTGAACATTAAGAAAAACTTTTTTTTCTTTTGTGTTGGTGATTGTCAATGGTTTACGGGCTGATTCGACCTGATTCCATGACTAATGGGGCAGGGGGACCCATGGACCCATGCCCCAGTAAAGGGGGAAGGCGGAAAAGGGGAAAAGGTAGGGAGGTGGGCCTAAAAGCAAAAAAGTGGCAATGATCTGAGGAGGAAAGTTAATTTACAAAATATGATATTGGAATGCAATATAACACAATACAATATAATTGGAATTGAGGCTAATAAATCAAAATGAGAGCGAGAGTGTCCAAAACCGAAGGCCTTACTCTAATGCTGAAGGTGAGATGGCTAGGGAGCATACAACCACAGTGACAAGCAGTAAAAAAAAGGGACAGTCTCATGACTTGTGAGCAGTTTTATCTTTCCCTCTGAATGGGAAATGGAAACTGAACAGTAAAAGTATTCTGGGAAATGTTTTTCTTCTCTTCTGAGACAGTTTTACCTGGAACTATTGACAGTCCACGGAACTGGAGCATTAACTCTTTAACTCCCAGTGCACTACATGATGTTATGATGTGGAATACCAGTAACAAAAAATCATAAAACCATGAGTGATTGAGTGCTGGAACAGGTTTTCCCATGAAGGTTGTAGTCTCCTTCCATGGAGATCTTCAGAAGCCACCTGGACTTTGCCTGCACCCTCTGCTTCCCTGAAGTGCCTGCATACCAATGCATACAGCATGGGAAATAAAAGGAAGAACTAGAGATATGTGTGCAGTCACAGGGCCACGATCTCATTGCAATCACAAAGAAATGGGACAGCTCACATGACTGGAATGCTGTTATGGATGGCTATGTCCTCTTTAGGAAAGACATGCTGGTGAGGCAGTGGAGTTGCTATTGTGAGAGCAACTAGAATGTATTGAGCTCCACTTGGAGGGGAATGATGAACAAGTGGAGAGCTTGTGGATAAGAATTAAGGGGCAGACTAATATAGGTGACACTGTTGTGGATGTGTACTACAGGCCACCTGATCAGGAGGAGGAAGTGGATGAGGCCTTCTACAAACAGCTGGAAGAAGCCTTGCGATCCCCAGCACTGGTTTTCATGGGGGACTTGTAACCATCCTGATATTTTGTTGGATAAGCAACACAGCCAGGCACACAAGGTCAAGGCAGTTTCTGCAATGCATTAATGATAACTTTCTCACAGAGGCGGTGGAGAGCCAACAAGGAGGGATGTGCTGCTCGACCTTTTTTTTTACTAACAAGGAAGAGCTGGTCAGAGATGTGATGGTTGGTGGAAGCTTGGGATGCGGTGATCACAAGATGGTGGAGTTCAAGATCTTGTGTGGAAGAAGCAAAGCAATAAGGAGAATTGCTACCCTGGACTTCAGGAGAGCCAACTTTGACTTCTTCAAAGACCTATTTGGAGGTATCCCATGGGCTAGTGTTAGAAGGTAAGGGGGCCAATGAGAGCTGGTTGGCGCTTAAACACCACTTCTTCCAAGCTCAAGATTGGTGCATCCCTAAGATTAAGAAATTGGGGAAAGGTGGCAAGAGGCCTTTGTGGATGAGCAAGGAACTCAAGGGCAAATTGAAAGGAGAGAAGATCCATGAAATGTGGAAAAAGGGCCTGTCCACCTGGAAAGAATATAGGAATGTTGTCAGCGCCTGTAAGACACAGTAAGGAAGGCTAAGCCCCTCTTGGAATTAAACTTTGCAAAGTTTTGTTTTTGTTTTTGTTTGCAAGATCTATTTCAGTATGTCAGTGGTAAAAGGAAGACTAGGGAAAATGTGGGTCTGTTACTAAATGAAGTAACATTGAAGCCTTGGTAACAGAGATACTGCATGCCTTCTTTGCTTCGGTCTTTAATGCTAAGACTAGCACTCAGGAATCTAAGACCCTGGAGGTAAGAGAGAGAGTCTGCGTAAAGGAAGACTTTCCATTGGTTGAGGTGGATCTAGTCGGAAAGCATCTAGCCAAAATCAACACACACAAATCTGTTGAACTCAATGGGATGGACCCATGTGTGCTGAGAGAAACAGCTGTCAGAGGTGATTGCTGAACCACTGAACAACTATCATCTTTGAAAGGTCCTGGCAAACGGGAGCGGTGCCTGAAGACTAGAGGATAGCCGATGTCACTCTAGTCTTCAAAAAGAGCAAGAAGAAGGATACAGGAAACTACAGGCCAGTCAGCCTCACCTTCATCCCTGGAAAGGTGATGGAACAACTTGTTCTGGATGCCATCTCCAAGCAATTGGAAGAAAAGGTGGTTATCAGGGGTAGTCAACATGGATTCACCAAGGGAAAATCATGCTTGACCAACCTGGTAGCCTTCTATGATGTCATCTCTGTCTGGGTAGATGGGTGAGCAGTAGATGTTGTGTACCTTGACTTCAGCAAGGCGTTTGATGCCATCTCCCACATCCTTGTAGGTAAGCTTAGGAAGTGTGGGATAGATGAGTGGATGGTGAGGTGGATTGAGAACTGGATGGACTGACAGAGCTCAGAGGGTGGTCATCAGCAGTGTAGAGTCGGGTTGAAGGCTGTAATTAGCCCCCTACCCAGGGGTTGGTGCTGGGTCCAATCTTAACATCTTTATCAAGGACCTGGATGAAGGGAGGGAAGAGTCCATCTTCAGCATGTTTGCTGATGATAAAAAGGTGGGAGGATTGGCTGACACACCTGAAGTCTGTGCTACCATTCAACATGACCTTGACAGGCTGAGAGTTGGGCAGGTAGGAACCTGGTGAGGTTTAACAAGGGCAAGTGTAGAGTCCTGCACCTGGGGAAGAATAACCACTTACATCGTTACAGGTAAGAGGATGACTGTCTGGAGAGGAGCTCTTTGGAGAAGGATCTAGGGGTCCTGATGGACAACAGGTTTGCCATAAGCCAGCACTGTGCCCTTGTGGCCAAGAAGGCCAATGGTATCCTGGGGTACATTAAAAAGAGCATGGCCAGCAGGTCGAGGGAGGTTATCTTCCCCCTCTACTCTGCCCTGGTAAAGCCACATTTAGCCTACTGTGTTCAGTTCTGGACTCCCCAGTTCAAAAAAGACCGGAGTCTCCTAGAAGGAGTTCAGTGGAGGGCAACAAAGATGATTAAGGACCTGGAGCATCTCCCATATGAGGAGGGGCTGGGTAACTTGGGTCTGTTCAGCCTGGGGAAAAGACAACTGAAAGGGGATCTGATAAGTGTTTATAAGTATCTAAAGGGAGATGGGAGGCAAATGAATGAGGCCAGGCTCTTCTCAGTGGTAGTGATAGGACAAGGAGTAATGGTCTAAAACTTGAACATAGGAAGTTCCATACTAACGTGCAAACGAACTTCTTTACAGCAAGGGTTATGGAGCAGTGGAACAGGTTGCCCAGAGAAATTGTGGAGTCTCCTTCTATGGAGATATTCATGACCCTTCTGGATGCCTACCTGTGCGACCTATTTTAGGGTACCTGCTTTAGCAGGGAAGTTGGACTTGATGATCTCCTGAGGTCCTTTCCAACCCCTGTGATTGTGTGATTCTGTAACATGGTCCTGGGCAGCTTGCTCTGGGTGCCCCTGCTTGAGCAGTGAGGCTGGACCAGATGACCTCCACAGGTCCCTTCCCACAACTATTTTGTGATTCTGTGATTTTAATAGCGATTCCGTTCATGTTAAAAAATGTAAGTATGTGGTATTCTTTTAAGTTTCAATCTGTTTAAATGACTCTCATTTCTGAATTCAATTTTGACAGTCCAGTCCAATTATACTTTCTTTACAGAGATTAGTAGCGCTCAAGAAGCAACAACAGCAAATGACAGCTTCATCAGGCAGTGGTTCTGAAAAGGTGAATAATGTTTAAGTTAATTTATTTAAATCTAAACATAAATGTCCAATTTTCCCATATGTTAGAATTAAGTTTTGTAGAGCCATGTTACATTCTCTTAAGTGTGTATATATGAAATGACTTTTATAGACTAAAACCAGACATGTTGAAATGACTGATGTGCATAGAAGGATCCATAGAAAAAAAAATCTTTATTTGCATGTTTTCAGGTGACTCGTGATAAAATTATAGCAGTCTAGATTGGTATTTTTAATGGAGGTAACCCACTGTTATCACTGCTGAAACGCACCACCCACTACCTCACTGTGCTCATATACAGTTTGGCATTAATGTTCAACAAGCATCAATGAATGTCAATGGGTGCCATTTTTTTCCACATGGAGAATCATAGAATCATAGAATTGCAAGGTTGGAAATGATCAAGATCATCTAGTCCAACTGTCCTCCCATCGCCGTTACTACCACAAGCTACTAAACCGTATCTCGTAGCTCCTCATCCAGATGCCTCTTGAACACTGCCAGGGACGGCAACTCCACCACCTCCCTGGGCAGGCCATTGCAGTGTCTAACCACTCTCTGAGAGAAAAAGTTCTTCCTAATGTCTAACCTAAACCTCTGGTACAGCTTGTGGCCATTTCCTCGGGTGCTGCTTGTTGCCTGGGAGATGAGGCCAAACCCCTCCTCATCACAACCTCCCTTCAGGAAGTTGTAGAGTGCAGTGAGGTCTCCTCTGAGCCTCCTCCTCTTCAGACTAAACAATCCCAGCTCCCTCAGCCGCTCCTCATAAGACTTGTGCTCCAGACCCCTCATCAGTTTGGTTGCCCTTCTATGGACATGTTCCAGGGCCTCAATGTCTTTTTTGTCCCCCTGGGGGACACCACTTGTAACGGCTCACCACCTGGACTTAGCTCCTTTAACCACTACTTGTTGGGCACGGCCCTCTAACCAGTTCCTTACCTAAAGAATATACCTGTCCAGGCCATGGGCAGCCAGTTTCCCCAGAAGAATACTGTGAGAAAATTCAATACTGTGTGAGGAATTCAGTGACACAACTTTGCTTCATATGCACTTCCATGTCAGACGGCATTTTTGTCAGACTGCTTCTCTGCTTCTATCTGTTGCATGGTAACAAAATGTAATGGAATATTGGTGGGAAGGTTCAACATCTGCTTCCATACCTCCAATATCTGCCTCTGATGTTGTGGGCCAATGTAATAAAATAGGAGACATTACTTTTGGAGCAACTCTTGTAGTACTAACTTTCATTATATTTCTGGCTTCTAAGTTCCATAAAGACAACTAAAAATACTAAAAGACTTTTAAAGCACTTTTTTTATATAAAGATAGGTGTTGCAGTTTAAAAAGAAGCAATCAAAAAACCAAAACAAAACCAAAACCCCAAAAACAAACCCACAAAATATACCTCACAAATCTATGTGGAGTAGAAAACTTGATTTTTGCAACTTTCGTAACAGTCATAAAACAATTATTGTATTTTAAGAACCATACTTTAGTTTTAGCTATTTTTCAAAGCTAATCCATAGGTTAAACGAACACTGAGTTTGTACACTAGGAACATCTTTCACAGGCATTAGTGACTGTGAATTAGAGTTTACATATAAATCAGATTTCCATATTTCCTTCATTATAAATAAATAAGCATTGAATCATAGGTTCATAGAATGCTTTGGATTGGAAGGGACCTTAAAGATCATCTAGTCCAACCCTGCTGTCATGGGCAGGGACATCTCTCACTAGATCAGGCTGCCCAGGGCCCCATCCAACCTGACCTTTAGCACTTCCAGGTATGGGAGCATCCACAGTTTATCTGGATAATCTGTTCCAGTGTCTCACCATTCTTACAGTGAAGAATTTCTTCCATACATACAAGCTAAATCAGTTTAAAACCCCTTGTCCCATTGATGCATGCCCTTTTAAGAAGTCTTTCTCTCTGTCTTTCTAAAAGTCCCCTTTAAGTACTGAAATGCTGCAATAACGTCTCCCCAGAGCCTTCTCTTCTCCAGGTGAAACAACCCTAGCTCTCTCAGCCTTCCTTCATAGGAGAGGTGCTCCAGTCCTCTGATTATTTTAGTATCTCTCCTCTGGACCTGCTCTAACTGGTCTACCTCTTTCTGGTGCTTGGGACTCCTAAGCTGAAAACAGTACTCCAGGTGGGGTCTCACGAGAGCAGAGAAGAGGAAGAGAATGACTTCCCTTAACCTGCTGGCCACATTTTTTTTTAAAATTTTTTTTTTTTAAATTTAACCTAGGTTACAATTAACTTTCTGGGCTGCAAGTGTCCACTGCCAGCTCACATCCAATTGTTCAACCAGCAATGCACTCTCATTCTCATTCCACTCATCTCCCAACTTGTATTCATGTTTCGGATTGCTCCAGCCCAAGTGCAGCACCTTGTACTTGGCGTTGTTGATCTTCAGGAGGTTAATCTGGACCCACTTCTCAAGCCTGTCAAGGTGCCTTGGAATGGCATCTCTTCTTTCTGTCGACTGCAATACTCAGCCTGGTGTCATCCACAAACTTGCTGAGGTTGCACTTGATCCCACTGTGGTCAGTGGGACTGATCGGTTTATCCCACTGTGGTCACAAGTCTTATCAATTTTTTTTTTTTTTAATCATAGTTAAAACATCAATTTATAGCTCTTGCTAAGTACTCTTTTTATGAAAACTCTTTTTCATTATAAAACTGATCTAAACTTAAGCCCTATGATATTGGTTTTAGGATTTTTTCAGATAATTTTAAAGATAATTTTAAGGGGTTTTGTTTATTTAGGAGTGGAAAGAGAAGAAACATGCCTACTATTCTGTCATGGTTTTGTGATTTTTGGTTTTTGGTATTCCACATCATAACATCATGTAGTGCACTGGGAGTTTAACTGTGAATGCTCAAGTTCCGGGTACCTGTCCGGAAGAGAAGAACTACATTCCCCAGGGGGCTTTGCAGTCAGAGAGGAGATATAACTCCTGGCAAGGTCACCTGATGGGTTCTTCTTTGCCTGCTCTTTCTTTGTCGGCTCTCCTCCTGTCTCCCTGCTGCTCAACTGGACTGCGCATCTCACCTCAGCGTTATGGTGAGGCCTGTCCACCTTTCGGACATTCTCTCTCTCATTGTATTTGATTTATTAGCTTCAATTCTGATTATATTGTATTATAGTGTGTTATCTTGCATTCCGATACTATATTTAGTAAATTAGTTTGTTTCTCCTCAGATCGTTGCTGCTGTTTTTAATTATTTTGGGGTCCCCTGCTCCCTTTTTCCGTAGGCACAGATTTTTGTGAAATCTCTCCGCCCCGCTAGTCACGGAACTGGACTGAACCAGCCCGTAAACGGTTGACATATTCTCAAAATTTTCTTGAAGGTCAACCAGGGGATCAGGCACAGTCAGCATGGGGTTACAAACGGTAGATCCTGTCTGACAAACCACATTTCATTCTATGACAAGGTGAACTGCTTAGTGGATGAGGGTAAGGCTGTCAATGTGTTCTACCTGGACTTCATTAAGGCCTTTGACATTCTCGTGAAGAAGCTGGCTGCCCACAGTTTGGATGGGCGTATGCTCCACTGGGTGAAACGTGTCTGGATGGCCGGGCCCAAAGAGTATTAGTCAATGGAACAAGGCAGTAAGAGACCGCCCCACCCAGAAGGGCCAGATCCCATGACTTCCACATTGTACAGGGACAGGTACTCGGAGCATTAACACTTTAACTCCCCGTGCACTACATGATGTTGTAATGTGGAATACTGAAAACCAAAAAACAAAACTGTGACAACTAGGGAAGTCATCCTGCCCCTGTACTCAGCACTGGTGAGGCCCCACCTCAAGTACTGTGTTCAGTTTTGGGCACCTCAGTACAGAAAGGACATTGAGGTGCTGGAGCAGGTCCAAAGAAGGGCAACAAGGCTTGTGAAGGGCTTGCGGAATATGCCCTATGAGGAGAGACTGAAGGAACTGGGGCTGTTTAATCTGGGGAAAAGGAGGCTGAAGGGAGACCTTATTGCTCTCTTCGAATATCTGGAAGAGCGGGGTTGCTCTCTCCTCACTCGCGACAGGTGACAGGACAAGGGGAAATGGCCTGAAGTTGTGCCAGGGTAAGTTTAGGTTGGATATTAGCAAACACTTATTTACAGAAAGGATTGTTAAGCACTGGAATAGGCTCCCCAGGGAGGTGGTTGAGTCACCATCCCTGCATGTGTTTAAAATCCGTTTGGATGTGGTGCTCAAGGACATGATTTAGCGGAGGGTTGTTAGTTAGGGTAGTATGGTTAGGTCATGGTTGGACTCGATGATCTTTAAGGTCTTTTGCAACCTGAGTGATTTGATGATTCTATGATTAGTCTTATTTAAAAGTGAGAAAATGTGAAAGCTGAGAGAACAAGTGCCAGTTCCTGCACTTTGGCCACAATAACTCCATGCAGTGATATAGGCTTGGGGCTGAGTGGCTGGATGACTGGATGACCCAGTATTGAATTTTCTCACAGTATTCTTCTGGGGAAACTGGCTGCCCATGTCCTGGACAGGTATATTCTTCTTTGGGTAAGGAACTGGTTAGAGGGCCGTGCCCAAGAAGTAGTGGTTAATGAAGCTAAGTCCAGCTGGTGAGCCATTACAAGTGGTGTCCCCCAAGGGTCAGTACTGGGGCCCATCTTGTTTAATATCTTTATTGACGACCTAGATGAGGGGATTGAGTGTACCCTCAGTCAGTTTGCAGATGACACCAAGCTGGGAGGTGGTGTCGATCTGCCTGAGGGTAGGGAGGCCCTTCAGAGGGATCTAGATCAGCGGGATCTCTGGGCTGAGATGAATGGGATGAGGTTCAACAAGGCCAAGTGCCAGGTCCTGCACTTTGGCCTCAATAACCCCATGCAGCACTACAGGCTTGGGGATGAGTGGCTGGATGAGTGTGAAGAGGAAAGTAACCTGGGGGTGTTGGTTGATGCTCGGCTGAACATGAGCAGGCAGTGTGACCAAATGGCCAAGAGGGCCAACAGCATCCTGGCCTGCATTAGAAATAGTGTGGCCAGCAGGAGCAGGGAGGTGATCATCCCCTGTACTCAGCACTGGTGAGGCCGCACCTGGAGTACTGTGTTCAGTTTTGGGCCCTTCACTACAAAAAAGACATTGAGGCCCTGGATCGTGTCCATAGAAGGGCAACCAAACTGGTGAGGGGTCTGGAGCACAAGTCTGATGAGGAGCGGCTGAGGGAGCTGGGATTGTTTAGTCTGAAGAAGAGGAGGCTCAGAGGAGACCTCACTGCACTCTACAACTTCCTGAAGGGAGGTTGTGTTGAGGAGGGATTTGGCCTCTTCCAGGCAGCAAACAGGACCCGAGGAAATGGCCGCAAGTTGTACCAGAGGTTTAGGTTAGACATTAGGAAGAACTTTTTCTCTCAGAGTGGTTAGACACGGGAATGGCCTGCCCAGGGAGGTGGTGGAGTTGCCGTCCCTGGCAGTGTTCAAGAGGCATCTGGATGAGGAGCTACGAGATACGGTTTAGTAGCTTGTGGTAGTAATGGTGATGGGAGGACAGTTGGACTTGTTGTTCTTGTAGGTCATTTCCAACCTTGAGATTTTATGATTCTATGATTCTAACTCTCAAAGGGCAGGGTATTTTATTGAGGCTTTTTGATAGGAACTTCATCTTGATTTATTAACTTCCAGCAGTTTAAGCCATGACTATATATAGACACAATGATTAAGATTTCTTTTTTTTGTGCTATTACAGTGTTCTACTGATGTATATTTGTTGATGGAGAAATACAGAATCCGTAGTAATCGTGATCTTATTCAATATCAGTGGGTACACTGAGGAGGGTGAAGAGGTTAAGACATGAAGAATATGACTTCAGTTTGGAAGTGGGAGATGAATTATCTTTTTAATACTAAAAGTACTACATTATTTTTGTGTTAATGAGTTGTATATACTATTTTCTTCATCTGCAGGATTTATTGAGCAGTGAAGATTCTACAGATGGCTCATCCAGTGAAACCAAGAAAAAAAAATGTAGAGAGTAAGTTATTTTTCATAAATATAGTCATTTTTTGTTTGTTATAGCAATGATTTTGCAATTACCCATGCTTCACTCCTCTGCACTTGAAATATATAATCTTGTGCTTCTCAATTTTGATTGATGTTTTAGAATATTTTAAAATAAATACTATCAAAGGAAGATATATATAATTATTCTTTTCTAAACAAAAGAGACTGCATTACCTACAGGGTTGTTGAAGAGCATTCACCAACACTTTTTATTTTTAAAATAGTCTTATTTATGGCATGTTTTTGAGCTGAAGGTCCATCCTCCTTTAAAAATTACAGGAGAAATGGGAAACTGCTTAAGTAGGTTGTCTCTGATAAAATTTAGGTTGGAATCCCATAGTCCATGCCAAATTTTTAAATGCTATTGAAGTAGAAACTCCAAAAGTTATTACAGGTTTGACAATAATTAGCTTTTTTGACTAGCCAAGACAGTTTAATTGAAATTGAGCTAGTTTTAAGCTGTAGATCAAGAAGTTTGTGAAAAAGATTATACCTTCTTACTGACACAATGAGAGGAGAATAGATTTAGTGACCTGGGTAGGTGAGTGTGTCTGTTAATGAATAGTGCATGGAGATTGAATCATTCTCTCATTCCTCTTCTCCAGTTAATGAATCATCTCGATATTCAGTGTTGCCAATGTAGTGTCTTGAAGAAATTATAGTTTGAAAACTACAAAAATGCTTGCTATGCAAAATGATACTTCTCTAGTGATGAATTGTTAATTATAGTCCTCTGTTACTTAAGAATGCGATTGCACCTAATAACATGTTCTGTTACAGGAAAGAGATTTTCAGCTTAGAAACTGAATAACCAAATAGCCTCACATATTCAGTGCTTCAATTTTGATTTATTTCTATTTTGAGCAAGTTCCTGGTTCCCAATAGCCTCTTTCTTCCTTCTCACTCAACATAATCCGGTCTCCCCCCCTCAAGAGAAACTTGCCACACATACTCAGTGTCTGATTCTCCTGACCTGATTTCTCTTGCATTTTTTCTAAATCTGCTGGTGACCACAAGACTGTACACACAGTAGCATTGACCTCCTCATCACTACCAACAGCAGTCTCAAATTTAACCAGGGGTTGTAAGGGGATCATTTGAGATTCAGAATCAGCGGTCACTTCTGCCTCATCATTATTACGACTGTGAAAAGGAAAAGGACCTGGGGGTGTTGGTTGATGCTCAGCTGAACATGTGCCAACAGAGTGCCCAGGTGGCCAAGAGGGCCAACGGCATCCTGGCCTGCATTAGAAATAGTGTGGCCAGCAGGAGCAGGGAGGTGATCATCCCCTGTACTCAGCACTGGTGAGGCCACACCTGGAGTACTTGTTCAGTTTTGGGCCCCTCACTACAAAAAAGTCATTGAGGCTCTGGAATGTGTCCATAGAAGGGCAACCAAGCTGGTGAGGGGTCTGGAGCACAAGTCTGATGAGGAGCGGCTGAGGGAGCTGGGAATGTTTAGTCTGGAGAAGAGGAGGCTCAGAGGAGACCTCACTGCACTCTACAACTTCCTGAAGGGAGGTTGTGATGAGGAGGGGTTTGGCCTCTTCTGCCAGGCAACAAACAGGACCCGAGGAAATGGCCGCAAGCTGTACCAGAGGTTTAGGTTAGACATTAGGAAGAACTTTTTCTCTCAGAGAGTGGTTATGTTTTATATTATGCCAAACAAATTGAACAACCCAATTATATATTTTGGAAATAGTCTTTTAATTAAAGCAAGCAAGTAAGCAAAACAGTGCTGGGCGGCCGGGGAGTCTCTGGTCCACCAACGGCACGCGCTTTCCCTTTCTAGCTGACAGTCTTTATACACTTCACTATCCGATGTTAGTGGCTTCACAACATCTCTTGTGCAGGCATGGTCCTGTTGTTAGGCAGCCGTCCTTTGTCTTTTCAGATGGGGAGGCCTGGGATCTTTGCAATAATCGTAATCGTTCGTAATCCTTACGCAGCATCTTTAAAGTTGTGTAAGTGCCATGGAGTGTGGAATTCCCACTTAACTCCGAGTGGTTCTATGGCCTCCTTCACTGTTCTGGAAATAAAATGAGGTCCCCTGTCTGAATCTATCACCTCAATGTTCCCATATCTGGGGATGATGTTTTCAAATAATATTTTTACCACTGTTTGGGCAGTGGCTCTGGCTACTGGGAAAGCTTCTACATAATACGTCAGATGGTCTATTATCACCAATAAATATTTATATCTCCCAATTTTAGGCAATTCTGTAAAATCTACCTGGATTTTGGCAAACGGTCTTAAGGCTAGTTCTCTCCCACCCGGTGTTCTTTCTCTTAGATGCTGCTTATTAAATTTCTTACAGGTCAAGCATCCTCCCAAAACAGCCTTTACTATATTGTATACCCCAATGCACATATATTTTGTGCTAAATTGGTCCACTGGTGCCTGGATTCCCCAATGTGTTTTTCTATGAAATTCTCTCATTACCCTCCAGGCGAATCCTTTTGGTAGCACTTCCCGACCATCAGGAAGTAACCACTCCCCATCTTTTTCTTCAGTACCCATTTGCAACAATCTTTCCTTTTCCTTAGTAGTAAAACTTTTTTTGTATTGTTTTTGTTCTTTAGACTCCTCGATCCCTAACTCCTTAACTATCAGCAGAGCTGCTTTCTTGGCTTCCTGATCAGCCAAGTTGTTTCCTCTTATGTGATTGGACATTCCCTTTTGGTGACCTCTTATATGTACTATCGCAATTTGCTTTGGTTTTCTCGAAGCTTGTAGTGTCTGCTTGATTAGGTATTCATGAACCAACCCTTTTCCTTGTGAATTTATTAGCCCCCTCTCTTCCCGTATCTTCCCGAAGGTGTGGACTACCCCATAGGCATATTTAGAGTCAGTATATATAGTCCCTTTCCTATCTTTAAGTAATGTTAGCGCCCTCAATAGGGCATATAATTCACACGCCTGAGCAGACCAAGATTTATCTAACGTCCCTGATTCGACTACTGATAATGTTTTCCCATCAACTATTGCATATCCCGACCTACGCTTCCCATCTACCACCCTAGAGGACCCGTCTACATATAATTTTTCTCCTTCCTGTAACTCTTCTTCCTCCAGGTCTTCCCGAATTTTGGATTGATGTTCTATACATTGTATACAATCATGGGTTAGATTTCCATTCGGTTCTCCATAAAGAAATTGAGCAGGGTTCTGTAAACCCGTAGTTTCAATCTCCATTCTGGGGGAGTGTATTAATATCCCCTCATATTTTAACAACCTGGCATCAGTTATCCACTTATCTGCCTTTTGTTGTAATACTCCCCTAATGTTGTGGGGGGCATATACTTTTAATTCTCTACCAAAGGTTACTTTTCCAGCTTCTTCTACTAAAAGGGCTACCGCCACTATGGCTTGTAAACAAGTTGGCCACCCTCTATTCACGGGATCAAGTAACTTAGAAAAGTACCCTACAGGTTTCTTTCTTCCTGCCCATTCCTATGTCAGGACCCCAAATGCTGTTCCTCCATCTATATTCACAAACAGGTAAAATGGTCTCTTAATATCTGGCAGGCTTAATACCGGGGCATTAATTAAGTCCGTCTTTAAATCTTCGAGTTTCTGATCTTCCTCTTGGCCCCATTTCAGATGTCCGTCTTTGGTTAATTTCTCATATAAAAATTTTACCTTACTGCTATAGTTCTCAATCCATTGTCTGCAATATCCTATTAATCCCAGGATTTGCCTTATCTGTCTTTTACTTTTTGGAGCCTGGAGGGATAGGATTCCATTCACCCTTTCTGGGTCTAATTTTTTGTTTCCTTTGGCTAACCAATGTCCCAAATACTTTACTTCCTCTTCTGTAAACTGTAATTTTGACTTTGATACTTTTAGTCCTTTTAGGCCTAAAAAGTTTAATAACTTAATGCTTTCTTTTCGGACTGCATCCTTGTCTGCCCTTGCCAGGAGCAAATCATCTACATATTGCACTAAGGTTACCTGGGGATCTGCTTGATAAGTGCCCAGTACCTGTTCTAGTGCTTGACCAAACAGATTAGGTGATTTGGTGAATCCTTGGGGTAACACTGTCCACCTTAACTGTTGTTTCCTGTGAGTCTGGGGATTCTCCCATTCAAAGGCAAAGTAATTCCTAGATTCCTCCTTAAGGGGGCAGGCCCAGAATGCATCTTTTAAGTCTATGACTGTATACCACTTCAGTTCTGGTGTTAATTGGCTTAATAGAGTATAAGGGTTGGCGACTACTGGGAAACGGGTGATTGTTCGCTTGTTTATTTCCCTCAAGTCATGCACTAGCCTATATGACCCATTGGATTTTTTCACAGGTAGTATAGGTGTGTTGAATGGTGACATGCAGGGTTCTAACAAGCCTCTTGCTATTAATCGCTCAATCTCTGGTTGGAGTCCCTGTCGGCCTTCCTGTGAAATAGGGTACTGTTTTATCCTTACAGGAATCTCTGGGTTCTTAATGGTTACTTCAAAAGGGGCAATATCCAATTTCCCCATTGAATCAGAGGTACACCACACTTCAGGATTTATCTGTTCTTCATCCTTTATTGTCAGGGTGCATAATTTTACAGTGAGTTCCTTGTTTCTAACTTCCAAATTAACTCCTAATTCAATAATCAGATCCCTTCCCAACAAATTATACTCTGCTTCAGGCACTAACAAAAAAGATCCGAAGCCATACCTACAGGGTGCTTCTATCTCTACTCCTTTGATTATTGACGCTTTAAATGGTTCACCCTTGGCTCTGACTACTTGAAGTTTTTCTGAGGAAACTGAGCATCCCCAGGGCAGCTTTTGGACAGTAGATCTTTCTGCCCCGGAGTCCACAAGAAACTCCATTTCCTGGCGCTGAGGACCCACTTTCAATTTTATCAAGGGCTCTATTCCTTTAAGGGTCCCCAGCACATAAAGCCCCTGACCCCACTAATCTTCCTGGAACATCTTTTCGTCCTGTATTCACTTTCTGCAATCTCTTTTCTTGTGTCCTTTTTTCTGGCAATAAAAACATTCGATTTGCCTCATATCCCTAGTCACTCTGTTTTCCATCTCCCTGTTCCCTTGATTGAGAGCCTTTTCTCCCTCTGGAGAATTCCCGCTTTGATTGTTGCCCTTCCCTTACTGCTGCCACTATGATTCTAGCTTGCTTCTTGTGGATCTCCTCTTCTCATCTTACATATACCCTCTGTGCTTCCCTCAGTAATTCATCTAATCCCTTATCCTGCCAGTCTTCTAACTTTTCCAACTTCCTCCTGATGTCAGTCCAAGATTTCACCACAAACTGTGTTTTTAGTAGTGCCTGCCCTACGGGAGTAGCAAGATCTACTCCCGAATACAGCTGCAGGCTTTTACGCAGCCTTTCCAGCCATTCAGTTGGGGTTTCATCCTTCTTTTGCTGCTCACTAAAGGCTTTATTAATATTCTGTCCCCGAGGAACTGACTCCCTGATCCCTTGAATGATAATCGTTCGGAGGTCTGACATTAGCTCGGTGCTCTGTGTTTTGGTTATTCCAGGGGGGCTTTTGGAGAGGCCACTTCTCATCTGCTCCTGGGCCAGCCTGATGCTGATAATCCGAGATTCTCATTCCTGCCCTCAGGATCATATCTCTCTCTTCTGCAGTAAATAAGATCCCTAATATAGATTGTAACTCTTCCCAGGTGTAAAGACTTGGTCCCAAAAACTGGTCCAGCCTTTCAGAAACTCCCAATGGGTCTTCTAGTAAATTCCCCATTTCCCTTTTAAATTCTCTAACATCTCCTGAATTCAAAGGAGTAGAGACGTACCCTACTCCTAGCTGCTGTCCAGGTCCCATTATGGGGACTTCCCTAAGGGGGAACAACTTTTCCTCCCTGGAACTTTTTTGTTTGGTCTGGCTCCTGGTTCTCCTTCGGAGTCCAGGTGAGTCAGGATAATCTGACTCCTCTGCATCATCGGACTCTATCCCCTTATCTTCTACCGGAGCCCCTACTGGAGCCTGGGGTGCGGAGGCAGGTTCAGGAGCTATAGGGAGTTGGGGAGCCGCAGGAAGCTCAGGGGGTACATAAGGAGGAGGGGACCAGGGGATTTCTTCTTCCTTTCTAATCTTTTCTTTTTGTCTCTTTTCTTTAAGGTTAAATAGAAAAGTTAGGGTTCCTGGCATAGTCTATCGACTAGCGTATTCACTTTCCTCATCGCTAAATGGCTTTTTAGAATTAACGTAAATATTTAAGGCCTGGCATATCCAGTCCTCCAAGGATCCAAATATTGGCCAGAGTAAACTATCTGCCCTAATTTGTTTTTCCCCCCAAACTTCCATACAATAATGGACTATTTTTTCCTTGCTCTTTCCTTTCCTCGAGGGAAAGTTTTCCCAGTACTTAATCATAAGTCCTAGTGGGCTATCTGGTGGTATATCTGGTAGTCTCCCCTTGGGACCACCCATGGGATCAGAAGGCTTGCTCTTCTTCTGTCCCATCTTCTGGAGTGCTCTCCTTTCACTCTCATACTCGCTCCCCTTATTTGTGACCCATGCCCTTGCGGGCTATGGGAACTGCACTACTAAAGGGTCCACACTTGCTTGGTCTCTCGCAGAGACCTCTCAGTCACTCACACTCCAGGATTCCCAACCCTGACCGAACGGATTCCCTTGCAACACTGCAATACTTACTCAACCACCTTGAGTCGTCGTTCGGGTCTTCATGCACAAAAATTACGGGGTTCTGCAGTTTCTTTTGCTTACTTTCCTGATTTTTTTGGGTTCGAAATTACAGGTCTCTGTATGGAGATCACCCATTCCAGGCCGTCCAAGGATGGGGCGCCTCCCCAGGTTGAGGATCCCATATCAGAGTTACCTGTATCTGAGTCACGGCACCAAATTGTTTTATATTATGCCAAACAAATGGAACAACCCAATTATATATTCTGGAAATAGTCTTTTAATTAAAGCAAGCAAGTAAGCAAAACAGCGCTGGGCGGCCAGGGAGTCTCTGCTCCACCAATGGCGTGCACTTTCCCTTTCCAGCTGACAGTCTTTATACACTTCACTATCCAGTGTTCGTGGCTTCACAATATCTCTTGTGCAGGCGTGGTCCTGTTGTTAGGCAGCCGTCCTTTGTCTTGTCAGATGGGGAGGCCTGAGATCTTTGCAATACATCTGTTCGTAATCCTTACGCAGCATCTTTAAAGCTGTGTAAGTCCTGGGGTCCATACCTTAAAGTGCTGTGTTTGTTGGTGTTTCCGGATGTCTGTAGTAGGAAACTGGCCTCTGCTGCTGTTGCACTTTTCTAGCCCGGATATCTGTAGTAGGAAACTGGCCTCTGCTGCTGTTGCACTTTTCTAGCCCGGATGTCTGTAGTAGGAAACTGGCCCCTGCTGTTACAGTTTTCTAGTGATAAGCTTACAAATGATTTGATTAACAAACAGCAGGTTGCTTCTATTACAGTTAGACACTGGAATGGCCTGCCCAGGGAGGTGGTGGAGTCGCCATCCCTGGCAGTGTTCAAGAGGCATCCGGATGAGGAACTACGAGATACAGTTTAGAGGCTTGTGGTAGCAATAGTAATGGGAAGACGGTTGGACTAGATGATCTTGCAGGTTGTTTCCAACCTTGTGAATCTATGATTCTATGATTATTATCACTGTCAGACCAAACATCCTCATCCCAGATTTCAGAGTTTGGATTATGCATTAATTTATGAATCTGTTTGACTAGGGCAGAAGTTTGCATTTTATCTAATTGCTGATTTACCCTTTCCAACAGCTGTTTAAAGACAATTGCTCTCACTCACAAGGCTATCAACTCAAATTCCTAATTTTTCTCCTGTCTCCCTTTCAGATTCTAATGATGACTTTAACACCTTATTCTCCTATTTCAAGGTTGTGTGTTCTACACCAGAAATAAATTTGAGAGCAGAGGCTCGTAAAACCTGTTTAAATTCTCTCATTTCTTGCTGAACACAAGTCAAACAGGCTCCTAACATGGCACAACTGACTTTCTTACCCTTGTTTTATTCCCATCTTTTTTGCAGCTTGATAGTGCTCAATATATTCTACTACTTTCTCTTCATCCTTCCAAAACTTTTGAGCCCGCTTCTTCTCAGCCTGGAAAGGGGCACAGTTATATTCTTCTCCGTGGCAATCCTGTCCATGATGTCATTTTTTTCTGTCACGTTAAAGGGCAACTTTCTGAGTGATGCCTGATTTGACACTATAAGTCTAGTCATATTGAACACATGAACTATCATGATTATGGATTCACAAATAGCACTGTGAGAAAAAACTCAAATGATTTTTCGGAGACTGGATCTCTTGTGAAAAAGTTTTAATTTGCAATTAGGCATCCTGCAAGCAGGAGCACACAGCCAAAAACACATCACAGCCTTATATCCCCTAATCCCCTATTCCCCCCCCCCCCCCCCCCAGGAATTCCTCCCACTTCCTTGTTGATTCAGTACTCCAGGTTCACAATCTATCCAACACTTGATCTCTCTCCCATTATCACTTTATAATTTGTTACCTCCTGTTCTTTGCTAGTTTTCTAAATATTTATCGTATCTGCTCCATTTCTTTCCCTAATGTTGACAGTGTAGCCTCTTGCTATCTGTTTATCTGCTTATCCCATCCATCTCCCTAATCTTGACAGTGGAGCCTCCTGCTTTCTGCTTATCTACCTATCCAATCATATTGTACTTGGTCTGCAATGGTTAATCAGTTGAGACACTTGCTCCGTCATCATTCTTGATATTGCAGCAACGGCAGAATGAATTGGGGACAGCAATTGTTCGTAGTTTTGGAGCGTAACAATCAATTCATAAATTAAGGGTGTTCTCTGTTGTTCCTGGTATCTGTCACACGCTGACGTTAGTGTAGCGGCATATTTGTCCGGTGCTGTTGTCACGATTTTCTGCCATATCTCAGGCGTTGTCCTCACCTTTTCAGGGTCGCGGTTTTGGTGTGGTTGGTTAGGAACAAAGTCAGGGTCATACAGCATTTCCACCACGCCTATTTCCCTCAAATACTGGATACCCTTTTCCACTGTATCCCATTTTTTCATTGCAATCTTCAAGCCATTTTTGAAGGGATACTTTTCCTTCACGGCTATTAACACTCGTTCCCAGAGGGAGGCAGCCTCATCCGAACATCGACTAATTCCTCTATCAATAGCTGGATCTCTGTCAATGGCACCTAGTTGGCGAGCTTCATTACCATCCAGAGACAAGCTATGGGCCCCACTGTCCCAACAGTGAACCAACCAGGAAACAATACTTTCATTCAGGCGCCGTGTGAACTCCTTTCTTGAACCTTGGATTTCAGTCATCTTTAGAGGCCGGCGAGTAGTAATAGAGATTTGCTCTTCATCACTCTCTTCTGCATGTCTCTTAGTTTTCGCTTTTGCCTTTCGCGATGGTGGTGGTTCTGAGGAGGGCCCCTCGCCTGGATCTTCCTCCTCCTCCTCCTCTTCTTCTCTTTTTCGTTCAAGACGCGAAGACACTCGTTTCCATTTCTTGCCCTCCACAGGAGCAACCGGTATTGTTACTGGTGTCTCCTGTGATTGATTAGATTTGACTTGGGGATTTTCCCCTTTGGCTTGAACCTCAGCTCGGAAACTCTCTCTCTCCCGAATGGTATTATATAGGGCACGGTAAGCACAAGCCAAACCCCAAATAAGTTGTACCTCCTTAGATTTATGTAAGCCGCATAGTCCCTGACTCAAATACTGGCTTAATTTCTCAGGATCCCACAGGTGTTCAAGAGTAAAATCCCATGACACTGCGGGTCCCCATGCTTCTAAGACCTTTCCTAAACCTCTCCATATCCCCTGCCAGTCATCATTCTCTAGTTTTGGAGAAGACTCCTTCCCCTTATTACAAATAAAGAATATATTCAGGAGAATTGATGACATGCACACCAACATGACTATTAATTCAGGATTCAAAAAACGTTTGACAAACCGAGAAGAAAACCTGGAGACTGGTCTGAACATCGTGTTGTTTGTAAAATTAGCTATTCCATTTGGGATGTAGTTGTTTGAGAAATTAGCCATTCCTTCTGGGATGTAGATGTCAAAGTTCAAATCATACCACATTGCGAATAGGTAAAACATAGGTGTCTCCATCAGTGCCCTTAGATAGTTATATACGGATGCAATTCCAAAACACACAAGTGTGAGCTGGATTATTGGCCAGTAGGTTGTGACTAACACCATTGCTTTTAATCCTTTACCCAGCACCCCCACGATAACGAGTGGGTTCATCGCTGGTGCTTGCTAAAAAAGGGTTAATGAATTGAAGCTAACAAGAGGAGGGGAAAAAAAAAGGAAAAAAGGCACTACTCAGACTAAGTAGTGCTCAAAGTTTACAAATATCCCAGAACACTGGCAGTACGCCTAATCTTTCAAGGTCAGGTTTTCCAGCACAGAAACCTGAACTACTGATAATGCTCCCTAACGAAGCTCTCTAAGAGCAGAGAGAAAAAGAGATTCGTTCAAAAAGCTAAAAAGCAGTCGTGCCCCACGTTGGGCGCCAAAAATCTGTCACGGATTTGACCAGATCAATCTATGTCCGTGACAGGGGCTACAGGCCTCTGCCCTCCCCCCCCCCCCCCACCCCAGTCCCACAAAAATGGGAAGGAAGGAAGGGAGGAAAAGAACAGCGGCAACAATCTATGGAGGAAAACTTATTTTACTATAATATCGGAATACAAGATAACACAATAGATACAATTTAATTGCAATTGAGATTAATAAATCAGACAAGATGAGAGAGAGAGAGTTCCCGGGACCGATTCAAACCTGAAAAGCTTGGAACGGCTAGGAAAGCACCCTCCAGCACCCACTGCAAGGCAGCAAGAGAGCGCCCCCCCCACCCGGAAGGGCCAGATCCCGTGACTTCTGTAATGTACAGGGATAGGTAGCTGGGATTGGGCAGTGACACTTTAATGCCCCGTACACTACATGATGTTTTGATGTGGAATACTGAAACCCAAAAACAAAAAACAAAAACAAAAACAAAAACAAAAAACATAGAACCATGACACTAGGCCAGTGGGATTTTTCACTTGCAAAAACACAATTTTAACTCTCACACCTCCCCTGCTGCCAGGTTCACATTCTTCACATGCACATCCCTAGGTAGTTGACTAAGTCCATTTCTCTCTGTTTCTCCAAGTAAGCAGAATCCATAAAACAGTCACCAAGCTATTATCTTCTGCCATATGTCTGCTGGATAAGTTTTTGGATAAGTTTATTCTTGTGGTGTTCTGGGTGCAGATGTGTGTCTTACAGCCTTTACCTTTGGTAGCCTACCCCCCAGCAATCTCCCCAAGGGAGCCAGCCAGAGTCTCCTCTTATCACTCAAGAATGTGTATACTCTATTCTTTAACCACAGACAAAAACGTATCTTGTCTCAAGGTGTCTCACTCCAATTTATAGGAGGGAGATGAGATTCTTTTAATATCTGTATACCCGGCTTGAGATTAAGAAACAACGGTTCATATGTTAGTCCAACCAGTTTATTACTAATCCTAATCAGGGAGACGGGGAAGGGAAGGAGGGCGATAGAAAAGATAGGAAAGAAGCAAGAGTTGCGTAAAGCAGGGATAGTCACCACCAGGATCTAGCAGCAGTCCCGTTGCACGACGTTTGAAGGTCTGAGACAGAAGGAGGGGGGGGGGGGGGGGTAGAAGCAGCAGCATGGCCGGCTTTGGGCAGGAAGCAGGTAGCAGGAGGCAGTCGCGGAGCCAATCCGGGAGGAAGCAGCAGTGCTCAGGCAGCAGGCCCAGGAGAGTTCATCAGCATGCAGGAATTCCATAGTGTGAGGAATCTGATGTCAGACACCTCTTCTTCTACTTCAGCATGCAGGCATCACTTCGTGAGGAATCTGTTGCCAGAAAACCTATCCTCATGGTTTTTGGTTCCTCTTTTATCTTCTTTGTTCTTCTGCCTTGACAAGGATAGGCCTTGAGCAAGAGTCATCGAGTACCCCCTGAGATGGCCATCATCCTGAGATAAGTCCACACAAAAGACCACTTCACAGCTATTTAGCTGCAACTCATCTCTATCTACTTGCCCCTGGCCTGGTCCATCTGTGTCCCCCAGACAAAGGATTTCACAACCCTTGCCCAGGACTTGCCTGGACTTGAACAAGTCCATCTGTGTCCCCAGCAAGCTTTGAGACACTGATGTTAACAGAAAAATATCTTACACAAGGGTACTGAGATATGTCTCTTTGGTAAAGCATTCTATTAATTATGCAAAAACAGTATGTCATCTCCCACAGCACTCTGCCCAATTTGTCTAGTGGTGTTCCATGAGTTTATTCATGACCCCTTCATAATTTAGTGGTGTTCAATAAGAACTCAGAAAACTGAATTAGAGAAGGAATTTTGGCTGAGCCCAAGCAGAACTTAAGTGTCTAGATCAGTAAATTGTGCAGTTTATTACAGATTACAGGTTCTTTTAGATTGCTGGTGTTGGAAATAATCCAAGTAATTTTGTCAGGATGGTATCTCTGATAAAAGCAAAATTTATTCGCGATTGCAATGGCGGGCGTCCCACAAGTAGGAGCGCGCCTATGGACACAACATGACAGTCTTTATACCCTGTTTTCTCCCCCTTGCCTCCCCCCTCCCCTGTTTCCCCAATGGCTGGGTACTCCAGGTTCACAGTCTTATCAGAAGGTTTACATTTGCTATTTACTTGTTCATTTATTTGTTATCTGGTGCCAGTCAGTAGTCATCCTGTTGTCTCCAAGATGTCTCGGTGCTCTCCTTGTCCTATTGATATGGTGATTTTCTTTAAAGTCATCATCGTTAAACAAAGAGCACTGGGGGATGATGTCAGGCCTTCCCAATGTCTCTTCAGGTGCTTCCTCGGGCATGCCATGACTTGTTCTTTGGTTTGCTCTCCTGCAGGATATTCTTGCAGTGTATGTGACAAAATATACATATATACACTTATATACAGAGTGTGCGTCCCTGGGAAGGTTCGTCTATACGATAAGTGATGTAAACTTATCAGAGATCTTCCCCAAGTGAAGTAGAGGGACTCCCAAAAAGAACTATGATAGCAGAGATCATAAAATAAAAATAATATTATACAATTCTAATGCAGAAACAACACTTGATTCTCACAATTCCCACCTTTTTCTTTTTTTATACATTGTTGATTTCTGCAATTCTTTTTAGGTTCACTTTTATAGACATCGCCCTTGTCTTCACTTTCTTTATCTCCCATCTCCTCTAATACCATAATTTTATCCAAATGTAATGGCTCCATTAGTGCTTGCTTCAATAGTGCTCTCTCTATCAATCACTCTACTAGTCCCCTCACAAAGGGGATAACACAGCAACCAGTGGCCATCAAGGCTCCTGCTGCTACTATCAACGAAGTAAATGTGGATACAGTCACCCCTTTCCATTTACCAAACATATTTAACAATTTACATAACTTCTGGGAGTACAACATTGCTTTTCCCAGTTTGTGTTAAAGCCAGACTTAAAATTTTCAGTCCATTGCTCTTGCTTGACAAGTAGCTCCAATTGTCTCTACTGAATTTGATCTCTACATTCAACTATTCTAACATGTCATGCCCAAATAATCGTTTTGGAGAACCTGGCATGTACAAGAATTTATATATTCCTACTTGTTCTCCTAGCCTGTATTTAATTGGTCCAAAAAAAAAATAAACTTCTCTTGCCAGTAGCTGCTACAACTATTACAAAAATCATCTACGGGTAACAGTAAGACGCACCCAGAGGTACCAGAAAATAAACCTCTTCAGCCTGCTTCCCCTGCTGCTTTCAGTCCTGGCAGGGTGGAACTCTCCCTGAGTCCTTCCAGGCTCCCCTTACCTCTTCTTCTAGGTAAGGACATCCCTGTTAACCTTGCTCAACTTTGCATTCCTCAGTTTGTTTTTCCCAAGCCCTTTTCACTTTCCAAACTCTCATCATCACAGACATTACTAACATTGTATTTCAGTTTCACCCCCTTCTCTCCCCAGGCTTCCAGTGCTCACACTGATACCGGGTTTCCCCAGTTCTGCAGATGCCGGCTATTCTCACTTCCAATGTCCCGTCCCATCCCCATTCACAAGCACTGCACCCTTCACATCACAGCGGGAGGCTCCAGCCCCCAGCTCTTTCTCCCACTCCAAGTTGTTCTTACAAGCCGCAGTGGGGGGGTGTGCGGGGCTGTGTTCTCGTGCCGGCCCAACTCTAATATCCCAAACTCACTGTTTTCCTTAACCTTTTTGCCATTTTTTTTTTTGTTTGTTTGTTTGTTTTTCCACAATTCCACTATTTGTACCCTCAACTGCAATTCCATATACCATTAACAATTGCAATTCCGCATACCATTAAAAACTGCATTTCCACATACCATTAAAAACTGCATTTCCACATAATTTCCATATACCGTTAACAACTGCATTTCTACATACCATTAAAATTGCACTTTCACACAATTTCCACATACCATTAAAAATTGCATTTCCACATAATTTCCACATACCATTAAAATTGCATTTCTGCATTTCCATATACCATTAAAACTGCGTTTCCGCATACCATTAAAAACTGCATTTCCACATAATTTCCACATACCATTAAGACAGTTTCTCCTAGTGCCTTCAAAATCCACAAATCAAACAACACAATTCCTCAACTTCCACAAACACCCAGCACTTGGTCTCATGATTAGGATACTCAATTATACAACTGGTCCCATTACTCCATTTACGTTCCTGGTTTCTTATTCAATATTCCCCCTGGCTCACCAACAATGTTTCTCCAGTGAGCCAAAATACAACCCAAGGGGTCTTCTCATATCACTTTAGACACCCCTTGTTCCATAACAGCCTCGTACACAACATAACATAACACCTTCAGGACATAAACATTTAACAATCACACAGACAGTGACAGCAATCAGTACAATTTATCCTCAGGATCCTTCCTCTCTCTGCCTTCCTCCAGAGCTCAACCTTCCCTCTGTATTCATTTCCCACACTTGCATAGCTGCCAACCTCCTTCTCCAATAATCAACATATCAACGATAAACATCATTTCCATCCATGAGTACAAATTAGGCCCTAGAAATTGATCTAATTGTTCTGCTACACTTTATAGGATCCTCAGTTAAGGAATTCTTCTTGCAACTCCTAACTTCTCTTCTAGTAAAAACAGCAGGCATTACCATACCCTATTTCCCTTTTACCTAAGACTGCCTTAAGAGGACAAAGTGAAGTACTAGTAAGGTTAGCATTAGAGAAAAGTCATCATCGTTAAACAAAGAGCACTGGGGGATGATGTCAGGCCTTCCCAATGTCAGGCACTTCCTCGGGCATGCCATGACTTGTTCTCTGGTTTGATCTTGTGCAGGATATTCTTGCAGTGTGTATGACAAAATATACATCTATACACTTATATACAGAGTGTGCGTTCCTGGGAAGGTTCGTCTAGAGGATAAGTGATGTAAACTTATCAGAGATCTTCCCCAAGTTAAGTAGAAGGACTCCCAAAAAGAACTATGATAGCAGAGATCATAAAATAAAAATAATATTATACAATTCTAATGCAGAAACAACACTTGATTCCCACAACCATCTTGGTCAAAGATCCCAAAACCTGATAATAGATGGTAGTATAAAGATTTAGCAACCTTCCAGGAGTGCATGCCAGATTCTTTCCCCCTTACCTCACCAAGCTACTAACATAAAATTTTCCTTTATAAACTCAGTCATAGAATTATAGAATATCCTGACTTGGAAAGGACCCCTGAGCAGCATAAGAGAGTGAGATGCACTCCTGCCCCCTTCAAAACTCCTTCCACTTGATGTCATATGGTATGGAGTATCCCTTAGGCCTATTTAAGTCAGCTGTCCTAATTCTGTTCCCTCTCAGGTCCTTGGGCCCTTTGCTGCTAATGGCCTTGGCTTAGCAGGCTACTATAAACATTGGTGTGTTATCAATCTTGTTTTTCTCCTAGAATCAAAACATGGCATCATACCAGACACTCTGGTGAAAACAGTTCCATCCCAGCTGAAACTAAGATACATTCCTTTGGACACTCTATAATAGCTTGTTGTGGTTTAACCCTGTAGATGGCTCAGCATCCACACAGTGGGATGGGGGAGAGAATCGGAAAAAAAACAAAAAACAACGGTAGAACTTGTGGGTTGAGATAAAAACTATTTACTAAGAGAAAAGGAAGAGTAAAAAAAAAGTATAGTAGTTATGACAATTACATATATGTATATCTATAACAAGTGATGCATGAGCAATTGCTCACCACCTGCCGACCAATACCCAGCTAGTTCCTGAGCAGTGGAAAAAAGTTTAATGAAATCCCTTCTTTTTCAGTCTCTCCTTCTACATGATGTCATATGGTAAGGAAAATTCCCTTTGCCAGCTTAGGTCTGCTGTCTTTGTTCTGTCCCCTTACAGCTACCTGTGTCCCCCCAGCCCCTCTCTGGAAAGACAGTACAAGATACTCAGAAAACTAAAACATCCTTAACTCTGTACAGAACTACTCAGTAACAACTAAGAAACATCAGTGTGTTATCAACATTGTTTTTCTCCTAAAACCAAAACATAATTGTTGTGGTTTTATGTGCAACAAAGGGGGAAGAAGGGGGAGAAAGCCATCCTGTCCCACCCTTCCATCCCCTTTTCAGGGAGAAGAAAAACAAAAACAACCCAGTTAAGATAAGGAGCGATAACAAATTTACTACAAATGGTAAAAGAATGTAAGATAATGATATAAAAAAGGAATTACAGGTAATAAACTAAACAAATAGGAGAAAAGGATGTTCTGACCATGCTACGACTCTACTGCCCAGAAGTAAAGACCCCATTCACCCCTGTCACCTGGAATCAGAGATCATGTAGGGAGTACTAGAGACTCCTGGGAACTGTAGTCTGTCTCTTTTCAGCATAACTTCCTCTCAAAGAGCTGGAACTCAAGTGGGAATAGCTGAGACTGCTAGAAATACAAGACCCAGGAAGTGCAGCTCCACAGTGCACTGTACACTAGCACCCAACAGCTTACCGCAATCATGCCGTGATATTGAATAGTGATAAAAACCAGGACAGTACCCACCCTTTATTCCATATAATTACATCATTTAAATTGTGCAACACAAATAAACATACATATAAATCAGAACAACAATAATTAGTGTTACATACCAATATACATACAACTACTGTCTTCTCCCAGCATCAAATTCCCGTGAAATACACAATGAATGTTCCCATTTTCTTGCATTACCTGCAGCGTCTGATGCATGGACTCAGATGTGAATGATCCAAATAGTTTATTACAAGTGCTCACATCACTTATATACCTTCACAAGTTTTCTTTTTCTAGCTTTTCCACCCACCCCTACAACTTTCTCATCCACCTTTACATGTCAACAGAACATTCTATGTCAACGGTTTGTGGGCTGGTTCGGCCCGGTTCCATGACCAGTGGGGCAGAGGGATCCGCGGATCCGCGCCTCTGGAAAAGGGAAACAGGGGACCCCAAAATAATTGAAAACAGCGGCAACAATCTGAGGTGGAACAAACTAATTTACTAAATATAGTATCAGCAAAAAATACAATGAGAGAGAGAGAGTGTGTCTGAAAGGTGGATAGGCCTCACCACAACGCTGAGGTGAGAAGTGCAGTTCAGTTGAGCCGATGAAGAAAAACAGACGGAGAAGAGCAGATGGAGAAGCGCAGGCGAAGAAGAGAGCATCAGGTGACCTTGCCAGGAGTTGTATCTCCTCGCTGACCACAAAGCCTCCTGGGGAGATGTAGTTCTTCTCCTCCAGACAGGCATCCGGAGCTTGAGCATCAGAAGTCAAACCCCCAGTGCATTACATCATGTTATGGTGTGGAATACTGATAACCAAAAATCATAAAACCATGACATTCTACAAAACACTCTTCAACCGTTCATGCAGGCGCTTATCCAGTCAGAGCTGTGAGATGTTCTTTCTTCTTCTAGAGGTGTCCTTGGTTCTCATGCTGCTTATCTTGCTCCACAGCTTCTGCTCTGAACGGTTTTTCTTATATTCCCACAATTCCCTCTTTTTTGTTTATTTGCAAACTACTACCATAGTATAAAATAATAACAGTAATTATATTAATAAAATAACCATTATGACTCAATCAAGGCCTCAATTGATGATACTCTAAATGTGAGAAAGGAGACAAGGCAAACATAGCATAACGACCAGAAATGCTGTTAACCTACTAAAAAGAACAAACACATGTTTGGCCTGCAGCCCAAGTTTCTGCAACCTGGAAATAAATCCCTGAGGTTCCCGTTCTGTGTTAATCTGTAACTGGTTAGAAAAAGGTCTTCAACTTTTGTATATTCTGATATATTGATTTTGAACCATCACTAAAATTTGTACAACAAATGCTTTTAGAGTGCTCACGACCATGCCTTTGGGCTGATAGAAAATTAATGGTCGTACAACTTTATGAAGTTGCATGTCAGATAGAATCAATATTAGTGGGCAAATGTGCTAGAGTATCACTAGGGGCATTATTACTTATCGACCCTTGAGGAACAACAAACTGCAGAAAAGGAGAGAGAAAGAACATGATGGTGGTGAATACGATAGGCAGTGCCAGCAGGGTGTCTCCTGCTTCAAATGCACTTTTCCTCTCTCACCCATCACAGATTCTCTCCTGCTTTTATTCTTCTCAGGGTCCGAAGGGTATTTTCCATTTGTACACTGCATCCGCATGGCCAGTGAGTGATATAGAGCCCAAGTGGAACACCTGTTTGCTAAACAGAATAAACTATCAAGGTTAGCTCTCTTAGCGTGTGCTTTTGTCTCAAGTGATGCATAGTCATATTTTAAAAATCCTGATTAGTGGGATGAAAGAGGGTTTATCATTCTATAATACAGGGTCATCCCTTTGCATGGGATTCCTCTCCAGGTTTTGTCTTTGCAAGTCAAGAAAAGGCTAATTGATAGGCTGACAGCATCATAACCGAGCATTACTAATACATTAAAAGAGCTATTCCCGTAGATTCCAGCATTGGTAACATCATGTTCTGTTTAATGCACATTCGATCTACTGCTAAAATAAAAGAAGCACACAACAACCTAGACAATGCCTAATAATTCTAATTCTTGAGACTGCATTGATAACACAGGAAAATCACCCACTATGTCATAGCATTACTAATGTTGTTATTTGCAATACAACAAGTTACAAAGCAATACCAATAAGTAAGAAGCACACAATCCCAGTCGTTATAAAGGTTGGATGCTATTTTCTGCCTTGAGATGAGGCCGAACGTATCATGCTGGAAGCCACGTAGGGCCAGTCCCTGTAGAAAGACAAGCATATCCACGACCCCAAGTTATCAGTGGTGAGGACCTTCCTAATGCCCTGTGGCCATATTCTGACCATTGGCCATTCCTTGAGCATTGGGGAAGCCCCAAATTGACCATCTACTCGAGTTGTATCTGTATGCTCGTGATTCAAAAAATTCAGCACAAGCAAAGCCGTACATAATCTTTCTTCTGGTGTGTCTTCCGTATTCCCCCTTTTTTGTTTATTAAGAATGGATTTCAATGGACACTCAATGATAGCTTTTCCAGTGGGAGAATGAAGAATGCCTGTAATATGTCTAACCCCATTCTTGGAGGAAAGTTTGAGTGGCTTTAGAAGTATACGCAGGTTCATTATCTGTTTTTATAGTAAGTGGGATCCCCATAGAAGCATAAGCAGATAACCAGTGTTTTATAGGCATCGCAACTGCATTCATCTGTATGTGCTGTGGCAAATAAATCACTACATCATGCTTAACACATGGGATTACAGACTGCACTCCCCCAACATCAAATTCCCTTGTGGTACACACTGAACATCCCCGTTTTTCTGCATCACCCACCAGATGGACCCAGGTCCCTGGGCAAAGACAGTTCCGCGAAGAGGTTTGCCCTTCCCAGAAGCTGGAAAAACCCAAACTGCTTTTCCTAACATGTTCTTTACATGTACTACAGGGACCTTATCTCTCTCTACAATATGTAGGGTGCAGGATAGGTTAGGACCATCTCGACTGATTGATCCTCTGGTGTTAACCAGCCAGGTGGCTTCTGCCAAATGCTTCTCCCAGTGTTTAAATGTTCCGCCACCCATTGCTTTCAACATGGTTTTTAACAACCCGTTGTAGCGTTCGATCTTACCAGAGGCTGGTGCATGATAGGGGATATGATAAATCCACTCGATGCCGTGTTCTGTGGCCCAAGTATCCACAAGTGAATTTTTAAAATGAGTCCCATTATCTGACTCAATCCTTTCCGGGGTGCCATGTCGCCACAGGATTTGCCTCTCCAGACCTAATATGGTGTTTCGGGCAGTAGCATGGGGTACTGCATATGTTTCAATCCACCCGGTTGTTGCCTCCACCATGGTGAGCACATAATGCTTACCATTGCGAGATCGTGGCAAGGTGATATAATCAACCTGCCATGCCTCCCCATATTTGTACTTTTGCCATCGCCCTTCCTCCCAGAGAGGTTTCATCCTCTTAGCTTGTTTACTTGTGGCGCATGTATCACAGTCATGAATGATTTGTACAATGGCATCCATAGTTAAGTCCACCCCTCGGTCTCTGGCCCATTTGTATGTTGCGTCTCTCCCTTGATGACCTGAGGTCTCATGGGCCCACCGAGCTAAAAATAACTCACCCTTGTTCTGCCAGTCCAGGTCTATTTGAGCCACCTCAATTCTGGCAGCTTGGTCTACCTGATGGTTATTTCAGTGATATTCTGTAGCTCTACTCTTGGGCACATGAGCATCTACATGACGCACCTTTATAACCATATTTTTTGTTCGGGTAGCAATATCTTTCCATAGGTCAGCAGCCCAAATAGGCTTGCCCTTTCTTTGCCAATTATTTTGCTCCCACTGCTGTAACCACCCCCATAAGGCATTTGCTACCATCCATGAGTCACTGTAAAGATAGAGCATTGGCCACCTCTCCCGTTCAGCGACATCTAAGGCCAGTTGGACGGCCTTTACCTCTGCAAATTGGCTCGATTCTCCTTTCCCTTCGGTGGCCTCTGCAACTTGTCGTGTGGGGCTCCACACAGCAGATTTCCATCTGCGATGCTTTCCCACAATACGACACGATCCATCTGTGAACAGAGCATATTTCTTTTCATTCTCTGGTAGTTCATTGTATGGTGGGGCTTCTTTAGCACGTGATACTTCTTCTGCTGGTGGTGTTCCAAACTTTTTACCTTCAGGCCAGTCCATGATGACTTCTAGGATTCCTGGACGGCTGAGGTTCCCCATCCGTGCTCGTTGTGTAATCAACGCAACCCACTTACTCCAAGTGGCATCAGTAGCATGATGGGTGGAAGGAACCTTTCCCTTGAACATCCAGTTCAACACTGGCAGTCGAGGTGCCAGAAGGAGCTGTGTTTCAGTACCGACTACTTCAGAAGCAGCCCGAACCCCCTCATAAGCAGCTAAGATCTCCTTTTCAGTTGGAGTGTAGCCCTCCTCCGACCCCCTGTAGGCTCGACTCCAGAATCCCAAGGGTCGGCCTCGGGTCTCTCCTGAGGCTCTTTGCCACAAACTCCAAGTGGGACCTTTCTCTCCAGCAGCACTGTAGAGGATGTTCTTCACATCCTGTTCCATCCGTACTGGCCCCAGGGCCACAGCACGGGCTATCTCTTGTTTAATCTGCTCAAAAGCCTGCTGCTGCTCAGGACCCCACACAAAATCATTCTTCTTCCGTGTCACCTGATAAAGTGGGCTTACAATGAGGCTGTAGTTTGGAACATGCATTCTCCAAAAACCCACTACGCCCAGAAACGATAGTGTCTCTTTCTTATTAGTGGGGGGAGACATGGCAGTGATTTTGTCGATCACATCTGTCGGGATGTGACGACGGCCATCTTGCCACTTTATGCCTAGGAACTGAATTTCCTGGGCAGGTCCTTTCACTTTGCTCCACTTAATAGCAAAACCAGCATGGAGAAGGATCTGGATTATTTGCTCTCCTTTCTCAAAAACTTCCTTTGCTGTGTTGCCCCACACAATGATGTCATCAATGTACTCTAAGTGTTCAGGGGCACCTCCCTGTTCCAGTGCAGCTTGGATCAACCAATGGCAAATGGTTGGACTATGTTTCCACCCCTGGGGCAAACGGTTCCAGGTATACTGTACGCCCCTCCATGTGAAAGCAAACTGTGGCCTACATTCTTTGGCCAAAGGAATGGAGAAAAAGGCATTAGCTATGTCAATGGTGGCATACCATTTGGCTGCTTTTGACTGCAGTTCATACTGGAGTTCTAACATGTCCGGCACAGCAGCACTCAGTGGGGGTGTGCCTTCATTCAGGCCACGGTAGTCCACCGTCAGCCTCCATTCTCCACTGGCTTGACGCACTGGCCATATGGGGCTGTTAAAAGGCGAGTGAGTTTTGCTGATCACTCCCTGGCTCTCTAGTTGACGAATTAACTTCTGAATGGGGAGCAAGGAATCCCTGTTGGTGCGATACTGCCGTCTGTGCACCGTTTTTGTAGCTATCGGTACCTGTTGCTCTTCTACTCGTAGCAACCCCACAACAGATGGATCTTCTGATAGGCCAGGCAAAACAGATAACTGCTTAACACCTTCTGTGTCTACAGCAGCTATTCCAAAGGCCCATCAATACCCTTTGGGATCCTTAAAATATCCCCTTCTGAGGTAATCGATACCAAGTATACATGGAGCCCCCGGGCCAGTCACAATAGGGTGCTTTTGCCAGTCTTTACCAGTGAGGCTGATTTCGGCCTCCAACATAGTCAGTTCTTGGGAACCTCCTGTCACCCCATGAATATAAATTGATTTTGTCCCTTGGTGACTCGAGGGCATTAGAGTGCACTGTGCACCAGTGTCCACCAGGGCCTTGTATTTCTGTGGTTCTGATGTACCAGGCCATCTAATCCACACAGTCCAATAAACTCTGTTATCCCTTTCCCCCCCCTGGCTGGGGGCAGGGCCCCTCTATTTGTTACCTCTGTTGTCTGCAGCAACTGGAGCAATCACCTTTCTGGAGAAGTTCACCTTGGTGGTTGATTTGTCTTGTAACTCTTTTACCCGTGCTTGAAGGGCTGGAGTAGGTTGCTTATGCCACTTCTTCATATCTTCTCCATGGTCGCGTAGGTAATGCCACAAGGCAAAACGTGACGTGTTCTTACTGTTGTCACTTGTTCGAGCAGGAGGACGTCTTCTTTTGATAGCTGAGACGTTGGATGACACTGACTGGGAGGAAATCAAGTTGGCTAGCCCCTCAAGTAGGCTGTTTTGGGAATTCTGTTCCTCATTGGATGTATCTGTTACCACCATGTATTCATCGGCATCAGGCACAATTGATAGTTTATCTATTATATCTTCTTGTTTGTTCTCCATTCTGTCTAGCTTTTCAGCTACTTTTTCAATGGCTGAAACACAAGCTCGTAGAGGGCTTAAATGTAACTCAAAGTCTTGAAGCTTATTAACCAACTCATTTATAAGGGGTCTTCTTTCCCCTGTGCCATACATAGCTGCAAATGTACTGGCGTACCTTTCTGGTGCAGTCTTTGTGAATGTACGCCACATATTTGGTGTACACCTGGCTCTCTCAGGATCATGCTCTTGGTCTGGCTCATCAGGAATGAAATCGGGGCTATGTAGTGTTTCCACCACAGCACATTCTCTCAAATAACGGATGCCTTCTTCCATATCAGCCCATTTCTTCTTCTCGGGCATCAGATCGTCTTTGAAGGGGTATCTTTCTCTTACAGCTAACAACATCCTCTTCCAGAGGGTGAAGGCCTGGTTCTGGCATGTACTAATGCCTCTGTCAATGGCTGAGTCCCTAGCAATGCCACCCAGTTGACGAGCTTCTCTACTATCTAGCCACACACTGTTGGCCCCATTGTCCCAGCATCGAAGTAACCAAGTAGCAATAGGCTCATTTGGGTGGCGTGAGAAGTCTTTTCTCAGACTTCGAATTTCATTCATTTTCAGAGATCGATCCACAAAGGTAACAATATCTTGCTCACCTCTTGCTCTTCCAGGACTTCTTGCCCTTGTAGGTGTTGGTGACCGTGGTCTTACTGAGGGCCCCTCCCCTGGACTCAGAGGTGCTTCTCTTGGACCTCGGAGCCACTCCTCTGGACCTCTTTCCTCCTCTTTCTTCTCTTCTAACTGAGTCGAGATTCGCTTTGTTTTCCGTCCTCTTACAGGGGCAACTGACATCGATTGTGGTGCCTCTTGTGGTTGATCAGGTTGGTCGGTTCCAATGCTCTCATCCTCCAGTTCAGCTTGGAGCTTGTTTCGTTCGATTATGACAGTATCTAGCTCAGATTGGAGGGTGTGTTGTTGAGTTTGAAGATTGTCAAGTTTGGATTGCAGGGAGTCTCTTTCAATTCGGAGGGCATCTCTCTCAGATCGGAGGTCTTTCCTCTGGAGCAGGAGACTCTCTCACTCATTTTGAACTGTTTCCCTGAGGCTCTCCCTTTTAATTTCAGAAGCTCTCTCTCTCTCCAGGATAGTATTGAATAAGGCCCAATAAGCATTAGCCAGGCCCCAAATCATATGTGCCTTCTCAGAACTGCCCAAGCCGCAACATTCCTGCCTTAAATAGCTGTTTAGACTCTCAGAGTCTTTCAGGTGTTCTGGAGTAAAGTTCCATGAGACTGAAGATTTCCATCTGTCTAAAGTCTCTCCCAGACCTCTCCACACTCCCTGCCACTCAGTATTTTCTGGTTTTGGGGAGGACATCCTCAAAATATAATAAATACTAATACTGAGCGAAATGATGAGCAATACATTCAGGGAGATTAGTATTGCGACTAAGTGTTCATTCAAAAACTGCATTACAGGCTGAAAGGTGAGACTGGAAACCTTAAAAAATCCCAGTCCTGTAAAATTGGCAGCTGTCTCCGGAATTGTAAGCCACATTGTACGAACGTGCCAGGTCCATATTTCCACCCATGTTTTCATTTGATTGTATATGCCGATTGCTCCATAGAGCAAGGTGGCAAGCTTAATTAATGCCCAGTATGTTTTGAGCATTAGGAAAGAAGAGGCAGCAGCGTGCAGCCCTTTAAGAGTAAGTTTCACTACAGAAAGCATTTTTTTTTTTTTTACAGAGGCAAGATAGTAAAGCTCAGAGTTTACAAATATTCTACAATACTGGCAGTCCGCCTGGAGTTTTCAAGGTCACGTTTTCAGAGAGTAGCGGTGAAACAGATAAGCTTTCCCAACAGAACTCTCCGAGAGCAGAGAGTCTAAACAGCTAGAAAGCAACTGCTGCCCGCATTCTCCACCAAAAATGTCAACGGTTTATGGGCTGGTCCGGCCCAGTTCCGTGACCAGCAGGGCGGAGGAATCTGCGGATCTGCGCCTCTGGGAAAGGGGAAGCAGGGGACCCCAAAATACTTGAAAACAACAGCACTGATCTGAGGTGGAACAAATGATTTTACTAAATATAGTATTAGTAAAATACAATGAGAGAGAGAGAGAGAGAGTCTGTTTGAATTGTATAGACCTCACCACAATGCTGGGGTGAGAAGTGCAGTCCAGTTGAGTGACTGAAGTACAGACGGCGAAGCGCAGGCGGCGAAGCGCAGATAGCGAAGCGCAGACAGCGAAGAGCAGGCGAAGAAGAAGGATCAGGTGACCTTGCTTGGAGTTATATCCCCTTGCTGACCACAAAGTCTCCTGGGGAAATGTAGTTCTTCTCCGACGGACGAACATTCGGCAGATATCAAACCCCACCCCCAGTGCATTACATGATGTTATGGTGTGGAATACTGATGACCAAAAATCATAAAACCATGACAAGGAAGAATGAGTATCTATTGTTACATGTACAAATTTTAGATGGCCAAATTAGGGAACATGAGTGACATCTGTCTGCAACAGTTGAAGAAGTGCTGTGCCATGGGGATTTGTTCCAATTTGAGGCAAAGGGGCAAATGCCTGTCAGTCTGGGCACGTTAGAATAATGCTACGAGCTTGATCCACTGTCAGTTGGAATTGTTTTTGTAAGGCTCTCCTATTCTGATGAAAAAATTGATGAGATAGTCGAGCTTGCTGAAGTAATTGAGGGTTAGCAAAGGCAACTGTGGCTTGATCAGCCTTACGGTTGCCCTCAGTTAAAGGACCAGGCAACATAGTGTGTGATTGAATATGCATAATGAAATAAGGAAGAATACAGTGAGAGACATAATGTAAAACTCGCTTGAGCTGTGCAAACAAAGCAGGGTTTTTAACTTCCTTAAGAAAAGATCCTTCAATCTGCTGAATGATACCTGTAACATATAAAGAATCAGTTATTATATTAAGCTCTTGTTCTGAAAAATTTGAAAAGGTCAAGCTACCTCAGCGAGTTCTACAATTTGAGGTGATCCATCGGCAACATTTACATCTGACTGCCATCATGTAACAGTCGCACACCAGAGAACCACTGCTCAGTGTGTCTTGCCAAAGCCATCTGTAAATACAGTAACATCATTAGGTATTGGAACATGTGAAAGTAAAATATTAGCAGTAAGGGACAGATTACTCAAATTATGTAGTAACTGATGTTTGGGGGGATGGGTGGAGATTTGTCCATTATAGTCAGCCATAGCAGTTTGTAAAGCAAGCGACTGTGCAAGCATCCAATCTAAATCTTTTTTAATAGCAGGTATGTAGATGCAATCAAGGTCAAGAGCTCGTAAAATTTGTAGACAATGTCGACCTCACTGTATTAGCATTGCAAACATCTCCACTCGTGATGTAATTGTTTTTGAAAATGTATGCGGTAAGAATATCCATTCGAGGATAATGAGAGGATCTTTTATTGAGGTATCCCATTGACATAACAAGCTATATGGCTGATATGAGTTTGATATTGTTATAAGAGATACTGGAAGTGATAAACAAACATGATAGCTAAATCGATGCTGCAATGATGTTATTATAGAGTCTAAGCATTGTAACACTTCTGGTGTTAATTGCCTTTTACAGGTTAGGTCTGGGTCTCCTTTAACTAGCTGGAATAGAGGGTGCAGCTCTTGAATAGTAATACCCAAAAGTGGTTGCAGCCAATTGATAGTTCCTAATAATTTTTGCAGTCCCTTTGTACATGACCAGGTTCTCCACAATTGTAACATTTCATTGTTTGAGCTGTCCTTGCAGCGAGTCGGGCTACCAGCGTGTCTGCTAGCAAGGCCATTTTATGACTTTCCATGTCTACATCTTGACAAGCTTTAATCATGTCAGTAATGGATGGATCTGCATTCTTTAAGGATTGTAAAACCTTTTGACAGCCCGCATATGTGTTTTCTATTGCTAATTGCTTAAGCAAAGCATCCCGTGTGGCTTGATTTTCTATTTGTCTCTCTAGCATATTTTGTAAACGGTCAAGAAATTTAATGTAGGGCTCAACAGCTCCCTGCTTAATTGATGTAAATGAAGCATTACACAAATTAGTATCAGGTATCCAACAGATAGCATGCAACACCAAAGTCTTAACATGGTCAAGGCATTGCCTATTTATCTGTGCCTGGGCCTGAGGTGTTGCCCGGACCCCCTCCCCCATGAGTTCCTCCATGCCAATATGATTTAAGTTATTCAAATTATTCATAGCCTGGCTGGTAGTCTGTTCTCGGTATTCAGTCATAAACACGGTAAATTGCATGGGAGACAGGATCCTTTGTAACAGAATTTTCCAATCATGAGGTGTCATAACATAACTGTCACCAATTGCAACAAAAAGATTATATGTAAAGGCAGATTGGATTCCATAATCTCTCACTGACTTCCTTAGCTCCTTCACTGCCACATAAGGCAGGGATTCACACTGGGGGGGTTGATTTGGACGATACATCACAGGAAAGGCTCGCATCGTATCAGCATCACCCTGTAATATTCCTTCTTTTCTGCACTGCTCTAAGGCACCATAGTATGCTGTAGAAAAACTTTTCTTTCCCCCACCCTTCAAATCATCATCAGGAAGGAAAATGTTTGGTTTGTCTTCTGGATCTACTGGACCAGGATCAAAAAGTTCCTCTCGTTCTGGTCCGTTCTTGTCTTTAACCAAGTTACACGTGGGCTGCAGAGATGCAGCAGCAGGTGATGTAGGCGGGGCGGAGGAAGGCAGTGGCAGGCCAACGAGGTGGGAAGGGCGGAGGGCGGGAGCGCGGCGAGCGCCGGGGGCGGAGTGGAAGGCGGGGGCGGTGCGACGAGCGTCGAGGGTGGGGTGGAGGGCAGCAGCGCGGGGGGGGGGGGCTGCGATTTCTCTTCTCCCCGGCCAGGGGTGGGGTCGGCGCCGCAGATCCGGGCTGCGGCTGCTTTCTGCACTGAGGGGCAGGGGCTGGGGTGGGAGGAAGTGAAATAGGGAATAGTCGGAAGAAATTCTTCCTTGTCAAATTTGTTTAAGCCCTTCCATTATTTGGTGCCAAACAGGTAAAAGTTTACCAGCCGTTCAGTCTTTAGTAATAGAAGCTTTCCAGAGTTTTCTGCCGACTTTGTTCCAAAGCTCTCCATCAAGAGAGAACCCAGTTTTTGGAAATTCAGGGACATTTTTGCTTATCCATTTAAGAAAAGTAACTAATGCTGAGGTAGATACAGGCTGATTCTGAAACTTTAAAACTAACTGTAATACTGGAAGATTTGCTTGCTGCTCCTTCGTTAGTGAACTCCCCACAGTTCCTGACTGCTCACCTTCTGACCTGCAGAATGGTGTGGGCACGTGCCAAACAATCTCTCCGAAGTTCAGTCGGGGAGTGCTGCTGGACCAGGCTTGCTCAGCCTTGGCTTGATTTGCTCCACGCACTGGGTGCCATTTACAGCATCTGATGCATGGACTCAGATGTGAACGATCCAAATCGTTTATTACAAGTGCTCACATCACTTATATACCTTCACAAGTTTTCTTTTTCTAGCTTTCCCATCCACCCCTACAATTTTCTCATCCACCTTTACATGTCAACAGAGCATTCTACAAAACACTCTTCAACTGTTCATGCAGGCACTTATCCAATCAGAGCCATGAAACGTTCTTTCTTCTAGATGTGTGCTTGGTTCTCATGCTGTTTACCTTACTCCACAGCTTCTGCTCTGAACAGTTTTTCTTGTATTCCCACAATTACCTATTGCAGCAGAAATGCCAGGTTACAGCCTGAACACCAGGTTGAGCAGCAGGTGAGAAGGTGTGATCCAGGGAGTTCAGATTTTCAATGGTTTATGGGCTGGTTTGGCGCAGTTCCGTGACTAGTGGGGCGGAGGGATTTCACAAAAATCTGTGCCTACAGAAAAAGGGAGCAGGGGACCCCAAAATAATTAAAAACAGCAGCAACGATCTGAGGAGAAACAAACTAATTTACTAAATATAGTATCGGAATGCAAGATAACACACCATAATACAATATAATCAGAATTGAAGCTAATAAATCAAATACAATGAGAGAGAGAATGTCCGAAAGGTGGATAGGCCTCACCACAACGCTGAGGTGAGATGCGCAGTCCAGTGGAGCAGCAGGGAGACAGGAAGAGAGCCGACAAAGAAAGAGCAGCCAAAGAAGAACCCATAAGGTGACCTTGCCAGGAGTTATATCTCCTCTCTGAGACTGCAAAGTCCCCTGGGGAATGTAGTTCTTTTCTTCTGGGCAGGTACCCAGAACTTGAGCATTCACAGTTAAACTCCCAGTGCCCCACATGATGTTATGATGTGGAATACCGATAACCAAAAATCACAAAACCATGACATTCCACCCCTTCTACATCACTACATCACACTTAATATATACAAACAAACAATAATTACCAAACATTAAACACACGCACACACAAAGCTATATATATACATGGAATTACTGACTGCACTCCCTCAACAACAAATTCCCTTGTGGTACTGTTGGAAATATCCAAATAATTTTTGTCAGGACGGTATCTGATAAAAGCAGAATTTATTCGCGATTGCAATGGCGGGCATCCCGCAAGTAGGAGCGCGCCTACAGACACAACATGACAGCCTTTATACCCTGTTTTCTCCCCCTTGCCTCCCCCCTCCCCTGTTTCCCCAATGGCTGGGTACTCCAGGTTCACAATCTTACAGAAGGTTTACATTTGCTATTTACTTGTTAATTTATTTGTTATCTGGTGCCAGTCAGTAGTCATCCCGTTGGTTCCAAGATGTCTTGGTGCTCTCCTTGTCCTACTGATATGGTGATTTTCTTTAAAGTCATCATCGTTAAACAAAGAGCACTGGGGGATGATGTCAGGCCTTCCCAATGTCTCTTCAGGCGCTTCCTCGGGCATGCCATGGCTTGTTCTCTGGTTTGCTCTCGTGCAGGATATTCTTGCAGTGTATATGACAAAATATACATCTATACACCTACATGCAGAGTGTGCGTTCCTGGGAAGGTTCGTCTAGAGGATAAGTGATATAAACTTATCAGAGATCTTCCCCAAGTTAAGTAGAAGGACTCCCAAAAAGAACTATGATAGCGGAGATCATAAAATAAAAATAATATTATACAATTCTAATGCAGAAACAACACTTGATTCCCACAATTCCCCCCTTTTTCTCTTTTATACATGATTTCTGATTTCTGCAATCCCTTTTTTTTTAAGGTTCACTTTTATAGACATTTCCCTTGTCTTCACTTTCTTTGTCTTCCATCTCCTTTAATACCATCATTTTATCCAAATGTAATGGCTCCATTGGTGTTTGCTTCAATAGTGCTCTCTCTATCAATCACTCTACTAGTCCCCTCACAAAGGGGATAACACAGCAACCAGTAGCCATCAAGGCTCCTGCTGCTACTATCAAAGAAGTAAATGTGGGTACAGTCACCCCTTTCCATTCACCAAACCAGGACTCCAACCACCCGGTGACAGAAGTATCCATTCCTGATTTTTCTGCCACTTCATTGCCAAGGGTGGCACCAAGCACTTGCAATGCCTTCGTTATTATGTCATCCGGAGCTGTGTTATTGGGATGAAGGTGCAACAACGGGTACCCAGCGTTACATATACACTCTTTTATCATATCTTAGGAGATGCTATTTTCTCAGGCCATCCTACTTGTGGCATATAACTGTCCTGCAATTCTCTTTATTGCACTCTTTGTATAATTTGTAAATCTCCGTTGCTTATAACAGACATAATTAATCCCATCTACATTCTTGTTGATCATCACCCACCAGGACAGTGACTCAAACCCTGCTACAGTTTGATTTCTTGCCTTAAAATCATCGGGATCAACAAGAAAAGTTTAAATCCTTAGCTTGCCCGCATACCAAACAATACTGATATGCAATGACATTTGTCACAAGAGGTACATAAGCATTTACACCAAATGCTGCACTCATCAAATCAACATTTCTAGCAATTACAAAAGCCCACGTTTCTGTCTTTGGATTCCCAATTCTAAGGGTCCAGCTGATTTTAGTTCTCATTGTGTTCTAGGGACCTTCTTAACTCTAGTATTATGTATCCACAATGCTTTTACTGTTGTGTGGGATGTTAGCAGCACCTGGAAAAGACCTACCCAGCTTGGTTCCAGGGGTGAATCTTAAGAGATTTGTTACATACATATTATCGAGCCATATCAAGGCCTTGGGCTCTAGTTCCTAGAACCAGTTTCTCTTTTTCTCAAAGCTATTCCTGTAGACTTATCACATGCTCAGTTAGTATTTCGCTCCCTACTTGGGTAGAAATCCCCCTTTGTACAACATAAGGCCTTTTGTACAGTATTTTGAAAGGACTTAACCCCTCTTTGGCTCTAGGTTTTGTTCTGGTACTAAGGAGAGCCAAAGGCAACAACTGTGATCAGGATAGTCCAGCTTCCTGTCCCAGTTTTACAACCTGTGATTTAATTAGACAGTTCATCTTTTCCCCCTGACCACTCGCCTGTGGTCTGTGTGCTATGTGCAATTGCCAATTTATTCCCAATGCTTGCTGACCTGTTGGACAATCTCTGCAATAAAATGAGTTCCCTGGTTGAAGGGTATTGTTGCAGGACACCCAAACCTTGGAATAATCTCCTGCAAAAGTACCTTGGTTACTTCCTTGGCTCTATTGGTCCTGCAAGGGAATGCTTCTGGTCACCCTGAGAGGGTATTGGTTAGAACTAGCATATATCAAAACCCTCCTTTTTCCTGGCAGTTCAAAAAAAATAAATCCGTTTGCGATTGTTGCCCTTGAAGGTTCCCTTTCCAACAAGCCCCGCTTGTACCCTGTTCCTGGTACTAGGATTGTATAGTTACTTTCTGGTGTCTGTACCCCCCATGTTTTATTATGTTCCCTTAGAACCAAATTCTCTAAAATACTAATGGGCACAACAATGTGTCCATCTGGGTCTGCACCCATCTGTCAGCTTGCTCTCTTCCCTTCATTAATTAGATTCCTATCCTTTCTAGAGTACCTTATAAGTTCTGACTAAGGTTCAGATATTTCAAGTTTACCGTCTGGAATTAAAGCCGTTCACCAATTTCTTTTCCTTCAGCTGCCTGTTTTGCCACCTGATCCACCATCATATTTCCAGTTTCCTGTACAGTGTCACTCTTCTGATGTCCTTTACAATGTATAACAGCCATGATGTTCTTTGGTAGATTTACATCATGCTGAATTTGTTTTCCTTGTGTGTAAACAATCCTTGCTCTTTCCAGACGGCACCACGAGTGGGTACCACCCCAAAAGCATATTTAGCACCTGTCCATATATTTAAGGTTCTTGTCAAGGCAATTATTTCAGCCTTCTGAGTGGAAGTCCCCACAGGTAATGGTTTTGCTTCAATTACCTAGTCAGTAGGAGTTACTGCATGTCCTGCCTTACGGTTTCCTTGTCTTTACAAAACTGCTTCCATCAATGAATCCAGGACTCCTCAGCATCGTCCAACGGTTCCTCCTGTAGGTCTGACCAACTTGCACAGACAGTCTCCATGCAGTCACACACTGCTGGCTTGGAGGCAGCTCTGCGTTGGCGTTCTGGGTGTTCAGCAAGTTGCTTCCTTCTCTTTGATCAGTTGTTCTTTCTGTTGAGAAACTTGATAGCCATTTAAATCAACAAATTCAGCAAGCTCACAGTCCATTGCACAGTCCTTTGTTACTGTAGCATCCACGTACTGCAGTGAAGTTCCACTGTGAGATGGTGAACCCAAATCTCAGGCTCACGAGTTGACCAGTTCTCAAAATTCATTGGGCTGTTCTCACAACCCTGGGTAACACTGTCCAGGTTAACTGAATTATTATTATTATAATTTTTAATTTTTTTTTTCTTCTTTCCATATTTGAGTTTTCCTATTCTAAGGCAAATAATTGTAGACTTTCTTTGGCAAAACCAGGCAGAAAAAGGTGTACTTCAAGTCCAGAACGGTAAACCCCACCTACTTATTCCTTAACTTGGTTAATAAAGATATACACCATGGGTTGCATATCTTCAACATTTCTATTAATTGCCCTCAAATCTTGTACCAAACTATAGCTCTTGCTAAAGTGTACTGCTGGCACTTCATCAAGTGCACAGGGTACCGCACACCAACAGCTCCCTCCCGAGACTCTTCCTTTCTCCAACACAGGTGCTTCGTCCGTCCCTGGCCGTGCCCCTCGCGGGACAGCAGAACCGCAGGTCGGGACTCAGCACTCACTTCGCACTGAAAGTGCGTCTCAGTCACACACAATCAAGTCTCCAGCAAACCCCAAGGCAAGAATTAAATTCCCTTACCTTGGTCCATGCACGAAGTTACAGGGTCGCCATGGCCAATACCTGTGCCTACCTGCCCCTTGGCTTTCACAGAGCCCGTCCTTTATGTAACAGTCTCGGTTTTTTATCGGCCATACCAAGGAGTCACCTCACCACCCAGACAGGACCGCTGAAATCAGTGGGGTGCACCTATCCTGTACAGGGCAGTAGAGAAACTCCCAAAGAGGCGATAATTATCCCAGACGAGCCCCGAAATTGTTGGAAATATCCAAATAATTTTTGTCAGGATGGTATCTCTGATAAAAGCAGAATTTATTCGCGATTGCAATGGCGGGCGTCTGGCAAGTAGGAGCGCGCCTACAGACACAACATGACAGCCTTTATACCCTGTTTTCTCCCCCTTGCCTCCCCCCTCCCCTGTTTCCCCAATGGCTGGGTACTCCAGGTTCACAATCTTACAGAAGGTTTACATTTGCTATTTACTTGTTAATTTATTTGTTATCTGGTGCCAGTCAGTAGTCATCCTGTTGTTTCCAAGATGTCTCGGTGCTCTCCTTGTCCTACTGATATGGTGATTTTCTTTAAAGTCATAGTTAAACAAAGAGCACTGGGGGATGATGTCAGGCCTTCCCAATGTCTCTTCAGGTGCTTCCTCGGGCATGCCATGACTTGTTCTCTGGTTTGCTCTCGTGCAGGATATTCTTGCAGTGTGTATGACAAAATATACATCTATACACATACATGCAGAGTGTGCGTTCCTGGGAAGGTTCGTCTAGAGGATAAGTGATGTAAACTTATCAGAGATCTTCCCCAAGTTAAGTAGGACTCCCAAAAAGAACTATGATAGCAGAGATCATAAAATAAAAATAATATTATACAATTCTAAAGCAGAAACAACATTTGATTACCACAGTACACACTGAACATCCCCATTTTTCTGCACCAAGTGGACCCAGGTCCCTGGGCAAAAACAGTTTCACGAAGATGTTTGCCCTTCCCAGAAGCTGGAAAGCCCCAAACTGCTTTTCCCAACAAGTTCTTCACATGTACTACAGGGACCTTATCTCCCTTGACAGCATGTAGGGAGCTAACAGGACCATTGTGACTGATCGATCCTCTAGTATCGACCAACCACGTGGCTTCTGCCAAATGCTTCTCCCAATGCTTTAATGTGCTGCCACCCACTTATTTCAACATGGTTTTTAACAACCCATTGTAGCGTTCAAATTTTCCAGAAGCTGGTGCATAATAGGGGATATGATAAATCCATTCAATGCCATGATCTTTGGCCCAAGTATTTACAAGAGAATTTTTGAAATGAGTCTGTAAGATATTCTTCTGTAAAACATCATTGTCTCAAAGCTTGCTGGGGACACAGATGAACCAGTCCAGGCAAGTCCTGGGCAAAGGTTGTGATATCCTTTGTCCGGGGGACACAGATGGACCAGGCCAGGGGCAAGTAGAGAGAGATGAGCGGCAGCTAAATAGCTGTGAAGTGGTCTTCTGTGTGGACTTATCTCAGGATGATGGCCATCTCAGGGTGTACTCACAAGACAAGCTCAAGCGCCGAGGCATGTCATATATGCAGGAGAACAAGTAGGATAAAAGAGGAATCAAAAGCCATGAGGATAGTTGACTGACATCAGATTCCTCACACTATGGAAATCCTGCATGCTGATGAACTCTCCTGGGCCTACTGCCTGAGCACTACTGCTGCTTCCTCCCGGATTGGCTCCGCGACTGCCTCCTGCTACCTGCTTCCTGCCCAAGGCCGGCCATGCTGCTGCTCCCCCCCTGCTGCATCTGCCTCAGACCTTCACAACGTCATGCAATGGGACTGCTGCTGGATCCTGGTGGTGACTATCCCTGCTTTACACAACTCTTGCTTCTTTCCTATCTTTTCTATCGCCCTCCTTCCCTTCCCCGTCTCCCTGATTAGGATTTATAATAAACTGGTTGGACTAACATATGAACTGTTGTTTCTTAATCTCAAGCTGGGTATACAGATATTAAAAGAACCTCATCTCCCTCCTATAAATTGGAGCGAGACAGAGTCCCATTATCTCACTCAGTTATTTCTGGGGTGCCATGTCATCACAGGACTTGTTTCTCGAGACCCAGTATGGTGTTTCAGGCGGTAGCATGGGGTACTGCATATATTTCAAGCCACCCAGTAATTGCCTCTACCATAATAAGCACATAATGCTTACCATTGCGAGATCGTGGCAATGTGATATAATCAAACTGCCATGCCTCCCCATATTTATACTTTTGCCATCGCCCTTCTTCCCCTGAGAGGTTTCATCCTCTTGGTTTGTTTAGTTGTGGCACATGTATCACAGTCATGAATAACCTGTGCAATAGCGTCCATAGTTAAGTCCAACCCTCGGTCTCTAGCCAACTTCTGTGTTACAGCTCTCCCTTAATGACCAGAACTCTCATGGGCCCACTGAGCTAGAAATAATTCACTCTTGTGTTGCCAGTCCAAGTCTATTTGAGCCACCTCAATTTTGGCAGCTCAGTCTACGTGATGGTTATTTTGCTGATCTTCAGAAGCCCGATATTGGGCACATGAGCATCTACACGGTGCACCTTTACAGCCATATTCTTTGTTCGGGCAGCAATGTCTTTCCACAGTTCAGCAGCCCAAATAGGTTTACCCCTTCTTTGCCAATTCTTCTGTTCCAATTGCTGTAACCACCCCCATAAATCATTTGCCACCATCCATGAGTCAGTGTAAAGCATTGGCCACCTTTCCCGTTCAGCAACATCTAAAGCCAGTTGGACAGCCTTTACCTCTGCAAATTGGGTTGTATAATCAATGAATACTAAGATGCTATAAATACAAAACAAACAAGAGAGTTAAGCAAAGCAGATTACAATAACAAGAAGAGAATAGACAGAAAGCTTAACCGTATCCTGGGCACATCTACAAAACTCCAATAGAGTGGATTTCCAGATGAGATGCTTCTCCACTTGTAGCCAGCACTTAAATAGGTCTAGGAGCCTGGTTCCACCCCTTCTGGCCACACAGGCCAATTGCTGACTCATTGCTCGCCTCAGGTGATCAGTCAGAGGTTCAGGCCATGACTCAGCAGTTCCCATACACTCCACCCCTTCACGGCATGAACCAGTGATCAGGTTGACTAAAGAGTAAGCTTTCCCTAATACAGAGATCTGCTATATTGCGACGCTAATACAATTTTCATTGCGGTGCATGTCGGTACAATTCAAGACGAGTGATGATCAGTGAATGTCCATAGTCTTCTATGGGCCAGTGCTCAATGATGTTACTGGAAGCATGCAGCTGTGAGGCGCAGGTCCATTCTATGTTCTATCAGTCCCATGTAGACCATCACTGGGTGTTGCACGTGATCTGACAGTAACAGTGGAACTCTTTGATGGCATTTTGTTCCTTCTGGTGATCCTGAAGGCTCAAAGACACACGGGGAGTAATACAGATGTTTCAGGGGTACAAGGAGGGGAAGGTCTGCCCTCCAGGGCAAGATACAGGCCGTATTTCTATTCTGGGTCAACACTTCAGCTTGTACTGGGGCACGCCCTGGCTGCCTGTACCACACCTTCTGGCCAGATGTCTGCAGCTGCATAATGATATCAGGCACCAAAGGAGGTGTCCTGATCTGCCACAGGGACATGATGGGGGTCCCTTTAGCAATGAAAATCAGAGTGATGACCACAATATCAGTAGGCCATGTACCTATTACTGGAGGGACTACTGAGCCTCCCACCTCCAATAGTCTCCCCCAAGGTGCAAGTAGGCCACACCACTTGGGTCCTACCTGCACCTTCCAGGGCCATTTTATTCTATGGGTGCCAGGATCTAAATTCTCAGAGGCAGGGAGCAAAATATTATTTTCGTTACCAATCTGGGGTCTTACCTGATGATCAGTGCCCGTAATTTGGATCCTAAGCGGGGTGGCCCATGTTGTCTGCAACATTCTCAGGGCACTGGGACTGCCGTCTCGGGGTCTTTCATTCAGGTCCCACAGGGTTTCATACAGTCTTTTTCTCCACCCCTGCAGAGACTGGGAGTCTGTCTTCAGGGCAGCCTTAAGAATACGGTTATAACGTTCGATGAGGCCTGCCCCTGTTGGATTATACGGCAGGTGAAATTGCCATTCAATGTTATTTTCTTCTGCCCAGCGCTGTATCGTTGCACCAGTAAAATGAGTCCCTTGGTCGCTCTCAATGACTTGAGGTGTCCCGTAGGCAGACATCAGTTTAGTGAGTGCCTTCAGTTTAGTGAGTGCCTTGCTGGTATATGCCTGCTTTGCTTTCGGTACTGGATAGGCCTGCAGTAACCCACTTGCAGTGTCGACACAGGTCAGGGCGTATCTTGCCCCTTCGGAGCGAGGAAGGGGCCTGATGTAATTGACCTGCCATCGCTGGAGAGGATTGTGTCCTCTAGCAAGATGGGCTGATGTTTTGGGAAACAATCTCGGTCTCATCTTGGAGCAAGTGTCGCAATCCTGGCATGCCTGGACGATATCAGATAGTTGTATGGGCAGTTCCCATGCTTTAGCAGCTGCCCACATTGTCTTTTGTCCAGCTTGCCGTAGCTTCTGATGTAACCAGCGGGCGATGTTCTCAGATGGTGAATTCTCAATCCACCGAACTCGGGCCAGTGTGTCGGCTTCATCGTTTCCCAGTGACTGTAGGGGCTGATGACCAGAAACATGGTAGACACGTACAGTCCTGTGTTTGACCGTATTCCATATATCTAACCACATGTCTTTGCCCCAGATCGGTCGGGCATGGATAGTCCATTCCTGGGTGGCCCACTGTGCAATCCAAAGAGTGAGCCCCCGGTACACAGCCCAACCCCAAGTATCTGTAGAGATATTCAGGATACTATCACCGGGTTCCTTGGTTATAACTGTTGGAAATAATCCAAGTAATTTTGTCAGGACGGTATCTCTGATAAAAGCAAAATTTATTCGCGATTGCAATGGCGGGCGTCCTGCAAGTAGGAGCGCGCCTATGGACACAACATGACAGCCTTTATACCCTGTTTTCTCCCCCTTGCCTTCCCCCTCCCCTGTTTCCCCAATGGCTGGGTACTCCAGGTTCACAATCTTATCAGAAGGTTTACATTTGTTATTTACTTGTTATCTGGTGCCAGTCAGTAGTCATCCTGTTGTCTCCAAGATGTCTCGGTGCTCTCCTTGTCCTATTGATATGGTGATTTTCTTTAAAGTCATCATCGTTAAACAAAGAGCACTGGGGGATGATGCAGGCCTTCCCAATGTCTCTTCAGGCGCTTCCTCGGGCATGCCATGACTTGTTCTCTGGTTTGCTCTCGTGCAGGATATTCTTGCAGTGTGTATGACAAAATATACATACATACACATATATACAGAGTGTGTTCGTGGGAACTATGATAGCGGAGATCATAAAATAAAAATAATATTATACAATTCTAATGCAGAAACAACACTTGATTCCCACAATTCCCCCCTTTTTCTTTTTTGTACATTGTTGATTTCTGCAATTCTTTTTAGGTTCACTTTTATAGACATCGCCCTTGTCTTCACTTTCTTTATCTCCCATCTCCTCTAATACCATAATTTTATCCAAATGTAATGGCTCCATTAGTGCTTGCTTCAGTAGTGCTCTCTCTATCAATCACTCTACTAATCCCCTCACAAAGGGGATAACACAGCAACCAGTGGCCATCAAGGCTGCTGCTGCTACTATCAACGAAGTAAATGTGGATGCAGTCACCCCTTTCCTTTTACCAAACCAGAACTCCAACCATCCAGTGACAGAAGTATCTATTCCTGATTTTTTTCTGCCACTTCATCGCCAAGGGTGGCACCAAGCACTTGCAATGCCTTCGTTATTATGTCATCCGGAGCTGTGTTATTGGGATAAAGGTGCAACAACGGGTACCCAGTGTTACATATACATTCCTTTATCATATCTTAGGAGATGCTATTTTCTCAGGCCATCCTACTTGTGGCATATAACTGTCCTGCAATTCTCTTTATTGCACTCTTTGTATAATTTGTAAATCTCCATTGATTATAACAGATGTAGTTAACCCAATCTACATTCTTGTTGATCTTCACCCACCAGGACAGTGACTCAAACCCTGCAACAGTTTGATTTCTTGCCTTAAAATCATCAGGAACAACAAGAAGATAAAAGTTTAAATCCTTAGCTTGCCCGCATACCAAACAATATTGATATGTAATAATGTTTGTCACAAGAGATACCTAAGTATTTACATCAAAAGCTGCACTCATCAAATCAACATTTCTAACAGTTACAAGAGCCCACATTTCTGTCCTTAGATTCACAATTTTAAGGGTCCAGCTGATATCAGTTCTCATTGTGTTCGAGGGACCTTCTTAACTCTAGTATGATGTATCCACAATGCTTTCACTGTTGTGTGGGATGTTAGCAGCACCTGGAACGGACCTATCCACCTTGGTTCCAGGGGCGAATCTTAAAAGAGATGTTACATACATATTATCGAGCCATATCAAGGCCTTGGGCTCTAGTTCCTAGAACCAGTTTCTCCTTTTCTCAAAGCTATTCCTGCAGACTTATCACATGCTCAGTTAGTATTTCGCTCCCTACTTGGGTAGAAATCCCCTTTTGTACAACATAAGGCCTTCTGTACAGTATTTTGAAAGGACTTAACCCCTCTTTGGCTCTAGGTTTTGTTCTGGTACTAAGGAGAGCCAAAGGCAACAACTGTGATCAGGATAGTCCAGCTTCCTGTCCCAGTTTTACAACCTGTGATTTAATTAGACAGTTCATCTTTTCCCCCTGACCACTCGCCTGTGGTCTGTGTGCTATGTGCAATTGCCAATTTATTCCCAATGCTTGCTGACCTGTTGGACAATCTCTGCAATAAAATGAGTTCCCTGGTTGAAGGGTATTGTTGCAGGACACCCAAACCTTGGAATAATCTCCTGCAAAAGTACCTTGGTTACTTCCTTGGCTCTATTGGTCCTGCAAGGGAATGCTTCTGGTCACCCTGAAAGGGTATTGGTTAGAACTAGCATATATCAAAACCCTCATTTTTCCTGGCAGTTTAAAAAAATCAATTTGCAATTGCTGTCCTGGAAGGTTCCCTTTCCAACAAGCCCCACTTGTACCCTGTTCCTGGTACTAGGATTGTACGGTTACTTTCTGGTGTCTGTACCCCCCATGTTTTATTATGTTCCCTTAGAACCAAATTCTATAAAATACTAATGGGCACAACAGTGTGTCCATGTGGGTCTGCACCCATCTGTCAGCTTGCCCTCTTCCCTTCATTAATTAGATTCCTATCCTTTCTAGAGTACCTTATAAGTTCTGACTAAGGTTCAGGTATTTCAAGTTTACCGTCTGGAATTAAAGCCGTTCTCCAATTTCTTTTCCTTCAGCTGCCTGTTTTGCCACCTGATCCATCATCATATTTCCAGTTTCCTGTACAGTGTCACTCTTCTGATGTCCTTTACAATGTATAACAGCCATGATGTTCTTTGGTAGATTTACATCATGCTGAATTTGTTTTCCTTGTGTGTAAACAATCCTTGGTCTTTCCAGATGGTACCACGAGTGGGTACCACCCCAAAAGTATATTTAGCATCCATCCATATATTTAAGGTTCTTGTTGTTGGAAATAACCCAAGTAATTTTTTCAGGACGGTATCTCTGATAAAAGCAAAATTTATTCGCGATTGCAATGGCGGGCGTCCTGCAAGTAGGAGCGCGCCTATGGACACAACATGACAGCCTTTATACCCTGTTTTCTCCCCCTTGCCTTCCCCCTCCCCTGTTTCCCCAATGGCTGGGTACTCCAGGTTCACAATCTTATCAGAAGGTTTACATTTGTTATTTACTTGTTATCTGGTGCCAGTCAGTAGTCATCCTGTTGTCTCCAAGATGTCTCGGTGCTCTCCTTGTCCTATTGATATGGTGATTTTCTTTAAAGTCATCATCGTTAAACAAAGAGCACTGGGGGATGATGTCAGGCCTTCCCAATGTCAGGCGCTTCCTCGGGCATGCCATGACTTGTTCTCTGGTTTGCTCTCGTGCAGGATATTCTTGCAGTGTGTATGACAAAATGTACATATATACTCATATATACAGTGTGTTCCTGGGAACTATGATAGCGGAGATCATAAAATAAAAATAATATTATACAATTCTAATGCAGAAACAACACTTGATTCCCACATAACCATCCACACGGCTCGCAGTTCTGCCCATTGGCTGCTCTGACCATCCCCCTCATCAAACCAGATTGTCTCGGTGGAAGGATGGTATACTACTGCTCTCCACTTGCTCGGGTTGCCCTTGCTGGACCCATCTATTTCTTTTGTGATGAGCAAGATAGTAAAACTCAGAGTTTACAAATATCCTAGGATACTGGCAGTCTGCCTGGAGTTTTCAAGGTCACTTTTTCAGAGAGTAGCGGTCAAACAGATAAGCTTTCCCAATGAAGCTCTCTGAGAGCAGGGAGTCTAAACAGCTAGAAAGCAACTGTTGCCCGCATTCTCCACCAAAAACGTCAACGGTTTATGGGCTGGTCCGGCCCAGTTCCGTGACCAGCAGGGCGGAGGGATCTGCGGATCTGCGCCTCTGGGAAAGGGGAAACAGGGGACCCCAAAATACTTGAAAACAACACCACTAATCTGAGGTGGAACAAATGATTTTACTAAATATAGTTTTAGTAAAATACAATGAGAGAGAGAGAGTCTGTCTGAATTGTATAGACCTCACCACAATGCTGGGGTGAGAAGTGCAGTCCAGTTGAGTGACTGAAGCGCAGACGGCGAAGCGCAGACGGCGAAGCAGGATCAGGTGACCTTGCATGGAGTTCTATCTCCTTGCTGACCGCAAAGCCTCCTGGGGAAATGTAGTTCTTCTCCGTCGGACGAACATTCGGCAGATATCAAACCCCACCCCCAGTGCATTACATGATGTTATGGTGTGGAATACTGATGACCAAAAATCATAGAACCATGACAATAGGTTAACATCATCAGGTTTTTTCCAATTAGCCACGTCACGCGCCACTAGATTATGACAATACGTTGGTGAATGCGCGTACCCCTGTGGCAGGACCTGAAAGGTCCACTGCCTGCCTCCCCACGTAAATGCATACTCATCTTGCGATTCCTCAGTAATTAGGATACTGAAGAATGCATTTGCTAGATCTAGGACACAATGATAGGTTTTTATCTCCCTACTCAATGTGTCCATTAGGGAGGCAATATTGGGTATAGCCGCATGAATACGTGGTGTGACCTTATTTAATTCCCTGTAATCTACTGTCATTCTCCATGTGCCATCCGACTTTCGCACTGGCCATATGGGGAGTTATATGGGCTGTGTGCAGGTCTTATAATACCCACTTTTTCTAATACCTGCACTGGTCTTGATATTTCATCTTGCCCACCCTTCAGTCCATACTGTCTTAAGTTAGTAATCCAGCGCGGTTTTGGCAGGCAAACAGGCCCATGATTCCCACAGCCTCTTAATATTGCCTGCACCAGCCAGACACTGACACACCTCTGTCCAAGTCTAAACTCTCCCACACTTGTCTGGAGAGCCAGACCCCATAGAATATCTATGCCCAAGATGTATTCTTGGACTGGAGCAATAGACAACTTGTACTCCCGGGGTGGGAGACGCCCAACCCCTAATTTTAACCATGTTTGGGTGATAGGAATAGTCTGTCCCCCAAAACCACCAATCATCACTCTGTATCCATCAAATTTGGTCAGATCTCCGTAGCTAATTGATGTTTCTGCTCCAGTGTCCACTAATGCTATAACTCCCATATTTTTTTGGGACCAATAAATTGTTAATAATACATAGGGCCCCCAGTCCTGTCTGGAGGCCCTAGGGGGACTAACATCCCTTGTCACACCATGAATTGTGCTATGGCCAATTCTCTTGCTTCCGGTGGCTCAGGCATTGTGGCCTGAGACACCTGAGGCGGCTTTTTTTTTCCTGATACAAACAACTAAGTTTTCTAGGTTCCATGTTGTTGTTGGTATTCTTTCTATAACCCTTACCCTTGATTTCTTAGGGTAGCTCCGGAATTTTTGATTGTCCTTTAGTTGTCTCCAGAGCTGGAGAAGGACATGGTTGGGCTGGCGGTCGATCTTAGCAAATTGGACCCCAGCCCGAATTAAATCATTAAACGTTTGTTTTTGGGATAACCGTATGGGTCCCGATTGAGGAGCTTGAGTAGCCAGCGTCTTGGTTTTAATCACCAGCAGGACCTCAGCTTCTTATAATGTCTGAATTTTGTGCCTTGTCTGCAGGCATTCTGTTTCTCCTAGGTCGGCCACTAACTGGGCAGCCTGCTGGACTACAGCTTCTGAGGCCACCAGGGGATTTAATATAGAGACTAAAGTACCATACAGATGAGAGGGAGCTTGCTGTAGAATTCTATCATCCCTGCTGAAAATTTGACCATATCAGGGCCATCAAATGTGTCTTCATAGATAGCTTCCCTTACACCTAGTTCACGGATATAATTTTGAAGGTCCTCCACGGAGGACCACATCCCTGTATGTAGTGGTATATTTAATTTATTCAGCCATACCATAAAGCAGGCTGCCATTAATCATTCTATTATAGAATTGTTTTCATCAAGGTATTGATTACCCACATATAAACCTCTGCCTGAGAGCAGGATGGACAGTCATGCTGGCCAACTTGGCTATTTCTGGGCCATTCGCCAAGACACTTTCTGCCCTAGAATCCCACAGTCTTAATAATCAAGCTGGCATACTTTCTCTAGGCTTCTGCCGAAATGGCCGGGCTGTTACATGTAAATGAGTCTGGGCAGGGGGCCACTGATCAGGTGGCACCCCTGCCGGTCTGTCCTGTACTTTTTTTGTTTTCTGAGTTAGAACAGGACGGACCTCTAGTGGATCTGCCAGAATAGGATATTCAAGATCTAATTTGTATTTTTTATTTTCCTGATCAACAAAGTCTCTTGATTCAGGAGTCTAGTCATTGTTTATTGAAATGTTACAAACTTGACCTATTGCAAGATGCAGAATTGGTTTCTTCTCTGTTAATACGCCAAGATCTTGCTCCAATTTTTCAATACGGTCTTTCAAAAGCTGATTTTCATTCTCTGAAGTATTATTTCTTATATCCGCATGATTTAAGGCACTTAACAGTGGCCATGCCACCGTGGACGCAGCCAGTCGTCTTTCTTTAGTAATGAGCACATCCTTAGTAAGTCCTTGAAAATAGTCCGCCATGCGATATGGGGAGATATTGCCCATAACGCGTAAGGGACCCCATTATTCAATGATAACTGCTAATTGATAATAGGGGGATCCCTCAAATCCTGGGATCTGCCCTGGAATCATTTTCTCTAGAGGAGCATTGTTCTCCCCCTTGACCCATTTATAGAGATTCCAAAGAATAGACATGATGTTAATTTCAGTATATTTGGCCTGCCTGGCTCACCAAGCGTATAATCAATAGATATCAAAATGTTATAATCACAATGTATAATCAATGGATATCAAGATGTCACAATCACAATATAAACAAGAGAGTTAGACGAAGAGGACTATGATAACAAAAGAGAATAAATGGAAAGCTTACTCTTACATTAGGCTCACCACAAAACACCAAAAGGAGGGATCTTCAGACAAAAACCTTCCCCACAGGTGAATTGCCTTCACCTGTGCTCCTCTGGCTGACTCATGGCTCGCCTCAGGTGATCAATCAGAGGTTCAGGCAGTGACTCAGTAGTTCCCATACAATGATAAATACAAATACTGAGTGAAACGATGAACAGTACGTTTAGGGAGATTTACAGTGTGATCAGATGAGCATTGAAAAGCTGCATAAAGGATTCAAAGGAGAGACTGGGAACCTGTTTAAAAATCCCAAGTTCTGTAAAATTTGCAGCTTCCTCTGTAAATAGGTTTAAAAGAGAAAGCAGAATCATTTTTTTTCTCTCTTAACAGAAGCAAGATAGCAGTGCTCAAAGTTTACAAATATCCCAGAATATTGGCAGTCCGCCTGGACTTTCAAGGTCAAGTTTTCAGTGATCACCTATGAAAAAGATAAACTTTCCCAACAAAGCTTTCCGAGAGCAGAGAGAGATTCGTACTGAACAGCTAAAAAGCAGCTTTTTCCCGCATTCTCCACCAAGAACGTCAACGGTTTACGGGCTGGTTCAGCCCAGTTCCGTGACCAGCGGGGCGGAGGGATTTCACAAAAATCCGTGCCTCTGGAAAAAGGGAAAAGGGGACCCAAAAATAATTAAAAGCAGCGGCAACGATCTGAGGAGAAACAAACTGATTTACTAAATATAGTATTGGAATGCAAGATAGAACACTTTAATACAATATAATCAGAATTGAAGCTAATAAATCAAATATAATGAGACAATGTCTGAAAGGTGTATAGGCCTCACCACAACGCTGAGGTGCGATGCAGTCCAGTTGAGCAGCAGGGAGACAGGAGGAGAGCCGACGAAGAAAGAGCAGGCAAATTAGAGCCCATCAGGTGACCTTGCCAGGAGTTATATCTCCTCTTCGTGACCGCAAAGCCCCTTGGGGAATGTAGTTCTTTTTTCTCTTCCAGGCAGGTACTCAGAACTTGAGCATTAACAGTTAAACTCCCAGTGCCCCACATGATATTATGATGTGTTAGTGCCAGGTCCTGCACTTTGGGCACAACAACCCCATGCAGCATTATAAACTTGGAGCGTGAAGAAGAGAAGGACCTGGGGGTGTTGGTTGATGCTCAGCTGAACATGAGCCGACAGTGTGCCCAGGTGGCCAAGAGGGCCAACAGCATCCTGGCCTGCATTAGAAATAGTGTGGCCAGCAGGAGCAGGGAGGTGATCATCCCCCTGTACTCAGCACTGGTGAGGCCGCACCTCGAGTACTGTGTTCAGTTTTGGGCTCCTCACTACAGGAAAGATGTTGAGGTCCTGGAGAGTGTCCAGAGAAGGGCAAAGAAACTGGTAAGGGGTCTGGAGCACAAGTCTGATGAGGAGCGGTTGAGGGAGCTGGGATTATTCAGTCTGGAGAAGAGGAGGCTCAGGGGAGACCTCATTGCACCCTACAACCTCCTGAAGGGAGGTGGTGAAGAGGGATTTGGCCTCTTCTCCCAGGCAATGAGCAGGACACGGGGTAATGGCCGCAAGTTGTACCAGAGGAAGCTTAGGTTGGACATAAGGAAGAACTTTTTCTCTCAGAGAGTGGTCAGGCACTGGAATGGCCTGCCCAGAGAGGTGGTGGTGTCGCCGTCCCTGGCAGTGTTCAAGAGGCGTCTGGATGACATGCTGCGTGATTTGGTTTATTGCTAGTGGTGGCAATGGTGATGAGGAAACGGTTGGACTAGATGATCTTATAGGTCGTTTCCAACCTTGTGATTCTATGATTCTGTGATTCTATGTGGAATACTGAGAACCAAAAATCACAAAACCATGACAAGATACAAACAGTGCACCTGAATGACTGCAAGGAGTGTAGCTTAGACCCCTTCTCACCCTCATTTAAGGGTTAGCAGCCAGGAGAGTATTCTTCTTAATCTGTCATCAGTCATTAGAAGGGGTGAGCTGATGTTGAGTTGGAAGGGTCTTCTGAAGGCTATCTATTCCAATTCCCCTTCAATGAACAGGGACACTACAGCTAGCCTTGCCTTGAAAGTCTTCAGGGATGGGGCATCAACCACAACACTAGGTGTAACCTGTTCCAGTTCCTCACCACCCTCACTGGAAAAGATGATGTTTTCCTTGTATCTAATCTCAATCTACTCTCCCTGAGCTTGAAGCTATTTCATCTTGTTCTATCACCACAGACCCTGCTAAAGAGGTTTGTCCCCTTTTTTCCTTCAGCTTCCCTTTAGATACTGAAAAGCTGCTATCAGGTCACCTTGCAGCCTTCTCTTTGCGAGGCTGAAGAACCCCAGCTCTCTCAGCCTGTCCTTGTAGGAGAAGTGTTCCATTCCATGGGTTGTTTTTGTGGTCCTCCTCTGGATGCACTCCGACAGGTCTGTGTCTCTCCTGTACTGAGGATTCCACATCTGGATGCAATATTCCAGGTGAGGCCTCACCAACTCAGCAGAGGGGCAGCATCACCTCCCTCAACCTGCTGGTCATGCATCTTTTTATGCAGCCCAAGATACAGTTGGCTTTCTGGACTGTGAGGACACATTACTAGCCCAATGTCCAGCTTTCCATCCACCATTACCCCCAGGACTTTTTTTTTGTCAGGGCTGCTCTCAATCCTTTCATTCCCCAGTTTTATTGGTAATGGGGGTTGCCTTGATCCAGGTGCAAAACCTTGCACTTGGATTTGTTGTACCTCATGAGGTTCCCCTGGGCCCACTGCTCAAGCCTATGTCCCTCTGAATGGCATCCCTTCCCTCTGGTGTGCTGACCGCATCCCACAGCTAGGTGTCATCAGCAAACTTGCTGAAGGTGCACTTGACCCCACTGTCAATGTCACTGATGAAAATATTAAAAAAGTATTGGCCCCATTACTGATGCCTGTGGGACACCACTGATATCCATCCAGACGTTGAGCCATTGACCACTACTCTCTGGTCTTGATCCCGCAGCCTGTTCTTCATCCACTGAACAGACCACCCATCAAATCTTTTCAATTTGGAGAGAAGGATGTTGTGGGGTACCATGTCAAAGGCCTTACTGAAGTTGAGATAGATGACATCAGTGGCTCTCCCTTGTCCCTTGATGCAGTGACACCATCATAAAAGGCCACCAGGTTGATCAAACAGGATTTGCCCTTGGTGAAGTCATATTGGTTCTCCCGTATCAGCTCCATCTTCCACGTGCCTTAGCATAGCTTCCAAGAGGATCTGCTCCTGGATCTTTCCTGGCACAGAAGTGAGACTTACAGGTCAGTAGTTCCCGAGGTTATCTTTTTTACCCTTTTTAAAAATGGGTATGATGTTGCCTTTTTTCCAGTCACCAGGGACTTCACCTGATTGCCACGACTTTTGAAATATCAGAGCCAATTCCCTTAGGACTCTGGGATGCATCTCATTGGGACCCATAGACTTGCGGATGTTCAAGTTCCTCAGGTGGTCATGAACCTGATCTTCACTTACATTGAGAGGGACATTTCTTCCCCAATCCTCTCTTACCAAACCAAATGTTTGAGGGCTGTGTGGGGAGCAGTTATCAGGGAAGACAGAAGCAAAAAAGTTGTTAAGCACCTGTAGTGAAATTGCCAGGTCACAGCCTGAACCAGTAGGTGAGCATGAGTGACTGGAGTGAGGGAGCCTAGATTCACCTTTCTCTCTCCCTTTTGGAGCACATATGAACTCAGAGCTTGTGTGGTTTGTGTTCCTCCACCCCCTTCTGTCACACCAGAGTTTGAACCAGAGAAGGCTGCATTCCTGAGCTCACCCTTTTTCCAAACTGTTGCTGGGAGGGGTGAGTTAAATCCTCTTTCTTTGATATCTTGTTCTATAGCACCTGTAGCTCAAATAAAGGCTCTGTCATCACTTCTGTTTTTTACAGTACCTCAGCCTTCTCTTTGTCTGTTGTTAACAGCCTGCCTGTGTTACTTGCTGGGGGGGGTAAACCCTCCTGGACTTTCCTTTTCTGGTTGAGGTACCTGTAGAAGCCTTTCTTGCTCTTTTTGGCATCCCTAGCTAAATTCAGTTCAGGCTGGGCCTTGACTTTCCTGACCCCATCCCTACACAGCCTAGCAGCTTCCTTATATACTCTTCCTATGATATCTGTCCTTGTTTCCACCACCTGTGCATTTTCTTCTTACTCATCAGTTTGACTAGCAGGTCCTGGTTCATTGGAATGCAAGATAACACACTATAATACAATATAATGGGAATTGAGGCTAATAAATCAAATAAAATGAGTGTCCAAAACCAAAGGCCTTACTCTGAACTGAAGGCAAAACGGCTGGGGAGCACACCCACACACTGCCAGGCAGCAAGAGAGAGTGAGCCCCATGACTTGCAGGTCTTATCTTCCCTTCTGAACGCAAAGTCCTCTGTAGTATGTAGTTCTTATCTTCTGAAAACCAGGTATCCAAAAAATTATCAGTCCACGGAACTGAAGTATTAACTCTTTAATTCCCCGTACTTTACATGATGTTATGATGTGGAATATTGAAAAGAAAAATCATAAAACCATGACATTCCATCCCTTATTCTACATCACTACAACATGTTTAATATATATACGTACATACAAACAAGGAATATTTAAAATGCATTACACACACATATCTATATACATATATATACACGGAATTACTGACTGCACTCCCGCAACATCAAATTCCCTTGTGCTACACACTGAACATCCCCATCCTTCTGCATCACCCACCAAGTGGACATAGGTCCCTGAGCAAAAACAGTTCCACTAAGAGGTTTGGCCTTACTAAAAGCTGGAAGGACCCAAAATGCTTTTCCCAACATGCTCTTTCATGTATTACAGGGACCTTATCTCCCTGTACAGTACGTAGGGAGCTGGATTGGGAAGGACCATCATGACTGATAGATCCTTGAGTGTTGACCAACCAGGTGGCTTCAGCCAAATGCTTCTCCCAGTGATTAAATGTTCCACCACCCATTGCATTCAACATGTTTTTTAGCAACCATGTTCAATTTCGCGAAATGGTTCAATTTTACCAGAATGCTTCTAAAATGAAGAACAGCTTTGTAGTTGGCAGTTGCAAAAAGGAAAAAAGAATAACTCAGTACAGTGTCCGGAGTGTGGCAGACCGCCCGGTCTATGGTTTAATCTCTGAAGGTCAGAGCTTGCTACAGAGCTCTGCGGCTCTCTGCTTGGCACTTTAACAAATGTCTTTTTTGCTAATGTTTAAAAAGTTCATTTTTGACTTTCTGGCCAATGTTTTCCAGTAATTGTCAGTTATCTCTAGATCTATCTTTGTCCATGACAGTGGGACAGCAGGCCCACTGGCCCCAGAAATAAGGGGGGTGGGAAGGGTAAGGGAACAAAGAAGGAATAAAAGAAAATAAAACAAAACAGCGGCAACGATCTGAGGAGGAAAATTAATTTACTAATTATAATAGCAGAAATACAAGTAAATAGGGATTGAAGCTAATAAACCAAGTAAATGAGAGAGTTCAAATCCTCTATCCAAATCATTTATGAAAACATGAAAGAGAAGTGGCCCCAAAATGGAGCCTGGAGGAATCCCACTAGTGATTGTTATCCAGCCTGTTGTAACCCCATTTACTCTAACAGTTTTAGCATGACCTATCAACCAGTTGCTCAATATAGAGCAAACAAAGGCAATGACAGAGCCTTTATTTGAGAAATAGGCGCTATAGGAAAAGATATCAGAGGAATTAACTCACACCTCCCAGTAAAAGTTTGGAGAAAGGGACAAGCTGAGGAATGTGACCCTGCCCCGTTCATACCATCCCCTGTTCATACCATCATGTGCAGCAGAGAAGGGCCGGGGAAAAAGGTGACCCACGCTGACTCAGATGGCATGGGAAGTATTGTGGAGATCTAAGGGCTGGCTCTAGACCCCCCTGCCTGCTGCAGCCACTCGCTACTCCTGTAGCTCACCCATTGGTTCAGGCTGTGAAATTGGAATTCCACTACACTCCACCCCTTCTGTGCATGAACCAATGACTGAGCAAATCGTGACGCATGTACAATACCCGCCGCAGTGTAGAAAGTTAAGACAGTAAAGGCAATTATCGGCAGTCTTTTCCACGGTTCTGTTGCACCAGTACTTGATGTTTTTTCTCGAGGAGTATCTTCTTCGTGGACCAGTAGCAGTTCTGATTCATGCTCGCCAGTTCCCAAAAGTTCAGCAGTGTGCCACAGGGTGTCACAATGTTTCCCCATGGACACTGGAGCATGATGGAATGATGTTGCTCCTGCCAGCTGTCCTGTGAACTTACAACCTCAAGGGGAGTAAAACAGATGTTCAGTAGGTACGAGGAGGGGTAGGTCTGCCCTCCACAGTAAGATACAGGCTGCATTTTGATCTTGAGTTATCACCTACGCCTGTATCTGGGCACGTCCTGGTCTTTGATACCACACCCTGATATCTGTGGCTGAATCATTGTATCAGGTACCAAAAGGGGGGGGGGGGGTATCTAATTTGCCACATGGACATAATTAATGTCCCCTTTGCAATGAAAACAGGGGTGTCAACTGCTTCCTCTGCTGGCCATGCACCGATTACTGGAGGGTTTACTGATCCCCCAACCTCTAACAATCTCCCCCGAGTTGCAAGGAGACCACACCATTTTGGTCCTGCTTGCACCTTCCAAGGCCATTTTAGCTTGTGTCTCTGTCAACGGTTTACGGGCTGGTTCGGCCCAGTTCCGTGACTAGTGGGAAGGAGGGATTTCACAAAATCCGCGCCTCCGGAAAAGGGAAACAGGGGACCCCAAAATAATTAAAAACAGCAGCAATGATCTGAGAAGAAACAAATTAATTTTCTAAATATAGTATTGGAATGCAAGATAACACACCATAATACAATATAATTAGAATTGAAGGCAATAAATCAAATATAATGAGAGAGAGCGTCCGAAAGGTGGATAGGCCTCACCGTAACACTGAGGCGAGATGCACAGTCTGGTTGAGCAGCAGGGAGGAGAGCAGACAAAGAAGAGCGCATCAGGTGACCTTGCCAGGGGTTATATCTCCTCTCTGATCGCAAAGCCCCCTGGGGAATGTAGTTCTTCTCTTCCGGACAGGTACTCAGAACTTGAGCATTAACAGTTAAACTCCCAGTGCACTACATGATGTTATGATGTGGAATATGATGTGGAATCCAATTTATAGGAGGGAGAGGAGGTTCTTTTATTATCTATATACCCAGCGTGAGATTAAGAAGCAACGGTTCAAATGTTGGTCTGACCAGTTTATTACAAATCTTAATCAGGGAAATGGGGAAGGGAAGGAGGGCGATAGAAAAGATAGAAGAGAAGAAGCAAGGAGTCTTTATAGGCAGCAAGAGGGAGATAGTCACCACCATGGATCCAGCGTGGTTCGTAGTTCAGTCTTTGATCTTCAGTAGTGGTGGGTCGTCAGGCAGAGTTGTTCTGTTGACAACGACGACAACGACCATGGCGATGATGGCCCCTTTTCAATGGTTTCAAAGTGGTTGAGTCAGCTGTCTTTGCAGTGACAGCTCAAATCCAAAGTGGTTGAGTCAGCTCTCCTTTGAGTGGCAGCTTCTGGCTCTGGGATCTCAGCAGGAAACTCCTTTGTTCTTATCTTCCTGGCCTTGCCAGCAGATAAGAGGGAGCAGGGAGGCGCCAACTTGTATCTTGCCTTCGCAGGATACAATGGCATTGTCCCCCAGTCTTCCATAGCAAAAAGGAGTTATTTGGTAACAGGCTAGATCTTTTGCCAGTAAACAGTCCTGAGCACTATCTTCCGAAGGCAAACAGCTCCAAAGATGTAAAATTGTCCACACAGCGATGTTGATTGCCACACAACACCCATCACTTGCCTCCTCAACAAAATACCTAAGGAAGCAAGCTTTGAGCCAAAAAAACAAAGGATTCTCACAATATTCTTAACAATAACCAAAAATCATAAAACCATGTTAGTCTCCCAGGCTCTAGGTCCTCAGGGGCAGGGAGCAGAAGATTATTCATGGTGCCAACTTGTGGCTTGAGCAAGGTGTCCTTGACTGTAATTTGGATCCTAAGCAGGGAGGCCCAAGTTGTCTGTAACATTCTTCAAGCACTGTGTCTGCCATCTCTTGGTCTCTCATTCAAGTCTCACAGGGTTTCATGGAGCCTCTTGGTCCACTCCTGTAAGGACTGTGAATCTGCCTTCAGAGCAGCCTTCAGGATCCCATTATATCTTTCTGTTAGGCCTGCTCCCGTTGGATTATAGGGCAGGTGAAACCGCCATTCGATGTTGTTGTCTTCAGCCCGCTTCTGCACAGTTGCACCTGTGAAATGCGTACCTTGGTCACTCTCAATGACCTCAGGAGTCCCCTATGACGGCATCAACCAAGTTAGAGCTTTGATGGTATAGGCTTGGTTTGCCTTTGCTACAGGATAGGATTGCATCAATCCACTCGCTGTATCAACACTGGTTAGGACATATCTGGCCCCCTCAGATCAAGGAAGGGGACCTATATAATCGATCTGCCATTGCTGTAATAGGTTGTGTCCTCTAGCGAGATGGGCTGTACTTTCCGGCAGAGGTCTTGGTCTCATTTGTGAGCAAGCGTCACAGTCCTGACATGCCTGGACAATGTCTGGTAACTGTATGGGCAGCCCCCATACTTTAGCCGCTGCCCGCATGGTTTTCTGTCCTGCATGTCATAATTTGCAATGCAGCCAGTGGGCTGTGTCTTCTGCTGACGTACTTCCTAACCATCGGACTCGAGCCAGTGCGTCAGCTTCATCATTGCCTGGGGACTGCAAGGGTTGATGTCCAGAGACGTGGTATGCTTGTACAGTCCTGTGCCTAACCACGTTCCATATATCGACCCACATATCTTTGCCCCAGGTAGGTCGGGCGCGGATCATCCAATCCTGAGTGGCCCACTGTGCTATCCAGAGCGTGAGCCCTCGGCAGACTGCCCAACTATCTGTGCAGATTGTCAACGGTTTATGGGCTGGTCCGGCCCAGTTCCGTGACCAGCAGGGCGGAGGGATCTGCGGATCTGCGCCTCTGGGAAAGGGGAAGCAGGAGACCCCAAAATACTTGAAAACAACAGCACTGATCTGAGGTGGAACAAATGATTTTACTAAATATAGTATTAGAAAAATACAATGAGAGAGAGAGAGAGAGAGAGAGAGAGAGTCTGTTTGAATTGTATAGACCTCACCACAATGCTGGGGTGAGAAGTGCAGTCCAGTTGAGTGACTGAAGTACAGACGGCGAAGTGCAGATGGCGAAGCACAGGCGAAGAAGAAGAATCAGGTGACCTTGCTTGGAGTTATATCCCCTTGCTGACCGCAAAGTCTCCTGGGGAAATGTAGTTCTTCTCCGATGGACGAACATTCGTCAGATATCAAACCCCACCCCCAGTGCATTACATGATGTTATGGTGTGGAATACTGATGACCAAAAATCATAAAACCATGACATTCCACCCCTTATTCTACATCACTACATCATGCTTAACACATGGGATTACAGACTGCACTCCCCCAACATCAAATTCCCTTGTGGTACACACTGAACATACCCGTTTTTCTGCATCACCCACCAGGTGGACCCAGGTCCCTGGGCAAAGACAGTTCCGCGAATAGGTTTGCCCTTCCCAGAAGCAGGAAAAACCCAAACTGCTTTTCCTAACATGTTCTTTACATGTACTACAGGGACCTTATCTCCCTCTACAATATGTAGGGAGCTGGATTGGGTAGGACCATCTCGACTGATTGATCCTCTGGTGTTAACCAGCCAGGTGGCTTCTGCCAAATGCTTCTCCCAGTGTTTAAATGTTCCGCCACCCATTGCTTTCAACATCGTTTTTAACAACCCGTTGTAGCGTTCGATCTTACCAGAGGCTGGTGCATGATAGGGGATATGATAAATCCACTCAATGCCATGTTCTCTGGCCCAAGTATCCACAAGTGAATTTTTAAAATGAGTCCCATTATCTGACTCAATCCTTTCCGGGGTGCCATGTCGCCACAGGATTTGCCTCTCCAGACCTAATATGGTGTTTCGGGCAGTAGCATGGGGTACTGCATATGTTTCAATCCACCCGGTTGTTGCCTCCACCATGGTGAGCACATAATGCTTACCATTGCGAGATCGTGGCAAGGTGATATAATCAACCTGCCATGCCTCCCCATATTTGTACTTTTGCCATCGCCCTTCCTCCCAGAGAGGTTTCATCCTCTTAGCTTGTTTACTTGTGGCGCATGTATCACAGTCATGAATGATTTGTACAATGGCATCCATAGTTAAGTCCACCCCTCGGTCTCTGGCCCATTTGTATGTTGCGTCTCTCCCTTGATGACCTGAGGTCTCATGGGCCCACCGAGCTAAAAATAACTCACCCTTGTTCTGCCAGTCCAGGTCTATTTGAGCCACCTCAATTCTGGCAGCTTGGTCTACCTGATGGTTATTTCAGTGATATTCTGTAGCTCTACTCTTGGGCACATGAGCATCTACATGACGCACCTTTATAACCATATTTTTTGTTCGGGTAGCAATATCTTTCCATAGGTCAGCAGCCCAAATAGGCTTGCCCTTTCTTTGCCAATTATTTTGCTCCCACTGCTGTAACCACCCCCATAAGGCATTTGCTACCATCCATGAGTCACTGTAAAGATAGAGCATTGGCCACCTCTCCCGTTCAGCGACATCTAAGGCCAGTTGGACGGCCTTTACCTCTGCAAATTGGCTCGATTCTCCTTTCCCTTCGGTGGCCTCTGCAACTTGTCGTGTGGGGCTCCACACAGCAGATTTCCATCTGCGATGCTTTCCCACAATACGACACGATCCATCTGTGAACAGAGCATATTTCTTTTCATTCTCTGGTAGTTCATTGTATGGTGGGGCTTCTTTAGCACGTGATACTTCTTCTGCTGGTGGTGTTCCAAACTTTTTACCTTCAGGCCAGTCCATGATGACTTCTAGGATTCCTGGACGGCTGAGGTTCCCCATCCGTGCTCGTTGTGTAATCAACGCAACCCACTTACTCCAAGTGGCATCAGTAGCATGATGGGTGGAAGGAACCTTTCCCTTGAACATCCAGTTCAACACTGGCAGTCGAGGTGCCAGAAGGAGCTGTGTTTCAGTACCGACTACTTCAGAAGCAGCCCGAACCCCCTCATAAGCAGCTAAGATCTCCTTTTCAGTTGGAGTGTAGCCCTCCTCCGACCCCCTTGTAGGCTCAACTCCAGAATCCCAAGGGTCGGCCTCGGGTCTCTCCTGAGGCTCTTTGCCACAAACTCCAAGTGGGGCCTTTCTCTCCAGCAGCAGTGTAGAGGATGTTCTTCACATCCTGTTCCATCCGTACTGGCCCCAGGGCCATAGCACGGGCTATCTCTTGTTTAATCTGCTCAAAAGCCTGCTGCTGCTCAGGACCCCACACAAAATCATTCTTCTTCCGTGTCACCTGATAAAGTGGGCTTACAATGAGGCTGTAGTTTGGAACATGCATTCTCCAAAAACCCACTATGCCCAGAAACGATTGTGTCTCTTTCTTATTAGTGGGGGGAGACATGGCAGTGTTTTTGTCGATCACATCTGTCGGGATGTGACGACGGCCATCTTGCCACTTTATGCCTAGGAACTGAATTTGCTGGGCAGGTCCTTTCACTTTGCTTCGCTTAATAGCAAAACCAGCACGGAGAAGGATCTGGATTATTTGCTCTCCTTTCTCAAAAACTTCCTTTGCTGTGTTGCCCCACACAAGGATGTCATCAATGTACTCTAAGTGCTCAGGAGCACCTCCCTGTTCCAGTGCAGCTTGGATGAACCAATGACAAATAGTTGGACTATGTTTCCACCCCTGGGGCAAACGGTTCCAGGTATACTGAATGCCCCTCCATGTGAAAGCGAACTGTGGCCTACATTCTTTGGCCAAAGGAATGGAGAAAAAGGCGTTAGCAATGTCAATGGTGGCATACCACTTAGCTGCTTTTGACTCCAGTTTGTATTGGAGTTCTAACATGTCTGGCACAGCAGCACTCAGTGGGGGTGTGACTTCATTCAGGCCACGGTAGTCCACCGTCAGCCTCCATTCTCCACTGGCTTTACGCACTGGCCATATGGGGCTGTTAAAGGGCGAGTGAGTTTTGTTGATCACTCCCTGATTCTCTAATTGATGAATTAACTTCTGAATGGGGAGCAAGGAATCCCTGTTGGTGCGATACTGCCGTCTGTGCACTGTTTTTGTAGCTATCGGTACCTGTTGCTCTTCCACTCGTAGCAACCCCACAACAGACGGATCTTCTGATAGGCCAGGCAGAACAGACAACTGCTTAACACCTTCTGTGTCTACAGCAGCTATTCCAAAGGCCCATCAATACCCTTTGGGATCCTTAAAATATCCCCTTCTGAGGTAATCGATACCAAGTATACATGGAGCCCCTGGGCCAGTCACAATAGGGTGCTTTTGCCAGTCTTTACCAGTGAGGCTGATTTCGGCCTCCAACATAGTCAGTTCTTGGGAACCTCCTGTCACCCCATGAATATAAATTGATTTTGTCCCTTGGTGACTCGAGGGCATTAGAGTGCACTGTGCACCAGTATCCACCAGGGCCTTATATTTCCGTGATTCTAATGTGCCAGGCCATCGAATCCACACAGTCCAATATACTCTATTATCCCTTCCCCCCCCCGGCTGGGGGCAGGGCCCCTCTATTTGTTACCTCTGTTGTCTGCAGCAACTGGAGCAATCACCTTTCTGGAGAAGTTCACCTTGGTGGTTGATTTGTCTTGTAACTCTTTTACCCGTGCTTGAAGTGCAGGAGTAGGTTGCTTATGCCACTTCTTCATATCTTCTCCATGGTCGCGTAGGTAATGCCACAAGGCAAAACGTGACGTGGTCTTACTGTTGTCGCTTGTTTGAGCAGGAAGACGTCTTCTTTTGATAGCTGAGACGTTGGATGACACTGACTGGGAGGAAATCAAGTTGGCTAGCCCCTCAAGTAGGCTGTTTTGGGAATTCTGTTCCTCATTGGATGTATCTGTTACCACCATGTATTCATCGGCATCAGGCATAATTGATAGTTTATCTATTATATCTTCTTGTTTGTTCTCCATTCTGTCCAGCTTTTCAGCTACTTTTTCAATGGCTGAAACACAAGCTCGTAGAGGGCTTAAATGTAACTCAAAGTCTTGAAGCTTATTAACCAACTCATTTATAAGGGGTCTTCTTTCCCCTCTGCCATACATAGCTGCAAATGTACTGGCGTACCTTTCTGGTGCAGTCTTTGTGAATGTACGCCACATATTTGGTGTACACCTGGCTCTCTCAGGATCATGCTCTTGGTCTGGCTCATCAGGAATGAAATCGGGGCTATGTAGTGTTTCCACCACAGCACATTCTCTCAAATAACGGATGCCTTCTTCCATATCAGCCCATTTCTTCTTCTCGGGCATCAGATCGTCTTTGAAGGGGTATCTTTCTCTTACAGCTAACAACATCCTCTTCCAGAGGGTGAAGGCCTGGTTCTGGCATGTACTAATACCTCCGTCAATGGCTGAGTCCCTAGCAATGCCACCCAGTTGACGAGCTTCTCTACTATCTAGCCACACACTGTTGGCCCCATTGTCCCAGCATCGAAGTAACCAGGTGACAATAGGCTCATTTGGGTGGCGTGAGAAGTCTTTTCTCAGACTTCGAATTTCATTCATTTTCAGAGATCGATCCACAAAGGTAACAATATCTTGCTCACCTCTTGCTCTTCCAGGACTTCTTGCCCTTGTAGGTGTTGGTGACCGTGGTCTTACTGAGGGCCCCTCCCCTGGACTCAGAGGTGCTTCTCTTGGACCTCGGAGCCACTCCTCTGGACCTCTTTCCTCCTCTTTCTTCTCTTCTAACTGAGTCGAGATTCACTTTGTTTTCCGTCCTCTTACAGGGGCAACTGACATCGATTGTGGTGCCTCTTGTGGTTGATCAGGTTGGTCGGTTCCAATGCTCTCATCCTCCAGTTCAGCTTGGAGCTTGTTTTGTTCGATTATGACAGTATCTAGCTCAGATTGGAGGGTGTGTTGTTGAGTTTGAAGATTGTCATGTTTGGATTGCAGGGAGTCTCTTTCAATTCGGAGGGCATCTCTCTCAGATCGGAGGTCTTTCCTCTGGAGCAGGAGACTCTCTCACTCATTTTGAACTGTTTCCCTGAGGCTCTCCCTTTTAATTTCAGAAGCTCTCTCTCTCTCCAGGATAGTATTGAATAAGGCCCAATAAGCATTAGCCAGGCCCCAAATCATATGTGCCTTCTCAGAACTGCCCAAGCCGCAACATTCCTGCCTTAAATAGCTGTTTAGACTCTCAGAGTCTTTCAGGTGTTCTGGAGTAAAGTTCCATGAGACTGAAGATTTCCATCTGTCTAAAGTCTCTCCCAGACCTCTCCACACTCCCTGCCACTCAGTATTCTCTGGTTTTGGGGAGGACATCCTCAAAATATAATAAATACTAATACTGAGCGAAATGATGAGCAATACATTCAGGGAGATTAGTATTGCGACTAAGTGTTCATTCAAAAACTGCATTACAGGCTGAAAGGTGAGACTGGAAACCTTAAAAAATCCCAGTCCTGTAAAATTGGCAGCTGTCTCCGGAATTGTAAGCCACATTGTACGAACGTGCCAGGTCCATATTTCCACCCATGTTATCATTTGATTGTATATGCCGATTGCTCCATAGAGCAAGGTGGCAAGCTTAATTAATGCCCAGTATGTTTTGAGCATTAGGAAAGAAGAGGCAGCAGCGTGCAGCCCTTTAAGAGTAAGTTTCACTACAGAAAGCATTTTTTTTTTTTTTACAGAGGCAAGATAGTAAAGCTCAGAGTTTACAAATATTCTACGATACTGGCAGTCCGCCTGGAGTTTTCAAGGTCACGTTTTCAGAGAGTAGCGGTCAAACAGATAAGCTTTCCCAACGGAACTCTCCGAGAGCAGAGAGTCTAAACAGCTAGAAAGCAACTGCTGCCCGCATTCTCCACCAAAAATGTCAACGGTTTATGGGCTGGTCCGGCCCAGTTCCGTGACCAGCAGGGCGGAGGGATCTGCGGATCCGCGACTCTGGGAAAGGGGAAGCAGGGGACCCCAAAATACTTGAAAACAACAGCACTGATCTGAGGTGGAACAAATGATTTTACTAAATATAGTATTAGTAAAATACAATGAGAGAGAGAGAGAGAGAGAGTCTGTTTGAATTGTATAGACCTCACCACAATGCTGGGGTGAGAAGTGCAGTCCAGTTGAGTGACTAAAGTACAGACGGCGAAGTGCAGATGACGAATCGCAGGCGAAGAAGAAGAATCAGGTGACCTTGCTTGGAGTTATATCCCCTTGCTGACCGCAAAGTCTCCTGGGGAAATGTAGTTCTTCTCCGATGGACGAACATTCGTCAGATATCAAACCCCACCCCCAGTGCATTACATGATGTTATGGTGTGGAATACTGATGACCAAAAATCATAAAACCATGACAGCAGATTTTCAGTGCGCTGTTGCCAGGCTCTTGAGTTATCACCATCCACATGGCTTGTAGCTCAGCCCACTGGCTACTTTGTCCATCCCCCTCTTTGAACTGTATCGTTTCAGTCAAGGGATGGTATGCGACAGCTCACCTACTTGGGTTCCCTCTGCTGGATCTGTGTACCAGGCATCTTCTGGAATAGGGCATTTCCCCTCCTGTACAGGGCTCTTTGGACAAGTAACCACTATTTCCTCAGGTGTCTCACTGTGATATGTTACCGGCCCAGGTATCTTTTGCAGTTCTTCCTTCAGTGGAGAAGATGATAGGAGGCTTTTCTGACTAAGATAGGCATCCCAGCGTGCTACCGTTTGTGATTGGGCCACCCCGGTCTTAGGAATGTGAGTTAGGTCTTTTACCCACCCCTGAATCGGTTAAGTTTTTTTAACAATAACCTTTGCTGTCTGAGTTACTGGTTCTACTGCCTGCAATGCAGAATAGGTAGCCAATAACTGCTTTTCAACCATGCTGTCTCTCTCTTCTGCTCCATGCCAAATCTGTGACCAGAACCCGACTGGGATTCGAACGGAACTCTGGTGCTGCCACAGCCCCCAGCCAAACCCTTCTTGGGTTACATGCACATCTAGTACGGCTGGAAGGGTTGGATCAAATATACCCAGCTCCTGGGCCTGTTTAACAGCTATTTTTTTCTTGCTGGAAGGCTTTTTGTTCCGTTCTACCCCAATCCCATACTTGGCCGTTTTTTGTTAATCGGTATAAAGGTTTTAGCAGTTGTGCTAAGTGGGGTATAAAGGATTGCCAGTATCCCGATACACCCAAAAATTCCTGCAACTGCTTCGGTTTTTTGGGAATCGGGAACGCTTGGATCTTATCTATGATTGCACTGGGTAACACCTTAGTCTTACCTGACCAGATAACACCCAGGAATTTAACTGATAGCCCGCCCTGGTCCTTGTACTTTTTGTGGATTTATAGCCCACCCTTTTTCCTGTAAATAAGTAATTAATGATGGTACTGCCTTCTCTAATGCCTCGATTGAGTCAGACGTTAGCATCAAATCATCGATGTAGTGGTACATTTTGACAGTGACAGCTTGTTCCAATTTGCCAAGTCACGCGCTACCAAGTTATGACAAAAAGTAGGTGAATGCACATATCCCTGAGGTAGGACTTGAAAAGTCCACTGCCTGCCCTCCCATGTGAATGCGAACAGGACTTGATATTCCTTAGCAATTGGAATGCTGAAAAATGCATCTGCTAGATCCAGAACGCAGTGATATGTTTCTATTTCTCTACTTAATGTATCCCTGCGGAAGGTGATGTTGGGTACGGCCGCATGGTTTATGGGCGTGACTTTAGTTCTCTGTAGTCTACTGTCATTTGCCACGTACCATCTGACTTCCTGACTGGCCATATAGGGGAGTTGTATGGGTTGTGTGCAGGTCTAATGATCCCTACTCTCTCCAGCTCCTGCACAGTCTTGGTAACTTCTTGCCCACCTGGGACTCTATACTGCTTTGTATTTGTGATCTGGCACGGTTGTGGCAAACAAACCAGTTCAATTTTTGCATGACCCCTTATAATTGCCTGCACTGCCCGGGTACTAATACATCTTTCCCTTAATCTGAACTCTCCCACAGTGGTTTGGAGAGTCAGACCTGACAGGATGTCTATCCCCAATATGTACTCTGGAATTGGGGCGATAGACCCCCTGTACTCCCGGGGCGGTAGATGCCCAACTCCCGGTTTCAACCACGTTTGGGTTACGGGGATCATCTGCCCCCTGAACCCACCTATCTTTGCCTTAGTGCCTGAAAATTGGTTTGGGTCACCATATATAATTGATGTTTCTGCCCCACTATCTACTAGTGCCATAGCCCGCCGCACATTTTTTTGGGACCAATGAATCGTCAGGTTGATGTAAGGTCTCCAGTCCCCTCTAGAGACCCTAGTCTTGGGGAATTTCGGCTCCCCCGTCACGCCATCGGCTCTGCAATCCCTAAGTCTTTTTCCTACGACGGCTCAACTATGGCTGCCCGGGCCACCTGAGGAGGTTTACGTTTTTTCGATGGGACTATGAAGTCCTCTAGATTCCACATGCTTTGTGGAATTGGTTCTATGAGTCTAATTCCTTCCCTTTTTAGGGGAGCGTTGGAATCTCTGACTGTTTGGTAACTGTTTCCGTAGTTGTAATAAGACCTGGTTAGGCTGTCCATCAATCTTTTGAAATTGAACTCCTGCTCTAATCAGGTCATTAAACATTTGTTTTCTTGAGACCCTGATGGGTCCAGATTGAATTACCTTAGGAGCAGGTCTCCTAGGTTGTGGTGGTGGATGGATCTCCGACTTTTCCACCACCATTCGGACATTGCGCCTGGCCTGTAGGTGCTCTGTCTCTGCCAGATCTGCCACCAATTGGGCAGCCTGTTGTATTATGGCCTCTGAGGCCACTAGGGGATTCAGTCTGGATACCAAAGCACCATACTGATGTGGTGGAGCTTGCTGCAGGATGAGATCTCTCATTCCTGCTGAAAATTTCGTCATATCCGGGCTCTCAAAATCCTCCTCATAGATTGCCTCCTTCATGCCTAATTCTCAAATGTAGTTTTGCAAATCCTCCATGTTTTGGCTCAGAGGCTGGTGTCGAGGCAGAAACTTTCCGTTCTTTGATCATGGGGTAGTTTTCTCGGCCCCTGGCCTGTTGTCCGTCCATGGAACCCACCTATCTCAAAGGGGGCGACGAATCCTAGCGCAGGAGCTAGGGGGGCTTATGGAAAGAGCTTTAAACTAGCTACGACAAGGGAAGGGGACAAAACAGGCCTCGCAAGAGATGAGCCCAGGGGAACAATGCCTGACCTGGGGGTGAGGCAGATGACTCGGCTGAAGTGCATCTACACCAATGCACGCAACGTGGGCAACAAGCAGGAGGAGTTAGAAGCGATTGTGTGGCAGGCTAACTATGACCTAGTTGCTATTACCGAAACATGGCGGGACCACTCCCATGACTGGAGTGCTGTGATGGATGGCTACAAGCTCTTCAGAAGGGATAGACATGTAAGGAAGGGTGTGGTGTGACCCTTTATATTAAAGACTGTTTTGATGTTGAAGAGCTTGGGGTTGGGAATGATAAAGTTGAGTGTCTGTGGGTAAGGATCACGGGAAGGCCTGTAGGGGCGACATCTTGGTGGGGGTCTGTTATAGACCATCTAATCAGGATGAAGAGGTGGACGAGGCATTCTATGAGCAGCTTGCGGAAGTCATGCGATTGCCAGCACTCATTCTCGTGGGAGACTTCAATTTCCCTGATATACGTGTGACATATAATACAGCACAGAGGAAGTAGTCAAAGATGTTTCTAGAGTGTGTGGAAGATAGCTTCCTTACACAGCTGGTAGGAGAGCCTTCCAGGGGTCATGCCCTGCTAGACCTGCTCTTCGCTAACAGTGAAGGACTGGTGGGAGATATGAAGGTTGGGGACTGTTTTGGGCAGAGCAACCATGAAATGGTAGAGTTCTCTATTCTTGGAGATTTCAGAAGGGTGACTAGCAAAACTGCTATCTTGAACTTCAAGAGGGCAGGCTTTGACCTGTTCAGGACGTTTGTAGCACGGGTCCCTTGGGAGTCACTCCTTAAGGGTAAAGGGGTCCAGGAAGCCTGGACGCTCCTCAAGATGGAAATCTTAAAGGCACGAGAGCAGGCTGTTCCTGAATGCTGTTACTTGATGCAGCGGGGAATGTGACCACTGAGGATAAGGAGTAGGCTGAGGTCCTCAACACCTTCTTTACATTTGCCTTTAATAGGCAGATCAGTTATCCTCAGGGCACTGTACGCCCTGATCTGGAAGCCTGGAATGCTATGCAGAATACACCCCCAGTGATTCAGGTGGAGACAGGGAGCTCCTCCTCCATCTGGACTGTCACAAGTCCATGGAACCGGACGGGCTCCACCCTAGGGTGCTGAGGGAGCTGGCAGGGGTGATTGCTGAGCTGCTTTCCACCATCTACCAGTGCTCCTGATTATCTGGAGAGGACCCAGAGGATTGGAAGCTTGCTGATGTGACTCTCATCTACAAGAAGGGCTGTAAGGAGGATCTGGAGAACTACAGGCCTGTTGAAAGGTGAGACAGGCCCCATAAGTGAAAGTAAAAAGGCAAGAAGGCTTCACAGTGACTGAAAATAAGGGGGGGTGAAGGAGAATAGTTAGAGAGTTTATAGAAGCAAGAATGTAGAGCTTGTTAGAAAATAAGGGATGGCAGACACTGTGTCTGGGATAGCGAGGGGGATGAAGGCCATAAAGATAAGGGTTTGAGAACAGCCCGAGGACATTTGGCAGGGAGGTGATTAGATGTCCACAGGGCAAGAAGAAACCGGTTTGGGGGGATGCCCCCCCCAAAAAGCCAGGAGTTCACAGCAAAAATGGTCAGAAGCCTTCGTGAGGAAAGCAACAAATCTTCATCCCACGACCCACTACGCACACGCTAGAGGGGAGGGTCTGCACGCTAATGAACTCTCGGGGGTGTAATGAATATGGATCCGAATTCCGGGAAAACTATTGATTATGTATTAGTTTCGCCTATATCTGTAGCACGATTTTTCTAGACGGTGTGCAAGTAAGGCGGATCTATCCCCCTTGCAGCCAGCTGTCTGTGCAGCACTGAATAAACCGTACCTGCTTTGTAATCTTACTTGGGTTACCGAGTTTGATTCCGCACGTCACTGTCAGCCTGACCTCGGTACCAGGGGAAGTTATGGAGCAAATAATCTTGGATGAGATCACACGGCACATGCGTGGCATCCAGGGGATCAGGCCCAGCCAGCACGGGTTCATGAAAGGCAGGTCGTGCTTGACCAACCTCATCTCCTTTCACGACTGGGTGACCAGCTTGGTAGATGACGTAAAGGCTGTTGATGTAGTCTACCTAGACTTCAGCAAAGCCTTTCACATGGTCTCTCACAGTATCCTTCTGGGGAAACTGGCTGCCCGTGGCCTGGACAGGTATATTCTTCTTTGATGCTTGGCTGAACATGAGCCGACAGTGTGCCCAGGTGGCCAAGAAGGCCAACGGCATCCTGGCCTGCATTAGAAATAGTGTGACCAGCAGGAGCAGGGAGGTAACCATTCCTCTGTACTCAGCACTGGTGAGGTCGCACCTGGAGTACTGTGTTCAGTTTTGGGCCCCCTCACTACAAAAAAGACATTGAGGCCCTGGAACGTGTCCATAGAAGGGCAGCCAAACTGGTGAGGGGTCTGGAGCACAAGTCTGATGAGGAGCGGCTGAGGGAGCTGGGATTGTTTAGTCTGGAGAAGAGGAGGCTCAGAGGAGACCTCACTGCACTCTACAACTTCCTGAAGGGAGGTTGTGATGAGGAGGGATTTGGCCTCTTCTCCCAGGCAACAAGCAGCACCCCAGGAAATGGCCGCAAGTTGTACCAGAGGAGGTTTAGGTTAGACATAAGTAAAAACTTTTTCTCTCAGAGAGTGGTTAGACACTGGAATGGCCTGCCCAGGGAGGTGGTGGTGTCGCCGTCCCTGGCAGTGTTCAAGAGGCGTCTTGATGAAGAGCTACGAGATATGGTTTAGAGGCTTGTGGTAGCAATGGTAATGGGAGGACGGTTGGACTAGATGATCTTGCAGGTTGTTTCCAACCTTGCGATTCTGTGATTCCATAGAGGAGCATAGGCCAGTATTGAATGGTATATCACTTTTATTTGTCCACGTTGCATGGCATGCAGCCGTTAACTATGTAATCAATGAATGATTTTCTTTATTATGTTGGACGGCTGCATACAGTCTTTGCCTGAGAGCAGGATGAGTGGTAATGGATGCCAGTTTTGAAATTTCTGGTCCATTCACCACAACGCTTTCTGCCCCCGTGACATATAATCGGAGCAGCCACACTGGCACTCTCTCTCGGTTTTTGTCTAAACCACTGAACTAAATCCATTAATTCAGCTGCCATGTATGGGCGAGCTGTTACATGTAGTGTGCTCTGGGCAGGGGGCCAGTGGTTGGGGGCACCCCCGCTTGCCTATCCTGCGTTTTTTTGGTTTTTTTGAGTTACAACCAGTTGGATCTCAAAGGGATCTATCTCTAATGGAGCCTCAAGATCCGACCTTTTAGTGCTTTCATTTACAGAATCCAGTTTCTGTGGATTCTCTTGTACAGGGTCCCCGGTAATTTCTAGAGAGATAGTCCGGATTTTTTGTAGGGGAATCATAGCATTAGGTTTTTTCCCCTGAAAATTGCGCCCTGTCTTTCCATTTCTTCAGTACAGTCACGCAGTAGTTGATTTCCATCAGTGAGAGCTGCTTCAGTTATATTTAGCCAGTTCAAGGCCATCAGCAGTGGCCACACCACCGTGGAGGCAGCTAACTGTCGTTCTCAAGCAGTGAGTACATTTTTGTTAACACTGTTGAAATACTCAGTCAGGTGGGATGGGGACTCCTGGACATTTCTTCCGTCCCGCAGGGGGCCCCATTTTTCAACGGTACGAGCAATCCCATGATATGGGGATCCTAGGAATCCTGGGATGTGCCCTGGCAAAACTTCACTCATAGGGCTAGTCTTTTCCCGTGCAAACCATCCCATGATATTGTTCAAAAATGCCATGGTAATTACTTTAGGAGGATTATAATTGGGTACCTTTAAAGATATTTGGCTGCCTGGCTCGCCAAAATGTAGAGCAAACGAAGGCAATGATAGAGCCTTTATTTGAGAAATAGGTGCTATAGGAAAAGATATCAAAGAGGAATTAACTCATCCCTCCCAGTAAAAGTTTGGAGAAAGGGACGAGCTGAGGAACGTGACCCTCCCCCATTCGTACCGTTGCGCCGCAGCAGAGAAGGATGGGGGAAAAGGGGGACCCGCACAGACTCAGATGGCACGGGAAGTATCGTGGAGACAGAAGGGGTGGCTCTAGACCCCCCTGCCTGCTCCAGACGCTCACGTACTCCTGTAGCTCACCCATTGGTTCAGGATGTGACCTTGGAATTCCACTACATTCACCCATCAAATTATCCGTCTAGCTGTGTGTTGGACATTTTGTGCAGAAGGGTGCTATGAGAAACAGTATTGAAAGCTTTGCAGAAATCTTAAAAGATAAAATCATCTGGCTTCCCTTGATCAACTAGATGGGTTACCTTGTTGTGAAAGGAAGCTAAGTTAAACAGAACCTTCCCTTCACGAATCTTTGTTGGTTGACTGCATTTGAATGGTTGAATTGGTTGAATGCATATGACTGCATTTTCTTTCAGATGTTTTAGGATTCTGAGGTAAGATACTGTTGATCAGGTGTGCTTCTTTCCTGTTGCAAAAGTAGATAATCTTAACTAAGCAGGGACATGGAGGTACTGCTACTGGGAGTCACGAGTGGCTTACTCAAATAAATTTTGCATGGGTGTGAATCTAGTAGCTGAGTGGGGGCTGTTGGGAGCCAATGGTTCAAGTCTTTCTGTGTGTTTTTCAAATCTAATTCTGCATTAGTTTTGGTTCCTGTGCCAAAGTTGCCAATTATTCACATGAGGCACAGGGCACATAGCTACTGGATAATTTGAAATGCTGCAAAATATAATTTAAAGGGGTTTTATGACTTGAGAATGGGTAAGTTACAGAAAGCATCTATCTTTTCAGCTAAAGTCTTAAGTACTTCATTTTTGTTAATATCAAGTTAATTTACTTCTTAAAGGTGCAGTTTATACAGAAATCCTAATTTTCAGTTTCATTTATTTGTTGTTGTAGTGGAAATTCTAAGGGTTGAGACCTGCCCAGAACATTTTAAAAGAAAATTGTGGTATATTAGCATAATAGCTGCTAGCCACAATGATAAACTTTTCATTTGTTGCGTGGTTTTATTTGTTTTCAGGGTTGTTTTTTTTAACTCAGGAGACACTGCTTATCACCTCTGAGAGCTAACTTAGGTTTTTTTGTGATTTTGCCAGTTTGCATTTGGCATGTGTTCGTATTATACCAGTGTAGTGGAAATGCTAATTCAAGACTTAAACCAGTGATTGAGCACCTGGTAGGAAGGCAGGGCCAACCAAGGAGAGATCAGGTGCAAGCAATGCACCTGAGTGACCAGAAGGGGTGTCATGGTTCTATGTTTTTGTTTTTTGTCTTGTCGAGTTTTGATGTGGAATACTGAAACCATAAAAAAACAAGACAAAAACCAAAAACATAGAACCATGACAAGGGGTCGGGCCAGGATCCACCCTTTCTCAGACCTCATTTAAGGCTTGGCAGTAGAGGTGTTGCTTTATTCTTTGGAGCTTGCTATGTATTTAGGGGCTATTTGGGCCTTCTCAAGGTAAGCAGTTTCTTTTTCTGTGTTTTGTATCTGCTGCTGAGTTTGAGGGGTTTCTCACTTGCAGTGTCCTGGGGTGTTGCTGTTCTGTGTCTTGTGCTTTCTGTTGTGTTACAGTTTTATTTTTTTATTTTACCTCATGGTAGTGGACATCTTATGTCTTCAAAGGGAATTATTTTTACTCATCTGTTAGCCGTTAATGACGACTTTTTGTTCTTTCTGCTGAAAATAACTTATAGTGTCTTCACTTTTCTGGAGAATGTTGAAATTAAAGCAGCAAATATGTGGTGGTTCTTGTTTTCTTTTTTCTTAAGAACACAATTTAAATAACTAATGTGAGTTACTGTTTTTGTCTTTCAATATGTACAGTGAAGACTGGCAAGTATCTAGGTCAGTTTCAATATCAGGAACTAGTTCTGATTCTGAATCAGAGGAAGATAGAGAGAAAAACAGTTGTGAAGAGAGTGAATCTGACTATGAACCAAAAAACAAGGTCAAAAGCCAGAAACCTTTAAGGAGGTAAGAATTCTTGTGTTTTGGATACTCTAATACTGTTTCTAATTAGAAATCAAGTGTTGCAGTACATTATGAGAAATTGGAAGCTTTAAGGTATGAAAGATGTTATCGTACCAGTGCTTTGTGTTGACTGTTTCTTTACTATGTTTGGAAGTGGTGTAACTGAGCAGTCACAAAATGTATGTATTTATGAACAGATATTGAAGGCTTGTGGTTGTGCTTGTTGAAACCCCCTTATTGTGTTATATCTTACTGTCTTAAAGAATTAAGCCCAAAAGTTGCAAGAAGGGTGCAGGACAGAAAAAGAGACAGTTTGATTCATCAGATGGTGATGATGATTATGATAAGAGGGGATCTCGTCGCCAGGCAACAGTCAATGTTAGTTACAAAGAAGCTGAAGAAACCAAGACAGATTCTGATGAGTTGTTGGAAGTCTGTGGAGAAGATGTCCCACAGCCTGAAGAAGATGAATTTGAAACTATAGAGAAGTTCATGGATAGTCGAATTGGCCGAAAAGGAGGTATTTTTTTTTTTAAAACTGTTATTAAGATGGTGGAGTGTATTGTGGTGCAATTGGGTCTCAGCTGTAGTTCATGTGATGTTTGTAAACAGTAAGTTTAAAAATATCAGGGAGTCTTTTTTTTTATTTTATACTTGTAAGTAGGTGTTACTTTTTCAAGCCTTCTAAAGTAAAACACAGAAGAACTTAAATAACCAACACTAAAAGAAAAAAAAAGTGGGAAATAAGAGCTCTTCTCACAAAAACGAGCCTGTTTAGAGCTGAAGTGTATTAGCAACAGTAATAGAGACTGAATGTAATTACAAATTACCCTGCATAAAATTCTAAGAGCAGTAAGGGAGGGGAATTGGAGGAGGAGGAGTGGGGGGGGGAAGTAGAAAGAGGTTAGAAAGAAATAGCTGAAGATCAATACATCCCAATGATCAAGAAGTTAGGCAAAAATGCCAGGAGGCCTGTGTGTATGAACAAGAAGCTTGTGATCAAACTCAGAAAAGAAGCATATAGAGGGTGGAAGCAAGGAGGAGGGGTAACCTATGAAGAATACAGAGATGTTGTCTGGTTATCCAGGGATGAAGTTAGGAAAACTGAAGTCTGCTGAGAATTCTATCTGCCATGGATGTCAAGGGCAACAAGAAAGGTTTCTCGAAGTACATTTGATGACAAAAGGAAGGCTAGGGAAAACATGGGCCCTTTGCTGAATGAGATGGAGAAATAAGTTACAGGGGCGGTGTTTGCCTTTATTTGCTAATCAATGTTATTGCTCAAAGCATAGCAATTTTAGAGAAGCTTTTTCCTGCATGAAGTTATTTCATTCCCTCCCTTTTTTCCAAGGCTATTTGGGTTTGAGGTGTTTTTGATGGCTTTTTCTCACAAGGTCTTGTTTTGCAGGTATTTGTGTCTCAGTGTTGCTGAGATTTTTCCTTGCTGAGTTTTCTTAATCTGTATTTAGTACTGTCTTCTGCAGTCCCTGTGACATTTACCTATTGCACTTTGCTATGCTTGGAAATGCTATTGTTTTATAACACTCTAATATACCCAATGTTGAAGGGTAAGGTAATAGTTGTGTACAAGAGTACTACTCTATTAAAATGGTTTTGGTAATTCATGGTGGATGCTGCCCTTAATTTCTGATAAATAGTTGAGACAAGTTACATGTTTATATAAGTATATTAGACTGCTTTCTGCAGTATGGGATTTTTTTGTTGGTCTATTTATGGTAGTACATGCTTAATCGAGACTCATGGCATAGCTTTTTTTTTTTTTTTTTTTTTTTTTTTTTTTTTTTTTTTTCTCTTTCAGCTACTGGTGCTGCAACCACTATCTATGCAATTGAGGCAGATGGTGACCCAAATACTGGATTTGAAAAGTCAAAAGAGCCAGGAGAAATACAGTATCTTATTAAATGGAAAGGCTGGTCACACATTCATAATACTTGGGAAACTGAAGAAACTCTGAAGCAACAAAACGTTAAAGGAATGAAGAAACTAGATAACTATAAGAAAAAGTGTCAGGAAACAAAACGATGGTATTTTTGTAACTTCTTCCATGTTTATGTATTTTGTATCAGTATACATATTTTTATTGTGGTTATGTTCTCTGTTGCCTGTTTATGAAGGCATAGTTTAAAGTGCCTATACAGCAGAAAGACAGAACTTTGAAGTCTTAATACCTATAATCCTGTAACATTCAGAGCATACCAAATTTAGTTGAGCAAGTGAGTATACTTGTGGCTTTCATAAAATCAGGCCTTTTAAGGAAGCGGCTTCTGTACCTAGATATAATGCATCTGTTATAAATGAAGATTTAATGAGATGAGTGGTAGGTTTTCTGATTTTAATTCTCACCTTTTACTAGTTCTATCAGTGACTGGACTTGGATTAGAGCTCTAGGAGTTGCTGCAGAGATTTTAAAGATTAAAAAAAAAAAAAAATCCAACACTAAGGCACTCAAAATATTACAGCATTTAGGTGTGTGTTTTTTTTTGTTTTTGTTTTTGCTTAAACTTTTATTAAAGCTGCAGAACCAAGAACTGAACAAATACTTAAATTTCAGTGCTAATTTTTGGTGTTCCGTTTCATTAGTATGTTTAATATAATCTGTGAATACCAGTAGGTTTTTCTAGTGTCGCATAAGATGGATTCTTATCAGAGCAAACCGTTAGTGCTGTTCCATGAAAATAACGTGGAGTATGCTACTTGTTGAAAATAAATTATTTAAATTATCTGCATGATTAGTACAAGCTGTAGCTGATAGAAGTTTCTCTTAAGTATTTTTGAGGAAGCTAATTAGGCCAGATGCAACGCTTTCATAGCAGGAATTTCAGAGTTGTAGTTCCTTCAAAAAAGCTTTCTAAGCAGCATTCCCATTATGCTTATGTTCAGAGCTTTAGAAATCCCAGATTTTCTTGGTTTAAGAACTAAACAAAGTAATAAATACTTGAAATAAATTCCCATTTCAGGCTGAAAAATGCTTCTCCAGAAGATGTGGAATACTATAACTGCCAACAGGAGTTTACAGATGATCTACATAAACAATATCAAGTAGTGGAAAGGATAATTGGTATGTGACAAACTTGTAGGCAGAAAACAGTCTTGAGACTAGTGTGTTCATTGCTTGCATGTTGCCTTCATAGTTAAGAAACTTAGGTTATAAAAATCCCTGAAAAGTTAAAGCAAAACAAAATCTGAAAAAGTTGTCATACTGTTTTTGTTGTGAAACAAGTTCATGTTTTCTTAAACTTAAAATGAGTGCTTTCATGAAATACCAAAGGAAAATACTGATCTAGTATCTCTGATATATTTCTGCAGCTCATTCAAATCAGAAATCAGCAGCTGGTTATCCAGATTACTATTGCAAATGGCAGGGTCTGCCTTACTCAGAATGTAGCTGGGAAGATGGTGCTCTCATTGCCAAAAAATTTCAGGCATGTATTGATGAGTATTTTAGCAGAAATCAATCCAAGACCACTCCATTTAAGGACTACAAGGTGAGTGTGTAACTACAATTGATTTATACGGTTGAGACAATTTTTAAAAAAAAAAAAAAAAAAAAAAAAAAAGGAAAGAAGTGGAAGTTGTGCATCCTGAGATAGGTATTTAAAAAAAATCTTTTGAAGATTGTTTAAATATATAGAATCACAGAATGATAGAATGGTTTGGGTTGGAAGGGACCTTTAAGATCATCTAGTTCCAACTCCCCTGCTATAGGCAGGGACACCTCCCTCCCTCTAGAACAAGTTGCTCAAATCCTCATCCACCCTGACCTTGAATGCCTCTGGGGAGGGGGCATCTGCAACCTGTTCCAGTGTCTCACCACCCTCACAGCAAGGAATTTCTTCCTAATATCTGGTCTAAATCTACCCTCTTCCAGTTTAAAACCAATCTCCCTCATCCAGTCCCTGCCCTTCTAAAAAGTCCCTCTCCAGCTTTCCTGTAGTACCCTTCAGGTACTGGAAGGCTGCTATAAGGTTTTTCTCAGAGCTTTCTTTTCTCCAGGCTGAAGAGCCCTAGCTCTCTCAGCCTGTTCTGTGATCACCTCTGTCCCTTTTCTAACAGCTTAATACCCTTCTTGTGTTGGGAGCTCCAGAATTGGATGTGTTAGACCAGGTAGGGTCTCATGAGCACAGAGTAGAGGGGCAGAACCCCTCTGCTTACACTCCTCTTGATGCAACACGGGGTAGGGTTGTCCTTCTGGGCTGCGAGTGCGCATTGCCAGCTCATACTGATTCTTTCATCAACCAACACCCCCAAATCCTTCTCCTTGGGGCTGCTCTCAAGCCGATCTCTGCCCAACCTGTATCTGCGCTTGAGATTGCCCCAACCCAAGTGCAGGACCTTCCACATGACCTTGTTGAACTTCATGAGGTTGGCATGGGCCCACCTCTCAAGCCTGTCCAGGTTCCTCTGGCCTCTTCCCTCTAGTGTGTCAACTCCACTGCTCAGCTTGGTGTCATCTGCAAACTTGCTGAGAGTGTGCTCAATTTCAGTGTCCATACTGCCTACATCGACGTTAACACAGATTCCTGAGGAATGCTACTCATCACCAGTCTCTACTTGGTCATTGAGCTGTTGACTGCAACTCTCTGAGTGTGACCATCCCCTTATCCAGCAAGAGGCCCATCCACCAAATCCATTTTTCTCCAGTTTGGCAATGAGGATGTCATGCGAGATAGTGTCAAATGCTTTGCAGAAGTATAGATAGATGATGTCAGTTGCTCTTCCTTTATCTTTGGAGGAGAAAGGATGGAGAATTTCCATTCTTCACTTGATGCAGGGGGGAATGTGACCACTGAGGATAAGGAGTAGACTGAGGTCCTCAATGCCTTCTTTACATCTGCCTTTAATAGGCAGATCAGTTATCCTCAGGGCCCTGTACGCCCTGATCTCTCATATAATGAAAGAGAGAATGTGTGAAAGGTGGATAGGCCTCACCGTAAAGCTGAGGTGAGATGCGCAGTCTAGTTGAGCAGCAGGGAGACAGGAGCAGCGCCCACGACAAAGGGCAGATGAAAAAGAGCATCAGGTGACCTTGCCAGGAGTTAAATCCCCTCTCCCTGACCGTAAAGTCCCCTGGGGAATGTAGTTCTTCTCTTCTGGGCAGGTACCCAGGACTTGAGCATTGACAGTTAAGCTCCCAGTGCCCCACATTACGTTATGATGTGGAATACCAAAAACCAAAAATCACAAAACCATGACACTGAGCTGCTCTCCACCATCTACCAGTGCTCCTGGTTAACTGGTGAGGTCCCAGAGGATTGGAGGCTTGCTGATGTGACTCCCGTCTACAAGAAGGGCTGTAAGGAGGATCCGGGGAACTACAGGCCTGTCAGCCTTGTCTTGGTACCAGGGGAAGTTATGGAGCAAATAATCTTGGATGAGATCACATGGCACCTGCGTGGCATCCAGGGAATCAGGCTCAGCCAGCATGCGTTCATGAAAGGCAGGTCGTGCTTGACCAACCTCATCTCCTTTTATGACTGGGTGACCAGCCTGGTAGATGAGGGAAAGGCTGTTGATGTAGCCTTTGATATGGTCTCTCACAGTATTCTTCTGGGGAAACTGGCTACCCATGGCCTGGACAGGTATACCCTTCTTAGGGTAAGGAACTGGCTAGAGGGCTGTGCCCAATGGGTAATAATTATTGGAGTTAAGTCCACCTGGCAACCCATTTCAAGTGGTGTCCCCCAGGGGTCGGTACTGGGGCCCATATTGTTTAGTATCTTTGCTGATGACCTAGATGAGGGGATTGAGTGTACCCTCAGTCAGTTTGCAGATGACACCAAGCTGGGAGGTGGTGTTGATCTGCCTGAGGGTAGGGAGGCCCTTCAGAGGGATCTAGATCAGCGGGATCTCTGGGCTGAGGTGAATGGGATGAAGTTCAACAAGGCCAAGTACCAGGTCCTACACTTTGGCCACAATAACCCCATGCAGCGCTACAGGCTTGGGGATGAGTGGCTGGATGAGTGCGAAGAGGAAAGTAACCTGGGAGTGTTGGTTGACGCTCAGCTGAACATGAGCCAACAGTGTGACCAAATGGCCAAGAGGACCAACAGCATCCTGGCCTACATTAGAAATAGTGTGGCCAGTAAGAGCAGGGAGGTGATCATCCCCTGTACTCAGCACTGGTGAAGCTGCACCTTGAATACTGTGTTCAGTTTTGGGCCCTGTATAATTAATGGATATTAAGATGTTACAATCACAATATAATCAAAAGAGTTAAGCAAAGTGGACAACGATAACAATACGATAACAAGAATAAATGGAAGGCTTACCCTTATGCTGGGCTCACCTACAAAACACCAGAGAAGGTAATCTCCAGAAGAGATCCTTCCCCCTGGGAGCCAGCTCTTAAATAGGTCTAGGAGGGGTGGAGCCAGGTTCTACCCCCTTCCAGCAGCACAGGTGAATTGCCTTCACCTGTGCTCCTCTGGCTGACTCATGGCTCGCCTCAGGTGATCAATCAGAGGTTCAGGCTGTGACTCAGCAGTTCCCATACAGGCCCCCTCACTACAAAAAAGACATTGAGGCCCCGGAACATGTCTATAGAAGGGCAACCAAACTGGTGAGGGGTCTGGAGCACAGATCTGATGAAGAGTGGCTGAGGGAGCTGGGATTGTTTAGTCTGGAGAAGAGGAGGTTCAGAGGAGACCTCACTGCACTCTACAACTTCCTGAAGGGAGGTTGTGATGAGGAGGGATTTGGTCTCTTCTCCCAGGCAATAAGCAGGAGATGGTCTTTGAATCCCAGCCACCTTTCTTGGGCCTCTCTTCCCTCCAGGGCTTTCTCCCATGCCACCCTGCCAAGCAGTTTCCTGAAAAGTTCAAAGTCTGCTCTCTTGAAGTCCAGAGTAGCAAGCTTGCTGTGCACCCACTTTGATACCTTAAGGATTTTGAACTCCAACATTTCATGGTCACTGCAGCCAAGGCTGCCCTTGAGCTTCACATTACTCACCGCCTCCTCCTGGTTGGTGAGGACAAGGTCCAATATAGCACCTTTTCTCATGGGTTCATGTACTACTTGAAAGAGGAAGCTATCATCAACACATTCCAGGAACCTCTTCTATGTCTGACGCACTGCTGTTTTGTTTTTCCAGCAGCTATCGAGGTGGTTGAAGTCCCCCATGAGGACCATGTTTTGTGAATATGAAGCTGCTCCTCTTTTTAGAGTACCTCAACCACTTGGTCTTCCTGATCAGGCAGCCTGTAGCAGACCTCCTCTATGATGTCTCCTTCCCTTGAACCTTCACACATAAGCTCTTTGTCAGCTCTTCATCCATTCCCAGGTGTAACTCTGTGGACTCCAGGTGGTCTTTGATGTAGAGGGCAACAACCCCTCCCCTTCTCCCCTGCTTGTCTTTTCTGAGGAGTTTATACCTATTTATTCCTACGTTCCGGTTATGAGAGTCATCCCAGCGCATCTCAGTGATGCCAGTGACATCATAGTTGTGTAGGCATATGCACACCTGTAACTCTTCTTGCTTGTTCCCTGTGTTCTATGTGTACAGGCACTTGAGTTGGGCTCCCACTGAGTCACAATTCTGTGATTCTGTGAGCCTCATTTACCAATTGATCCCTTGTCCTGCACTTTAGGTCTGATCCTATTCTAGGGTATTTCTGAAACCCCCTTTTATCTCAACATTGATTGTTTTAGTTTTGGCCAGGCTGGCTCCACTGCAGCTACTCTCAACAACTGCAAAATATGGAGGCTTTTGTAGGCTTTTTTTTTCCCAACTTCTTATATTCTTGTTCAGAGATGGAATTTGGTGCTCTAGTATTTTTTTACAAGTAACCTCTGTGAACAAGTTAATTTCATCTCTGTTGTAGAATTTAGTTCAACTGTTAGCTGAATTGAATTTGCAAATGAGTTGACTGTGTTATATGGCCTAGTTTTCTGTGGTGAATTAAGACTGGACTTGGTTACCCTGCAGGTTACTACTGCTTTTTTGTTTCTATAGGAAGATATTTTGGTAACTTCATTCTGTAGTATTATTGATGCTTAATTTGCTTTAAACAGATTCTAAAACAGAGGCCGAGGTTTGTTGCGTTAAAGAAGCAACCACCTTATATTGGAGGACGCGATTGTTTAGAGTTAAGAGATTATCAGTTAAATGGGCTGAACTGGCTTGCTCACTCGTGGTGCAAGTAAGTATAGTCTTAAATTAGTTTTACTGTTTCTAAATTGTAAGCATTCATAACAATTGTTTGTTTTTTTGTTTGTTTGTTTTTTTTAGAGGGAATAGTTGTATTCTTGCAGATGAAATGGGTCTGGGTAAAACAATACAAACAATTTCTTTTTTGAACTACCTGTTCCATGAACATGAACTGTATGGGCCTTTCTTGCTGGTTGTGCCACTTTCTACTTTGACATCTTGGCAAAGAGAGATTCAGATTTGGGCTCCTCAGATGAATGCTGTGGTTTACTTAGGAGATATAACTAGTAGAAATATGGTGAGTATTTCTTTGTATCATTGAAGAAGCTAAGCAGTAAACAAGATCCATTTTATTTTTTTGTCTTCTGCTAGTCTCCAATACTTTGGTTAATACTGAGCAAATACTTTAAACATTGTGTTTAAAATGCAAATTAAAAGCTTAAGTTTTGATCTTATATAAATGTATGTGAAAGACTTCTTTAAGGCTTAATAATAAAAAAGATTTAAAATGTAACCTTGTATTTGAAAATATATTGTCTTTTGTCATGCAGTTATTTAGCTGCATAAAATAAAACTTTTAAGCATACAAGTCCATGATAATTTCCAAATTCCTTTTCTGAAAGGAGGAATTTAAGTAACCGTCAAATTAAAAATAAAAACATAAAAGTGGTAATTCTTTGCCATTTCTTCAAAAATTCAAAAAGAAAAATCCACCTGGAATATTGTGTTCCGGTTCCTTGATTCAAATTATTGTATGTCTCTCAACATTTACATTGCTATAGTGCTTGAAGTCTTATTGGTCATGATAACCATTTTTTCCTCTAGCTTACGTTTTGTCTGATTCTTTTGTTGTTTTTTGTTTGTTTCTTTTTTGTAGATAAGAACTCATGAATGGATGCATCCACAGACCAAGCGATTAAAATTTAATATACTTCTAACAACTTATGAAATCTTGCTGAAGGATAAGGTAATCACACCTATTTTTTCAGGGAGGTGAAGTGAGTTTTACATTTGACGTGTTTTTGAGTTACACGTATTTGGGTTCTTTGTTTGGGCTTCTCATTACTGTGGTAATTTCTTTGCTTTTTAAAATGATCTACTTCCCTGTGGACTGTCATCCAGGAAATGGTTCCATTTGTTTGTATATACTGGAAAGAAGAGTATTTTGTTCGTTTGTTTTTAATTATTATTTGAAAACATATAGGTTAACATCTTAGCCTTTTGCTTTCCTTTTAAACTTGGAATGATTCTATAACTTTTAGTTGAATCCAGCAAACATAAAAACCCATAGGTGTCAATATGGTATTAAAATAAAAAACATGGGATTTATAACCTTATGTAAAAATTCAGAAATTGCATGACACTAACTCATTTAATGTCTTCCCTCCCCCCCTTCCATTTCTTTAAGTCATTCCTTGGTGGTCTGAATTGGGTGTTTATAGGGATTGATGAAGCTCATCGTTTAAAAAATGATGATTCCCTTCTATACAAGACTTTAATAGACTTCAAGTCTAGTCATCGTCTTCTTATTACTGGAACCCCCCTGCAGAACTCCCTCAAAGAGCTTTGGTCTTTGCTGCACTTCATCATGCCAGAGAAGTAAGGAAGAGTTTTATGTGATTCCTCTTATTTATCAACTTTATTGTGGTGGAATATTGTAGTGATTGAAGAATCAATATAGAGAGAATTGTGTTGTGAAATAGTTTAAATATTTTGTATAAAATAGATATACATACTTTTTCATGGTATTCTTCATAGATTGTTCTTGAAGCAGTTGCTGCTTTTTCGGTTTTAGTAGTCCACAAAAAAAATAAGATGGATTGAATGGGTCAAGTTCCTGAGAAGATGCATCTTAATCCATGTGGTCTTCCTTTTAAATTTACTTTGGGGAAATAGAAAAAGACATTCTCAAACGCATTCTATGTTAGTACCATTAATGAAAGCAAGTTTGTACTATGATGCCTGATATGCAGTAGTTCAATTAGATAGCCAATTTGCCTTTATGTTTTGCATACAATAGATTTATTGTACTGATACTGTTCTGTACTGGTTTATGTTTATATCTTGGATAAATGAGAGTACATGTTCTTTTCAGGTATCTTCAAAATACAAAGCACTGTAGCTCCAATTAGTTTTGGAACTATGCAATTTCATTGACTTCTTCAGAACCTCACAGTCCATTTGCTTAGTTTGTTAGCACATATCAGAGGATAATCAAATTTCAGCTAGTCCATGTAAGCTGCAAAAAGTATGTAAAATGGACTGTTCTCTTGCACTTTGTCCAACCGTGCAACTGTTTTTTTTATGCTGCTCTTAAGAAATATAGTAATGGGATTTCTGTAATTTTCTACCTGCGTTTCCATGCAGAAAAGTAAAATGCAGGGGTTTTCACTGGAGAAATTATTCAGTAACTTATTTTTAATTTTTATTTTGTGGAAGTGCTTGGAAATTTCCATTCTACTATTTGCAGACAAAACTTTTAAAATTTCTTGGGATGTAGAAATTCAGAAGTGTATTATTAAATTAAACAGAGGAGAGTGGGGAAGAAGTCCATATACGTTTGTGTGCGTGTGTTGTATTTACGGGCTTTGTGTGTTCTGTTTCTTCTTGGCTGTTGCTTCTTCAGGTTGTTCACATGATGTCGCTATTTTACCTTTATTTTTTCTTATGTTGAAGGTTTTCTTCATGGGAGGATTTTGAAGAGGAGCATGGGAAAGGGAGAGAGTTTGGTTATGCAAGTCTTCACAAAGAACTTGAACCATTTCTACTCAGAAGAGTTAAAAAAGATGTAGAAAAGTCTTTACCTGCTAAGGTTGAACAAATTTTAAGGATGGAAATGAGTGCATTGCAGAAGCAATATTACAAGTAAGAAATGACACTTAAAATTCAGCTATTTTAATTGGATGTCTATATGAAAAGTACTGAAGCGTAGTAGTTCTCATAATGCAATTTGAACAGACAGTTTGAGAGCTTATCATTTGTGGAAACGTGACAAATATTAGGAATTATTTCCACTGCACGTTCTATATCATAGGTGGATTTTAACCAGGAATTATAAAGCCCTGAGCAAAGGTTCTAAAGGCAGTACTTCAGGATTTTTGAACATCATGATGGAACTGAAGAAGTGTTGTAACCATTGTTACCTTATTAAACCACCAGATGATAATGAATTCTATAATAAACAGGAGGCTTTACAGGTAATGCCACTTTGTTTTATAATTTCTTCTTATAAAGTTGTGGTTTATATCATGTAGTCATTCTACTGTTCTGCCAATTTACTAGTTCTTATTAAAGTATATTAATAGAACTATATATTAAATATTTAATATTAATAAACGATTTCTTTATTAAGAATTTATCCCTGGGTTTTACAGGTAAGTGAATTGATTCTTATTTTTTAGCTAGAACTGAATAATAGATCAATACTAAATAAGATGTATCTGACTTGAAATATGACCAAAATAAAATGGAAATAAATTTACTTAATCTGAAAATACAGATGTTTTCAAACTGTGTCCTATTTTAAACCCAGATCAAAATAAAGCAGTTAAATAAACTGTGAACTTCATATAAATGAAATTGCATGTGACTGGCATTGGTATACCAACAGTTCATGTTATAGCAGAAAGTGATCTGCAGAATCTTTAAGCTTTTTTGTAATTAAGCACTGTTCTCTGCATGTCCTCAAGCAACCAAAATGAAAGAAAATAGAAGTCATAAACATTTTGTGATTGTTTTGTGGTTGCTTTTTTCCTTTGTGTGTGTGTGTGTGTGTTTTTCCTTAATTTTTAAAGGTTAACTAATCTTTATACTTGTATTGGGTTTATGTGGCAAAGATCTGGTAGCAGCAGGGGGGCTGCAGAAGTAGCCTCTGAGAAGAGACCAGATCCTCCCACAAGTCAGATAAGAGCCAGTTTGAACTGACTCCAAAAGGGATCCACCACTGGCCAAAGCTGAGCCAGTTAGCAATACTAGTTGTGCCTCTGTGATAACATATTTAAGAAAGGATAAAAAATGCTGCACAGCAACTGGGAGGTGTGAGGAAAATGTAAGAAACAACCCTGCAGACACCAAGGTCAGTGAAGAAGGGGGAGGAGGTGCTCCAGGCAGAAATTCTCTTGCAGCCTGTGGAGGAATAAGTTGTTCCTCTGCAGCCCATGGAAGACCACGTTGGAGCAGATATACACAGAATCACAGAATTGTAGGGGTTGGAAGGGACAGCCAGAGATCATCGAGTCCAACCCCCCTGCCAAAGCAGGTTCCCTACACCAGGTTGCAGGTAGGCATCCAGGCGGGTCTTGAACATCTCCAGAGAAGGAGACTCCACCACCTCCCTGGGCAGCCTGTTCCAGTGCTCCGTCACCTCACTGTAAAGAAGTTCTCGTGCACATTTGTGCGGAACTTCCTATGCTGCAGTTTCCAGCCGTTTCCCCTTGTCCTGTCTCCACTCACCACTGAAAAGAGTCCGGCCTCGCCATTCTGCCCCCTACACCTTAGATATTTATTGACCTGGATCAGGTCCCCTCTCAGTCTTCTTTTCTCAAGGCTGAACAGACCCAGTTCACTCAGCCTTTCTTCATAGGGGAGATGCTCCAGGCCCTTCGCCATCTTTGTGGCCCTCTGCTGGACTTTTTCCAAGAGATCCCTGTCTTTATTGTACTGGGGAGCCCAGAACTGGACGCAGTACTCCAGATGAGGCCTTACCAGGGCAGAGTAGAGGGGGAGGATCACCTCCCTCGACCTGCTGGCCACGCTCTTTTTAATGCATCCCAGGATGCCATTGGCCCTCTTGGCCAGAAGGGCACACTGCTGGCTCACGGCACTCCATGGAGGACCCAGAATCACAGAATCGCAAGGTTGGAAACGACCTGCAAGATCATCTAGTCCAACCACCCTCCCATTCATATTAGTACCACAAGCTACTAAACCATATCTCGTAGCACCTCATCCAGGTGCCTCTTGAACACTACCAGGGACAGCGACTCCACCAACTCCCTGGGCAGGCCATTCCAGTGCCTGACCAACCTCTAAGAGAAAAAGTTTCTCCTAATGTCCAGTGACCCCACACCCTAAAGGAAGCTGCAGCCCATGGGGGACCTATGCTGGAGCAGCATGCTCCTGAAGCACTGTATCCTATGGAGAAGCTCCATACTGGAGCCGTTCTTGAAGAACAGCAGCCTGTGGATGCCCACATCAGAGCAGTTCATGAAGAAGGACTGTATCCCATAGGATGATCCCCATGCTGGAGAAGGGAAAGAATGTGAGAAGTACCCGTAGAGCTGTATTTTGGACTGACTATAATCCCATTCCCCACCCCCCTGCGCCCCTCAGAGGGGAATAAGTAGAAAAGTGTGGAATGGAGAGGAAGGAGTTTTTAGTTTGCTTTTAGTTCTCACTATTCTACATTGTTATGAATTAGCAATAAATTAATTTCCCACAAGCCAAGTTTTGTTTTGATCATGATAGTAACTGATGAGTGATTTTCCTGTCCTTAACTCATAACTTTTGTTTGTTTGGTTTTTCATTTTATTTTCTCCCCTTCTTCCTGCCAAGAAAGAGAAGGGGGAGCAAGAGAGAAGCTTGGTGGGTACTTGGTGGCAATTTTACCAACGTAAATGCTTCTGAAGATCAGTTTTTTCTGTAAGCTTTGAAGTTGATAATTTGAAGACTTTTTTCCAAAACTACAAGATTGTTCAGTGGCAGCTTGTGGTTTCAAGCTGGTTTATATCATGAAGTGCTTTTCAAGCTAAAGAGTATGAGAGTGATGTCATTGCAGCCTTCCAGTACCTAAAGGGAACCTACAAACAGGACGGAAGTCAAGTATTTACAAGTGTAGATATTGGTAGGACAAGGGGGAATGGTTTGAAGTTGAGGGAGGGAAGATTTAGGTTGTATATTGGGGGAAGTTCTTTACCAAGAAAGTGGTGAGGTGCTGGAACAGGCTGCCCAGAGAGGCTGGGGATGCCCCATCCCTGGAGGTGTGCAAGGCTAGGTTGGATGGGGCCGTGGGCAGCCTGGTCTAGTATTAAATGGGGAGGTTGGTGGCCCTGCCTGTGGTGGGGGGGTTGGAGGTTCATGATCCTTGAGGTCCCTTCCAACCCAAGCCATTCTATGGTGTTTTACAACTTGGCACACTTTAACTACCTGAATTATAATTAAATCCTTCAGAACTGTTCTGCCATTATTTGTAATAACTGCATGTTTTTAACAACGATTTCCTTGACTCATCTGAATAAGCTTTGTTAGCTCTTGTTATGAATGATGCATCCTTCTCTTCTCTGGCAAAAGGAATAAAAGCAACTAACTCCAAATTTTTTTATTCTGCATAATTCTAACCTGAACCTTTTCGCCTAAAGTGACCTAATATTTCCAACAATAAGTTCTACGTGCACCTGAATTTTGGTTCTAGTTGTTCCAACTGGAGCTGAGAAGGGATGATGATGTAAATTATCTAAAGCCTGTTGGACTCTACAAACAATATTCCTCTCACTTATCTTGGCTGAGAAACTTGACAGATTTTTCGTTATTGAAAAAATAATTAGAGGATTAAGTAGCAATGCTTATTTCTGTTCAAAATATGGAAAGTAAAAAGTAATACTAAAGTAGTCAGGTAGTCTTTTGTTGTTTTTTGTTGTTGATTTGGTAGGAAAAAATACTTGAATCTGTATTCTAGTTGCTCTAATATTTTGATTAATAAAATGCTGTTTTATTAGCCAGAGAAATGCATTTCCTTTAAAAAAAAAAATAATAATAATGCTAATTAGTATCTCTGCTTTCAGTTAGAGTGCTTTTTTTTTTTTTATATATAAGCTTTTACAAGATCAGGACTGACTAAATCCTTATTAAGCTTTCATGTTCAGTTAATGCTGCATACTAGTAAATGTATATTAGTGGTGTTGTGTGGTCATCTGAACGTGTTATTTGGGTCTAGGAGACTTGTGTGTGCATATTTTAAAATGTGTTTTTAATGGAATGTCAGGATTTCTGTCGTTCTTCCTATGCCAATAGACAAGAAAGCAGATATAAAATGAATGTCTAACCAACTGCGGTGTATGTTAGTGCTGAGGTAAACTTATTTTGCAATACACAACTTCTTATCTTTGTAGCATTTAATACGTAGCAGTGGAAAACTAATCCTCCTTGACAAGTTACTGATTCGTCTACGAGAACGTGGCAACAGAGTACTGATTTTCTCTCAGATGGTGAGGATGCTAGACATCCTAGCAGAATACTTGAAGTATCGTCAGTTTCCTTTTCAGGTAAGGATTTTGATGGTAGTAGCGAAGAAGCTTTAATCTTTATCTTAATTAAAAGTGTCCTTTCTGTAAAAAGACTTATAAAAGTTTAATTTTATGTATAGAAAAAAACCGGCAATTACTATAGTGTGAGGTGTTGCATTATTCTCCTCCTCCTCCTTCATCCCCATTCCTCCCCTTGCCCTCAATTCTTTTGGCAACTAAGTATGCATTCAGGTTGCTCTGATTAGAATATAGTATGAGAGTTTCTTTTTAACTGTAATATTTGATCTCTTTAGAGACTTGATGGATCAATAAAAGGAGAACTGAGGAAACAAGCACTAGATCACTTCAATGCAGAAGGATCAGAGGTATGGCATTAGTGGGTGATGGTTTTTTAATCTATATGGCAGGAAAATTGAAAACAGAAAAACCTTATAGGATAACAAATAAAATTTCAACAACTCAATTTTTTCTGAGAAGAGATTAAAGAAGAAACAATTTATGAAAATTGTTTAACTATTATTTCATAGTTACAGTTTTAGATTTTTGACAGTACTCAAAATTATTTTGATAGAGTGCTGTATAAACCCTGAAGAATTTAACCTCGTTATTTTGTTATGTAGGATTAATCCTTCAGTTTTTACAGTCGCACTTAACACATAAGTCTTTGACATTGAAAACATACTTAAGGAATGGGCGTAACTGAGTTGTATATGTCCTTGCATGAAGAAAAACTATTTAAAATATTTTTTAAAATCTGGGTTTTGTTCATTTTCTAGTTTTTATTTCCTTGCCCTGGAAGAAACTGCTTTCTAATTGGTTCTGTACCACTATGAGAATCCTATGAGAAGCCATTCTATACCTTTGATAATCATAGGTTTTTGTTCTGCACTGTCATAGTTTTTTCAGTAGTAGAAGCACAGCATTTGTCATTTACTGTTGAGCTTATATTTCTGCTGTGGTTTAGGAGGAAGGACTTAATTTCATAACATAAACTTAAGATATTTGTTAAAACAGAACTAAATTATTAAAATTTTTAGTATAGATATCATTGCATTTTTCTGGAATCCTTGTAGCTGTGTTGCATATGTGTTTGTTTCTTTGAAGTGGAGGAGGATCCAAACTTCATATGCTGTTCAAAAAATGGAGACTAACTAAAAAGTTGTTCAGAAACAAAATTGCTTCCTTTTTTTATTCTGTATATGTTTGCTAATACTCCATAAAACTTCATTTTACTTAATTATTTTTGGCTATTACTAAGCAAAGGTCTCCATGGAAATATTTATGGCAACTCCAAAGACTCATTCTTGAGTGTTAATAGTTTGCTATTACTTGTCACTGTATTTAACATTCAAAATTGTTCTCTACTTCACTTTATCTTCAATTTTGTATGCTATCTCGTAAGATCCTTCTGTAGCCCTTCATACTTGTCCTCGATTAACTTCCTACCTTCTGAAAATTTTGATCATATCATTTTCATATTGTTTATGAATGTATTGAAGAGCATTGATCCTAGCAGAATGCTTGTTTCCTATCTCTTAACATCATAACAGGAAAGAAAATCACAAGCCCGAGGGCTTGAGCCTTGAGTACATACAAGGCTTTAATAGCAGAGGAGTTTGTACTTTTTGCCCATATTTTGCTTTGCTGGGTTTTTTCTCCCGAAATGGCTGTTACTCAACTTCTTGGATGCTGCTTCCTTTAAATCATGGTTGTAGAGTAAATAAAGGCAATGACAGAGCCATTATTTGAGAAATAGGTGCTATAGGTAAAGATATCAAAGAGAAATTAACTCATCCCTGCTGGTAACAGTTTGGAGAAAGGGATGAGCTGAGGAATGAGACCCTCCCCCGTTCATACCATCGCACCGCAGCAGAGAAGGGTGGGGGAAAGGGGGACCCGCACAGACTCAGGTGGCTCAGGAAGTATCGTGGAGACAGAAGGGGTGGCTCTAGACCCCCCCACCTGCTCCAGATGCTCACGTACTCCTGTAGCTCACCCATTGGTTCAGGCTGTAACCTTGGAATTCCATTACAATGGCGAAATTGATAACTGTTCACAAGAGAAACAGATCAGTTTGCTTTATACTTAAAGAACCTTCACCTATGGAACATCTATTTGATAGTGTATCAGTTGATAGTATGTTCCACTGCATATACTGGTTCCTTGAAGTTTATTGTAACTAATGCGTATATAAAGCTATTTCTTACTTTATGATTTCAGGATTTCTGCTTTTTGCTGTCTACCAGAGCTGGAGGATTAGGTATAAACTTGGCATCTGCTGACACTGTAGTTATATTTGATTCTGACTGGAATCCACAAAATGATCTGCAAGCACAGGCTAGAGCTCATAGGATTGGACAAAAGAAACAGGTATGCGCATTTTTTTTATAAACTCCAAACCTGAATGAGGGTTTCATACAGCGTAGCCATAAGCTGTTTGTCCAGGCCTTTGTAGGCTTTGTGTACTTTGAGAATAACTAATACTCGCTAGGTATATCTAAAAGTGTTAATAATGCACCTTTGAAGTCTTAAAAAAAAAAATCTCCCGATACGGACAGATGGTATGGTAGCTACAATATATGGATGGGTAGAGGGAATTGTTCTGGGCCTGTCCCATGTTCATGGGTTCATGTCATTCTAGAAAATAATTGCTATATTTACGGCTCGTGCTCTTAATATTAATTATTTAGTATTTCTATTTCAGTAGATCTCTTCGGCTTCTGTTTCTTGCAGAAGACTTCAAGTAATAGCATTGGCACTTGTTTGTTACTGTGCTTGTGCACAATCATTGAAGAGGAGAGTTATAAGAATACGTTTTTTAAAATTCAATTTTTATAAAAACTTTATGTAGAAACCATGATAACATGATCGAATGGTTGCATATGACAATCAGTAATATTTAGAAGTTTTGTAGTTCAGGCTAAAATTTCTCCCTGTTGTTGTTCCAAAGTATTTTGTGTTTTGCGTTTTTTTTTAATTTCTTTATGTTAATTTTATCTGAATATTGTCTTCATGTGTAATTTGTGAGCATATAAATAAAGCCTTTATTATAATATACATAGGTTAATATTTATCGGCTAGTCACAAAAGGATCGGTAGAAGAAGATATTCTTGAAAGAGCCAAGAAAAAGATGGTGTTAGATCATTTAGTGATTCAGAGAATGGACACCACAGGGAAAACTGTACTACATACAGGCTCTACTCCTTCAAGGTATTTTTATATATTCTTGCATATTAATCTATGCTTAAGTATACTTGACTATTTCAGTAAAAATGCAAGTAAGATCTCTTGGTTGATAAAAGGCAAAAAATATGTGGCAGTGGGTTATATTTTCTATATTTATATTTACAAGGGCTGCTCCAAAAGTAATGCCTCCTATGTTACTCTGTTGGCTCAAATGTCAAAGGCCAATGTCAGTAGTATGGCAGTAGAGGTTGTTCCTTGCCACCAGTATCCAGATACACACTGTTGACGTGTGACAGATGGCAGCAGAGGGGCAGTCTGACAGAATGGTGTCTGACGTGGAAGTGCATGTGAAGCAAAGTGTGTCACTGAATTCCTCCATGTGGAAAAAATGACAGCCACTGACTTGTCAATCAATCAATACTTGCTGAACACTTATGGAGACCAAATAGCGGATGTGAGCACAGTGAGGAGTGAGTGGTGCGTTTCAACAGTGGCAACAGTGATGTAAAAGACAAGCCATGTTCTGGACATCCATGCACAGCTGTCACACCACAAAATGTAGAGTGTCTTGATCAGCTCGTTTGCATTAATCAGCAGATTATGACCAGAGAACAAACTGTGTTGTAGAGCAAAGAAAGGCAGTGACAGAGCCTTTATTTGAGAAATAGGTGCTATAGGAAAAGATATTGAAGAGGAATTAACTCACCCCTCCCAGTAAAAGTTTGGAGAAAGGGACAAGCTGAGGAATGTGACCCTCCCCTGTTCGTACTGTTGTGCTGCAGCGGAGAAGGGTGGGGGAAAAAAGGTGATGTGCACAAACACAGGCTGTGACCTTGTGTCACGGAGTTGATCAGATCAATCTATGTCCGTGACAGGGGCGACAGGCCTCTGCCCTCCCCCCCCCCACCCCAGTCCCACAAAAATGGGAAGGAAGGAAGGGAAAAAAAGAGCAGCAGCAACAATCTATGGAGGAAAACTTATTTTACTATAATATCAGAATACAAAATAACACAATATATACAATTTAGTTGAAATTGAGATTAATAAATCAGACAAGATGAGAGAGAGAGAGAGTTCCCGGGACCGATTCAAACCTGAAAAGCTTGGAACGGCTAGGAAAGCACCCTCCAGCACCCACTGCCAGGCAGCAAGAGAGCGCCCCCCCCCACCCGGAAGGGCCAGATCCCGTGACTGCTGTAATGTACAGGGATAGGTAGCTGGGATTGGGGCAGTGACACTTTAATGCCCTGTACACTACCTGATGTTTTGATGTGGAATACTGAAACCCAAAATAAAAAAACAAACAAACAAAAAACATAGAACCATGACATTCCACCCCTTATTCTACATCATTACATCATGCTTAAAATATATATACATATATACAAACAAAAAATGATTACAATGCATTACCCACACATAGCTATACATATATATATATATATATACATAGAATTAGTAACTGCACTCCCCTGCCATCAAGTTTCCCTGTGGTACACACTGGACATCCCCATTCTTCTGCATTACCCACCAAGTGGATCCTGGTCCCTGGGCAAAAACTGTACCACGGAGAGGTTTGCCCTTTCCAGAAGCTGGAAGCACCCAAACTGCCTTTCCTAACATGTTCTTTACATGTACAACAGGGACTTTATCTCCCTCTACGGTATGTAGGGAACTGGATTGGTTAGGACCATCACGATTGATAGATCCTCTGGTATTGACTAACCAGGTGGCTTCTGCCAAATGCTTCTCCCAGTGCTTAAATGTTCCGCCACCCAGTGCTTTTAGCATCATTTTTAACAATCCATTGTATCGTTCAATTTTACCAGAGGCTGGTGCATGATAGGGAATATGGTAAATCCACTCAATGCCATGATCTTTGGCCCAAGTATTTACAAGAGAATTTTTGAAATGAGTCCCATTATCTGACTCAATCCTTTCTGGGGTGCCATGTCGCCACAGGACTTGTTTCTCGAGACCCAGTATGGTGTTTCGGGCGGTAGCATGGGGTACTGCATATGTTTCGAGCCACCCAGTGGTTGCCTCCACCATAGTAAGCACATAATGCTTACCATTGCGAGATCATGGCAAGGTGATATAATCAACCTGCCATGCCTCCCCATATTTGTACTTTTGCCATCGCCCTTCCTCCCACAGAGGTTTCATCCTCTTGGCTTGTTTGATGATGGCACATGTTTCACAGTTATGAATAACCTGTGCAATGGCATCCATAGTTAAGTCCACCCCTCGGTCTCTAGCCCATTTGTATGTTGCATCTCTCCCTTGATGACCTGAGGTCTCATGGGCCCACCGAGCCAGAAATAATTCACCCTTGTTCTGCCAGTCCAGGTCTATTTGAGCCACCTCAATTCTGGCAGCTCGGTCTACCTGATGGTTATTTTGCTGTTCTTCAGTAGCCCGACTCTTGGGCACATGAGCATCTACATGGCGCACCTTTACAGCCATATTCTTTGTTCGGGCAGCAATGTCTTTCCACAGTTCAGCAGCCCAAATAGGTTTACCCCTTCTTTGCCAGTTATTTTGCTCCCACTGCTGTAACCACCCCCATAAGGCATTTGCTACCATCCATGAGTCAGTGTAAAGATAGAGCATTGGCCACCTCTCCCGTTCAGCGACATCTAAGGCCAGTTGGACAGCCTTTACCTCTGCAAATTGGCTTGATTCTCCTTTCCCTTCAGTGGCCTCTGCAACTTGTCGTGTGGGGCTCCACACAGCAGATTTCCATCTGCGATGCTTTCCCACAATACGACACGATCCATCTGTGAACAGGGCATATTTCTTTTCATTCTCTGGTAGTTCATTGTATGGTGGGGCTTCTTTAGCACGTGATACTTCTTCTCCTGGTGGTGTTCCAAACTTTTTACCTTCAGGCCAGTCCATGATGACTTCTAGGATTCCTGGACGGCTGAGGTTCCCCATCCGCGCTCACTGTGTAATCAACGCAATCCACTTACTCTAAGTGGCATCAGTAGCATGATGGGTGGAGGGAACCTTTCCTTTAAACATCCAGTTCAGCACTGGCAATCGAGGTGCCAGAAGGAGCTGTGTTTCAGTACCGACTACTTCGGAAGCAGCCCGAACCCCCTCATAAGCAGCTAAGATCTCCTTTTCAGTTGGAGTGTAGTGCTCTTCAGACCCTCTGTACGCCCGACTCCAGAATCCCAGGGGTCGGCCTCGTGTCTCTACTGAGGGTCTTTCCCACAAACTCCAAGTGGGACCATTCTCTCCAGCAGCAGTATAGAGGATGTTCTTTATACCCTGTCCCATTCGTACTGGCCCTAGGGCCACGGCGCGGGCTATATCCTGTTTAATCTGTTCAAAAGCCTGCTGCTGCTCAGGGCCCCATGTAAACTCATTTCTCATTCGCGTCACATAATAAAGGGGGCTTAAAATGAGGCTGTAGTTTGGAACATGCATTCTCCAAAAGCCCACTGCACCCAGAAAAGATTGTGTCTCTTCCTTATTAGTGGGTGGAGACATAGCAGTGATTTTGTCGATCACATCTGTTGGGATGTGACGACGGCCATCTTGCCACTTTATACCTATGAACTGAATTTCCTGGGCAGGTCCTTTCACTTTGCTTCGCTTAACAGCAAAACCAGCACTCAGAAGAATTTGGATTATTCGCTCTCCTTTTGTGAAGACTTCTTGTGCTATATCGCCCAACACAATGATGTCATCAATGTATTGCAGGTGCTCAGGAGCACTGCCATGTTCCAATACAGTTTGGATCAACCCATGGCAAATGGTCGGGCTGTGTTTCCACCCCTGGGGCAAACGGTTCCAGGTATACTGAATGCCCCTCCATGTGAAAGCAAACTGTGGCTTACATTCTTTGGCCAAAGGAATGGAAAAGAAGGCATTAGCAATGTCAATGGTGGCATACCATTTGGCCGCTTTTGACTCCAGTTCATACTGGAGTTCTAACATGTCCGGCACAGCAGCACTCAGTGGGGGTGTGACTTCATTCAGGCCACGGTAGTCCACCGTCAGCCTCCATTCTCCACTGGCTTTACGCACTGGCCATATGGGGCTGTTAAAAGGTGAGTGAGTTTTGCTGATCACTCCCTGGCTCTCTAGCTGACGAATTAACTTATGAATGGGGAGCAAAGAATCCCTGTTGGTGCGGTACTGCCGCCTGTGCACCGTTTTTGTAGCAATCGGTACGTGTTGCTCTTTTACTCGCAGCAGCCCCACAACAGACGGATCTTCTGACAGGCCAGGCAAAACAGACAGCTGCTTAATGTTGTCTGCATCCACAGCAGCTATTCCAAAGGCCCACCGATACCCCTTAGGATCCTTGAAATGCCCCCTTCTGAGATAATCAATACCTAGTATACATGGAGCCCCTGGGCCCGTCACAATAGGATGTTTTTGCCAGTCCTTACCAGTGAGGCTTATCTCAGCCTCCAACACAGTCAATTCTTGAGAGCCCCCGGTCACTCCAGAAATATGGATTGATTCTGTCCCTTGTTGACTCGAGGGCATCAGAGTGCACTGTGCACCAGTGTCCACCAGGGCCTTATATTTCAGTGGTTCTGATGTGCCAGGCCATCGAATCCACACAGTCCAATATACTCTATTATCCCTTTCCCCCCCCTGACTGAGGGCAGGGCCCCTCTATTCATTACCTGTGGTAACTGGAGCAACTGCACTGGTGTTTGATCTGCTTTGTAATTCTTTCACCCGGGCTCGTAGTACAGGAGTAGGTTGACCGTGCCACTTTCCCATGTCTTCTCCATGGTCACGTAGGTAATACCATAAGGTAACTCGTGGTGTATTATTCCTTACTTGAGCCGGAGAGCGTTTGCTTCTAACAGCTGAGATCTTTGATGGTGCACGTGAGAAGGAAGGAAGGTGGGCTCGGATCATCTCCTTCATCTCCTTCACCTCCTTCGCTAGACTCTTTTGATTATCCTGATCTTCATCAAGCGTCTCTGATACTGTTAGAGGTTTGTCACGGTTAATCAGTTGAGACATTTGCTGCCGCGTTTCATTCAGTTGGTCCATCACTTTTGAGATAGCGGCTACAGCAGCATGAATGGGGGATAGCAACTGCTGATAGTTTTGGAGCGTAAGAATTAATTCATAAACTAAGGGCGTTCTCTGTTGTTCCTGGTATCTGTCACACGCTGACGTTAGTGTAGCGGCGTATTTGTCCGGCGCTGTTGTCACGATTTTCTGCCATATCTCAGGCGTCGTCCTCACTCTTTCAGGGTCGCGGTTTTGGTGTGGTTGGTTAGGAACAAAGTCAGGGTCATACAACATTTCCACCACGCCTATTTCCCTCAAATACTGGATTCCCTTTTCCACTGTATCCCATTTTTTCATCGCAATCTTCAAACCGTTTTTGAAGGGATACTTTTCCTTCACGGCTATTACCACTCGTTCTCAGAGGGAGGCAGCCTCATCCGAACATCGACTAATTCCTCTATCAATAGCTGGATCTCTGGCAATGGCGCCTAGCTGGCGAGCTTCATTACCATCCAGAGACAAGCTATGGGCCCCACTGTCCCAACAGCGAACCAACCAGGAAACAAGACTTTCATTCGGGTGCCGTGTAAACTCCTTTCTTGAACCTTGGATTTCAGTCATCTTTAGAGGCCGGCGAGTAGTAATAGAGACTTCCTCTTCATCACTCTCTTCTGCATGTCTCTTAGTTTTCGCTTTTGCCTTTCGCGATGGTGGTGGTTCTGAGGAGGGCCCCTCGCCTGGATCTTCCTCCTCCTCCTCCTCTTCTTCTCTTTTTCGTTCAAGACGCGAAGACACTCGTTTCCATTTCTTGCCCTCCACAGGAGCAACCGGTATTGTTACTGGTGTCTCCTTTGATTGATTAGATTTGACTTGGGGATTTTCCCCTTTGGCTTGAACCTCAGCTCGGAAACTCTCTCTCTCCAGAATGGTATTATATAGGGCACGGTAAGCACAAGCCAAACCCCAAATAAGTTGTACCTCCTTAGATTTATGTAAGCCGCATAGTCCCTGACTCAAATACTGGCTTAATTTCTCGGGATCCCACAGGTGTTCAAGAGTAAAATCCCATGACACTGCGGGTCCCCATGCTTCTAAAACCTTTCCTAAACCTCTCCATATTCCCTGCCAATCATCATTCTCTAGTTTTAGAGGAGACTCCTTCCCCTTATTACGAATGCATAGGAATACATTCAGGAAAATTGATGACATGCACACGCACACCAACATGAGTATTAGTTCAGGAGTCAAAAAACGTTTGACAAACCGAGAAGAAAACCCAGAGACTGGTCTGAACATCGTGTTGTTTGAAAAATTAGCTATTCCATTTGGGATGTAGTTGTTTGTGAAATTACCCATTCCTTCTGAGATGTAGTTGTTTGTGAAATTAGCCATTCCTTCTGGGATGTAGATGTCAAAGTTCAAATCATACCACATTGCAAATAGGTAAAACATAGGTGTCTCCATCAGTGCCCTTAGGTAGCTATATACGGATGCAATTCCAAAACACACAAGTGTGAGATGGATTATTGGCCAGTAGGTTGTGACTAACACCATTGCTTTAAATCCTTTACCCAGCACCCCCACGATAACGAGTCGGTTCATCGCTGGTGCTTGCTAAAAAAGGGTTAATGAATTGAAGCTAACAAGAGGAGGGAAAAAAAAACAAAAAAAGGAAAAAAAAGGCACTACTCAGACTAAGTAGTGCTCAAAGTTTACAAATATCCCAGAACACTGGCAGTACGCCTAATCTTTCAAGGTCAGGTTTTCCAGTACAGAAACCTGAACTACTGATAATGCTCCCTAACGAAGCTCTCTAAGAGCAGAGAGAAAAAGAGATTCGTTCTAAAAACTAAAAAGCAGTCGTGCCCCACGTTGGGCGCCAAAAATCTGTCACGGAGTTGATCAGATCAATCTATGTCCGTGACAGAGGCGACAGGCCTCTGCCCTCCCCCCCCCCACCCCAGTCCCACAAAAATGGGAAGGAAGGAAGGGAGGAAAAGAGCAGCGGCAACAATCTATGGAGGAAAACTTATTTTACTATAATATCAGAATACAAAATAACACAATATATGCAATTTAGTTGAAATTGAGATTAATAAATCAGACAAGATGAGAGAGAGAGAGAGTTCCCGGGACCGATTCAAACCTGAAAAGCTTGGAACGGCTAGGAAAGCACCCTCCAGCACCCACTGCAAGGCAGCAAGAGAGCGCCCCCCCCCACCCGGAAGGGCCAGATCCCGTGACTGCTGTAATGTACAGGGATAGGTACTTGGGATTGGGGCAGTGACACTTTAATGCCCCGTACACTACATGATGTTTTGATGTGGAATACTGAAACCCAAAATAAAAAAACAAACAAACAAAAAACATAGAACCATGACACCTTAGAACATTTAATCCTTTATATAATGTTCTAAAATGAAGAACAGCTTTGTAGTTGGCAGTTGCAAAAAGGAAAAAAGCATAACTCAGTACAGTGTCTGGAGTGTGGCAGACCGCCCGGTCTATGGTTTAATCTCTGAAGGTCAGAGCTTGCTACAGAGCTCTGCGGCTCTCTGCTTGGCACTTTAACAAATGTCTTTTTTGCTAATGTTTAAAAAGTTCATTTTTGACTTTCTGGCCAATGTTTTCCAGTAATTGTCAGTTATCTCTAGATCTATCTTTGTCCATGACAGGGGGACAGCAGGCCCACTGGCCCCAGAAATAAGGGGGGTGGGAAGGGTAAGGGAACAAAGAAGGAATAAAAGAAAATAAAACAAAACAGCGGCAACGATCTGAGGAGGAAAATTAATTTACTAATTATAATAGCAGAAATACAAGTAAATAGGGATTGAAGCTAATAAACCAAGTAAATGAGAGAGTTCAAATCCTCTATCCAAATCATTTATGAAAACATGAAAGAGAAGTGGCCCCAAAATGGAGCCTGGAGGAATCCCACTAGTGATTGTTATCCAGCCTGTTGTAACCCCATTTACTCTAACAGTTTTAGCATGACCTATCAACCAGTTGCTCAATATAGAGCAAACAAAGGCAATGACAGAGCCTTTATTTGAGAAATAGGCGCTATAGGAAAAGATATCAGAGGAATTAACTCACACCTCCCAGTAAAAGTTTGGAGAAAGGGATGAGCTGAGGAATGTGACCCTGCCCCGTTCATACCATCCCCTGTTCATACCATCATGTGCAGCAGAGAAGGGCCGGGGAAAAAGGTGACCCACGCTGACTCAGATGGCATGGGAAGTATTGTGGAGATCTAAGGGCTGGCTCTAGACCCCCCTGCCTGCTGCAGCCACTCGCTACTCCTGTAGCTCACCCATTGGTTCAGGCTGTGACATTGGAATTCCACTACACTCCACCCCTTCTGTGCATGAACCAATGACTGAGCAAATCGTGACGCATGTACAATACCCGCCGCAGTGTAGAAAGTTAAGACAGTAAAGGCAATTATCGGCAGTCTTTTCCACAGTTCTGTTGCACCAGTACTTGATGTTTTTTCTCGAGGAGTATCTTCTTCGTGGACCAGTAGCAGTTCTGATTCATGCTCGCCAGTTCCCAAAAGTTCAGCAGTGTGCCACAGGGTGTCACAATGTTTCCCCATGGACACTGGAGCATGATGGAATGATGTTGCTCCTGCCAGCTGTCCTGTGAACTTACAACCTCAAGGGGAGTAAAACAGATGTTCAGTAGGTACGAGGAGGGGTAGGTCTGCCCTCCACAGTAAGATACAGGCTGCATTTTGATCTTGAGTCAACACCTACGCCTGTATCTGGGCACGTCCTGGTCTTTGATACCACACCCTGATATCTGTGGCTGAATCACTGTATCAGGTACCAAAAGGGGGGGGGGGGGGTATCTAATTTGCCACATGGACATAATTAATGTCCCCTTTGCAATGAAAACAGGGCTGTCAACTGCTTTCCTCTGCTGGCCATGCACCGATTACTGGAGGGTTTACTGATCCCCCAACCTCTAACAATCTCCCCCGAGTTGCAAGGAGACCACACCATTTTGGTCCTGCTTGCACCTTCCAAGGCCATTTTAGCTTGTGTCTCTGTCAACGGTTTACGGGCTGGTTCGGCCCAGTTCCGTGACTAGTGGGAAGGAGGGATTTCACAAAATCCGCGCCTCCGGAAAAGGGAAACAGGGGACCCCAAAATAATTAAAAACAGCAGCAATGATCTGAGAAGAAACAAATTAATTTTCTAAATATAGTATTGGAATGCAAGATAACACACCATAATACAATATAATTAGAATTGAAGGCAATAAATCAAATATAATGAGAGAGAGCGTCCGAAAGGTGGATAGGCCTCACCGTAACACTGAGGCGAGATGCACAGTCTGGTTGAGCAGCAGGGAGGAGAGCAGACAAAGAAGAGCGCATCAGGTGACCTTGCCAGGGGTTATATCTCCTCTCTGATCGCAAAGCCCCCTGGGGAATGTAGTTCTTCTCTTCCGGACAGGTACTCAGAACTTGAGCATTAACAGTTAAACTCCCAGTGCACTACATGATGTTATGATGTGGAATATGATGTGGAATCCAATTTATAGGAGGGAGAGGAGGTTCTTTTATTATCTATATACCCAGCGTGAGATTAAGAAGCAACGGTTCAAATGTTGGTCTGACCAGTTTATTACAAATCTTAATCAGGGAAATGGGGAAGGGAAGGAGGGCGATAGAAAAGATAGAAGAGAAGAAGCAAGGAGTCTTTATAGGCAGCAAGAGGGAGATAGTCACCACCATGGATCCAGCGTGGTTCGTAGTTCAGTCTTTGATCTTCAGTAGTGGTGGGTCGTCAGGCAGAGTTGTTCTGTTGACAACGACGACAACGACCATGGCGATGATGGCCCCTTTTCAATGGTTTCAAAGTGGTTGAGTCAGCTGTCTTTGCAGTGACAGCTCAAATCCAAAGTGGTTGAGTCAGCTCTCCTTTGAGTGGCAGCTTCTGGCTCTGGGATCTCAGCAGGAAACTCCTTTGTTCTTATCTTCCTGGCCTTGCCAGCAGATAAGAGGGAGCAGGGAGGCGCCAACTTGTATCTTGCCTTCGCAGGATACAATGGCATTGTCCCCCAGTCTTCCATAGCAAAAAGGAGTTATTTGGTAACAGGCTAGATCTTTTGCCAGTAAACAGTCCTGAGCACTATCTTCCGAAGGCAAACAGCTCCAAAGATGTAAAATTGTCCACACAGCGATGTTGATTGCCACACAACACCCATCACTTGCCTCCTCAACAAAATACCTAAGGAAGCAAGCTTTGAGCCAAAAAAACAAAGGATTCTCACAATATTCTTAACAATAACCAAAAATCATAAAACCATGTTAGTCTCCCAGGCTCTAGGTCCTCAGGGGCAGGGAGCAGAAGATTATTCATGGTGCCAACTTGTGGCTTGAGCAAGGTGTCCTTGACTGTAATTTGGATCCTAAGCAGGGAGGCCCAAGTTGTCTGTAACATTCTTCAAGCACTGTGTCTGCCATCTCTTGGTCTCTCATTCAAGTCTCGCAGGGTTTCATGGAGCCTCTTGGTCCACTCCTGTAAGGACTGTGAATCTGCCTTCAGAGCAGCCTTCAGGATCCCATTATATCTTTCTGTTAGGCCTGCTCCCGTTGGATTATAGGGCAGGTGAAACCGCCATTCGATGTTGTTGTCTTCAGCCCGCTTCTGCACAGTTGCACCTGTGAAATGCATACCTTGGTCACTCTCAATGACCTCAGGAGTCCCCTATGACGGCATCAACCAAGTTAGAGCTTTGATGGTATAGGCTTGGTTTGCCTTTGCTACAGGATAGGATTGCATCAATCCACTCGCTGTATCAACACTGGTTAGGACATATCTGGCCCCCTCAGATCAAGGAAGGGGACCTATATAATCGATCTGCCATTGCTGTAATAGGTTGTGTCCTCTAGCGAGATGGGCTGTACTTTCCGGCAGAGGTCTTGGTCTCATTTGTGAGCAAGCGTCACAGTCCTGACATGCCTGGACAATGTCTGGTAACTGTATGGGCAGCCCCCATACTTTAGCCGCTGCCCGCATGGTTTTCTGTCCTGCATGTCATAATTTGCAATGCAGCCAGTGGGCTGTGTCTTCTGCTGACGTACTTCCTAACCATCGGACTCGAGCCAGTGCGTCAGCTTCATCATTGCCTGGGGACTGCAAGGGTTGATGTCCAGAGACGTGGTATGCTTGTACAGTCCTGTGCCTAACCACGTTCCATATGTCGACCCACATATCTTTGCCCCAGGTTGGCCGGGCGCGGATCATCCAATCCTGAGTGGCCCACTGTGCTATCCAGAGCGTGAGCCCTCGGCAGACTGCCCAACTATCTGTGCAGATGTTCAGTGCGCTGTTGCCAGGCTCTTGAGTTATCACCATCCACATGGCTTGTAGCTCAGCCCACTGGCTACTTTGTCCATCCCCCTCTTCGAACTGTATCGTTTCAGTCAAGGGATGGTATGCGACAGCTCACCACCTACTTGGGTTCCCTCTGCTGGATCTGTGTACCAGGCATCTTCTGGAATAGGGCATTTCCCCTCCTGTACAGGGCTCTTTGGACAAGTAACCACTATTTCCTCAGGTGTCTCACTGTGATATGTTACCGGCCCAGGTATCTTTTGCAGTTCTTCCTTCAGTGGAGAAGATGATAGGAGGCTTTTCTGACTAAGATAGGCATCCCAGCGTGCTACCGTTTGTGATTGGGCCACTCCGGTCTTAGGAATGTGAGTTAGGTCTTTTACCCACCCCTGAATCGGTTAAGTTTTTTTAACAATAACCTTTGCTGTCTGAGTTACTGGTTCTACTGCCTGCAATGCAGAATAGGTAGCCAATAACTGCTTTTCAACCATGCTGTCTCTCTCTTCTGCTCCATGCCAAATCTGTGACCAGAACCCGACTGGGATTCGAACGGAACTCTGGTGCTGCCACAGCCCCCAGCCAAACCCTTCTTGGGTTACATGCACATCTAGTACGGCTGGAAGGGTTGGATCAAATATACCCAGCTCCTGGGCCTGTTTAACAGCTATTTTTTTTCTTGCTGGAAGGCTTTTTGTTCCGTTCTACCCCAATCCCATACTTGGCCGTTTTTTGTTAATCGGTATAAAGGTTTTAGCAGTTGTGCTAAGTGGGGTATAAAGGATTGCCAGTATCCCGATACACCCAAAAATTCCTGCAACTGCTTCGGTTTTTTGGGAATCGGGAACGCTTGGATCTTATCTATGATTGCACTGGGTAACACCTTAGTCTTACCTGACCAGATAACACCCAGGAATTTAACTGATAGCCCGCCCTGGTCCTTGTACTTTTTGTGGATTTATAGCCCACCCTTTTTCCTGTAAATAAGTAATTAATGATGGTACTGCCTTCTCTAATGCCTCGATTGAGTCAGACGTTAGCATCAAATCATCGATGTAGTGGTACATTTTGACAGTGACAGCTTGTTCCAATTTGCCAAGTCACGCGCTACCAAGTTATGACAAAAAGTAGGTGAATGCACATATCCCTGAGGTAGGACTTGAAAAGTCCACTGCCTGCCCTCCCATGTGAATGCGAACAGGACTTGATATTCCTTAGCAATTGGAATGCTGAAAAATGCATCTGCTAGATCCAGAACGCAGTGATATGTTTCTATTTCTCTACTTAATGTATCCCTGCGGAAGGTGATGTTGGGTACGGCCGCATGGTTTATGGGCGTGACTTTAGTTCTCTGTAGTCTACTGTCATTTGCCACGTACCATCTGACTTCCTGACTGGCCATATAGGGGAGTTGTATGGGTTGTGTGCAGGTCTAATGATCCCTACTCTCTCCAGCTCCTGCACAGTCTTGGTAACTTCTTGCCCACCTGGGACTCTATACTGCTTTGTATTTGTGATCTGGCACGGTTGTGGCAAACAAACCAGTTCAATTTTTGCATGACCCCTTATAATTGCCTGCACTGCCCGGGTACTAATACATCTTTCCCTTAATCTGAACTCTCCCACAGTGGTTTGGAGAGTCAGACCTGACAGGATGTCTATCCCCAATATGTACTCTGGAATTGGGGCGATAGACCCCCTGTACTCCCGGGGCGGTAGATGCCCAACTCCCGGTTTCAACCACGTTTGGGTTACGGGGATCATCTGCCCCCTGAACCCACCTATCTTTGCCTTAGTGCCTGAAAATTGGTTTGGGTCACCATATATAATTGATGTTTCTGCCCCACTATCTACTAGTGCCATAGCCCGCCGCACATTTTTTTGGGACCAATGAATCGTCAGGTTGATGTAAGGTCTCCAGTCCCCTCTAGAGACCCTAGTCTTGGGGAATTTCGGCTCCCCCGTCACGCCATCGGCTCTGCAATCCCTAAGTCTTTTTCCTACGACGGCTCAACTATGGCTGCCCGGGCCACCTGAGGAGGTTTACGTTTTTTCGATGGGACTATGAAGTCCTCTAGATTCCACATGCTTTGTGGAATTGGTTCTATGAGTCTAATTCCTTCCCTTTTTAGGGGAGCGTTGGAATCTCTGACTGTTTGGTAACTGTTTCCGTAGTTGTAATAAGACCTGGTTAGGCTGTCCATCAATCTTTTGAAATTGAACTCCTGCTCTAATCAGGTCATTAAACATTTGTTTTCTTGAGACCCTGATGGGTCCAGATTGAATTACCTTAGGAGCAGGTCTCCTAGGTTGTGGTGGTGGATGGATCTCCGACTTTTCCACCACCATTCGGACATTGCGCCTGGCCTGTAGGTGCTCTGTCTCTGCCAGATCTGCCACCAATTGGGCAGCCTGTTGTATTATGGCCTCTGAGGCCACTAGGGGATTCAGTCTGGATACCAAAGCACCATACTGATGTGGTGGAGCTTGCTGCAGGATGAGATCTCTCATTCCTGCTGAAAATTTCGTCATATCCGGGCTCTCAAAATCCTCCTCATAGATTGCCTCCTTCATGCCTAATTCTCAAATGTAGTTTTGCAAATCCTCCATGTTTTGGCTCAGAGGCTGGTGTCGAGGCAGAAACTTTCCGTTCTTTGATCATGGGGTAGTTTTCTCGGCCCCTGGCCTGTTGTCCGTCCATGGAACCCACCTATCTCAAAGGGGGCGACGAATCCTAGCGCAGGAGCTAGGGGGGCTTATGGAAAGAGCTTTAAACTAGCTACGACAAGGGAAGGGGACAAAACAGGCCTCGCAAGAGATGAGCCCAGGGGAACAATGCCTGACCTGGGGGTGAGGCAGATGACTCGGCTGAAGTGCATCTACACCAATGCACGCAACGTGGTCAACAAGCAGGAGGAGTTAGAAGCGATTGTGTGGCAGGCTAACTATGACCTAGTTGCTATTACCGAAACATGGCGGGACCACTCCCATGACTGGAGTGCTGTGATGGATGGCTACAAGCTCTTCAGAAGGGATAGACATGTAAGGAAGGGTGTGGTGTGACCCTTTATATTAAAGACTGTTTTGATGTTGAAGAGCTTGGGGTTGGGAATGATAAAGTTGAGTGTCTGTGGGTAAGGATCACGGGAAGGCCTGTAGGGGCGACATCTTGGTGGGGGTCTGTTATAGACCATCTAATCAGGATGAAGAGGTGGACGAGGCATTCTATGAGCAGCTTGCGGAAGTCATGCGATTGCCAGCACTCATTCTCGTGGGAGACTTCAATTTCCCTGATATACGTGTGACATATAATACAGCACAGAGGAAGTAGTCAAAGATGTTTCTAGAGTGTGTGGAAGATAGCTTCCTTACACAGCTGGTAGGAGAGCCTTCCAGGGGTCATGCCCTGCTAGACCTGCTCTTCGCTAACAGTGAAGGACTGGTGGGAGATATGAAGGTTGGGGACTGTTTTGGGCAGAGCAACCATGAAATGGTAGAGTTCTCTATTCTTGGAGATTTCAGAAGGGTGACTAGCAAAACTGCTATCTTGAACTTCAAGAGGGCAGGCTTTGACCTGTTCAGGACGTTTGTAGCACGGGTCCCTTGGGAGTCACTCCTTAAGGGTAAAGGGGTCCAGGAAGCCTGGACGCTCCTCAAGATGGAAATCTTAAAGGCAGGGAGGTGATTAGATGTCCACAGGGCAAGAAGAAACCGGTTTGGGGGGATGCCCCCCCCAAAAAGCCAGGAGTTCACAGCAAAAACGGTCAGAAGCCTTCGTGAGGAAAGCAACAAATCTTCATCCCACGACCCACTACGCACACGCTAGAGGGGAGGGTCTGCACGCTAATGAACTCTCGGGGGTGTAATGAATATGGATCCGAATTCCGGGAAAACTATTGATTATGTATTAGTTTCGCCTATATCTGTAGCACGATTTTTCTAGACGGTGTGCAAGTAAGGCGGATCTATCCCCCTTGCAGCCAGCTGTCTGTGCAGCACTGAATAAACCGTACCTGCTTTGTAATCTTACTTGGGTTACCGAGTTTGATTCCGCACGTCACTGTCAGCCTGACCTCGGTACCAGGGGAAGTTATGGAGCAAATAATCTTGGATGAGATCACACGGCACATGCGTGGCATCCAGGGGATCAGGCCCAGCCAGCACGGGTTCATGAAAGGCAGGTCGTGCTTGACCAACCTCATCTCCTTTCACGACTGGGTGACCAGCTTGGTAGATGACGTAAAGGCTGTTGATGTAGTCTACCTAGACTTCAGCAAAGCCTTTCACATGGTCTCTCACAGTATCCTTCTGGGGAAACTGGCTGCCCGTGGCCTGGACAGGTATATTCTTCTTTGATGCTTGGCTGAACATGAGCCGACAGTGTGCCCAGGTGGCCAAGAAGGCCAACGGCATCCTGGCCTGCATTAGAAATAGTGTGACCAGCAGGAGCAGGGAGGTAACCATTCCTCTGTACTCAGCACTGGTGAGGTCGCACCTGGAGTACTGTGTTCAGTTTTGGGCCCCCTCACTACAAAAAAGACATTGAGGCCCTGGAACGTGTCCATAGAAGGGCAGCCAAACTGGTGAGGGGTCTGGAGCACAAGTCTGATGAGGAGCGGCTGAGGGAGCTGGGATTGTTTAGTCTGGAGAAGAGGAGGCTCAGAGGAGACCTCACTGCACTCTACAACTTCCTGAAGGGAGGTTGTGATGAGGAGGGATTTGGCCTCTTCTCCCAGGCAACAAGCAGCACCCCAGGAAATGGCCGCAAGTTGTACCAGAGGAGGTTTAGGTTAGACATAAGTAAAAACTTTTTCTCTCAGAGAGTGGTTAGACACTGGAATGGCCTGCCCAGGGAGGTGGTGGTGTCGCCGTCCCTGGCAGTGTTCAAGAGGCGTCTTGATGAAGAGCTACGAGATATGGTTTAGAGGCTTGTGGTAGCAATGGTAATGGGAGGACGGTTGGACTAGATGATCTTGCAGGTTGTTTCCAACCTTGCGATTCTGTGATTCCATAGAGGAGCATAGGCCAGTATTGAATGGTATATCACTTTTATTTGTCCACGTTGCATGGCATGCAGCCGTTAACTATGTAATCAATGAATGATTTTCTTTATTATGTTGGACGGCTGCATACAGTCTTTGCCTGAGAGCAGGATGAGTGGTAATGGATGCCAGTTTTGAAATTTCTGGTCCATTCACCACAACGCTTTCTGCCCCCGTGACATATAATCGGAGCAGCCACACTGGCACTCTCTCTCGGTTTTTGTCTTGGTTTTTGTCTCTGTACTCAGCACTGGTGAGGCCGCACCTGAACAGACACTCATGTACTCCTGTAGTTCACCCATTGGTTCAGGATGTGACCTTGGAATTCCACTACATGTGCACAGAGCTGAATTTCTACTTCATTGTGTTGGAAGCAATACTGGCAATGTTGCAATATCATAAACTTTACTCCAGGTGGGTTCCACTAATGCTCACATAAGAACAGAAAGAACACTGCATGAAAGTTTGTCAGGGCCTGTTGAACCAGTATGAGGCCGAATGTGACAGTTGCCTGAGTCACATCATTATCAGTGATGCAACGCGGTTTCACTACGAGCTGGAGTCAAAATGATAGTTCATGGAGTGGTGACATGCAAATTCCCCTTCGAAGAAAAAATTCAAGATGCAGCCCTCAGCCGGTTAAGTGATGTGCACTGTCTTTTGGAATAGGAAATGAGTGATCTTTCCAGATTTCCTGTAACCTTGACAGACTATCAACTTTGATTACTACATTGTGATGCTAACAAAACTGAAGGCTTGAACTTCCAGAGTCAAGCCAGAGAAGACTCATAGAATTGCTCAGGTTAGAAAAGACCTTAAGATCATCTTAAACTGAGGGAAAAGAGGGAAATGTACAGGTATTGGAAACAGGTTTGTTGTCAACGGTTTACGGGCTGTTTTGGCCCGGTTCCGTGACCCGCGGGGCGGAGGGATCCATGGATCTGCACCTCTGGGAAGGGGAAACAGAGGACCCCAAAATAATTGAAAACAGCGGCAGCAATCTGAGGTGGAACAAACTAATTTACTAAATATAGTGTCACGGAGTTGACTAGATCAATCTATGTCCGTGACAGGGGCAACAGGCCTTTGCCCCCCCACCCCCCCACCCCAGTCCCACAAAAATGGGAAGGAAGGAAGGGAGGAAAAGAACAGCGGCAACAATCTATGGAGGAAAACTTATTTTACTATAATATCAGAATACAAGATAACAAAATAAAATACACTTAAAGTGAAATTGAGATTAATAAACCAGACAAGATGAGAGAGAGAGTTCCCGGGACCGAGTAAAACCTGAAAAGCTTGGAACGGCTAGGAAACCACCCTCCAGCACCCACTGCCAGGCAGCAAGAGAACACCCCCCCCCCACCCGGAAGGGCCAGATCCCGTGACTTCTGTAATGTACAGGGATAGGTACCTGGAATTGGGGCATTAACACGTTAATACCCCATACACTACATGATGTTTTGATGTGGAATACTGAAACCCAAAAACAAAAAACAAAAACAAAAACATAGAACCATGACATTCCACCCCTTATTCTACATCGTTACATCATGCTAAAAATATATATATACATATATACATACAAACAAAAAATGATTAAAATGCATTACACACACATGGCTATATACATATACATAGAGTTAGTAACTGCACTCCCCCGGCATCAAGTTTCCTTGTGGTACACATTGGACATCCCCATTCTTTTGCATTACCCACCAAGTGGATCCTGGTCCCTGGGCAAAAACTGTACCACGGAGAGGTTTGCCCTTTCCAGAAGCTGGAAGAACCCAAACTGCCTTTCCTAACATGTTCTTTACATGTACAACAGGGACTTTATCTCCCTCTATGGGATGTAGGGAACTAGATTGGTTAGGACCATCACGACTGATAGATCCTCTGGTATTGACTAACCAGGTGGCTTTTGCCAAATGCTTTTCCCAGTGTTTAAATGTTCCGCCACCCATTGCTTTTAACATGGTTTTTAACAACCCGTTGTAGCATTCGATCTTACCAGAGGCTGGTGCATGATAGGGGATGTGATACATCCACTCGATGCCATGCTCTCTGGCCCAAGTATTTACAAGAGAATTTTTGAAATGAGTCCCATTATCTGACTCAATCCTTTCTGCGGTGCCATGTCGCCGCAGGAGTTGTTTCTCGAGACCCAGTATGGTGTTTCGGGCGGTAGCATGGGGTACTGCATATGTTTCGAGCCACCCAGTGGTTGCCTCCGCCATAGTGAGCACATAATGCTTACCATTGCGAGATCGTGGCAAGGTGATATAATCAACCAGCCATGCCTCCCCATATTTATACTTTTGCCATCGCCCTTCCTCCCAGAGAGGTTTCATCCTCTTGGCTTGTTTGATGATGGCACATGTTTCACAGTTATGAATAACCTGTGCAATGGCATCCATAGTTAAGTCCACCCCTCGGTCTCTAGCCCATTTGTATGTTGAGTCTCTCCCTTGATGGCCTGAGGTCTCATGGGCCCACCGAGCCAGAAATAATTCACCCTTGTTCTGCCAGTCCATGTCTATTTGAGCCACCTCAATTTTGGCAGCTCAGTCTACCTGATGGTTGTTTTGCTGTTCTTCAGTAGCCCGACTCTTGGGCACATGCGCATCTGCATGGCGCACCTTTACAGCCATATTCTTTGTTCGGGCAGCAATGTCTTTCCACAGTTCAGCAGCCCAAATAGGTTTACCCTTTCTTTGCCAGTTATTTTGCTCCCACTGCTGTAACCACCCCCATAAGGCATTTGCCACCATCCATGAGTCAGTGTAGAGATAGAGCGCTGGCCACCTCTTCCGCTCAGCAACATCTAAGGCCAGTTGGACAGCCTTTACCTCTGCAAATTGGCTTGATTCGCCTTTCCCTTCAGTGGCCTCTGCAACTTGTCGTGTGGGGCTCCACACAGCAGATTTCCATCTGCTATGCTTTCCCACAATATGACATGATCTATCTGTAAACAGGGCATATTTCTTTTCATTCTCTGATAGTTCAATGTATGGTGGGGCTTCTTTAGCACGTGATACTTCTTCTCCTGGTGGTGTTCCAAACTTTTTACCTTCAGGCCAGTCCATGATGACCTCTAGGATTCCTGGACGGCTGACGTTCCCCATCCGTGCTCGCTGTGTAATCAACACAATCCACTTACTCCAAGTGGCATCAGTAGCATGATGGGTGGAGGGAACCTTTCCCTTGAACATCCAGTTCAGCACTGGCAGTCGAGGTGCCAGAAGGAGCTGTGTTTCAGTACCGACTACTTCAGAAGCAGCCCGAACCCCTCATATGCAGCTAAGATCTCCTTCTCAGTTGGAGTGTAGCCCTCTTCTGACCCCCTGTAGGCTCGACTCCAGAATCCCAGGGGTCGGCCTCGGGTCTCTCCTGAGGCTCTTTGCCACAAACTCCAAGTGGGGCCTTTCTCTCCAGCAGCAGTATAGAGGATGTTCTTTATACCCTGTCCTGTCCGTACTGGCCCCAGGGCCACAGCACGGGCTATCTCCTGTTTAATCTGTTCAAAAGCCTGCTGCTGCTCAGGGCCCCATGTAAACTCATTTCTCATTCACGTCACATAATAAAGGGGGCTTACAATGAGGCTGTAGTTTGGAACATGCATTCTCCAAAAGCCCACTAAGCCCAGAAACGATTGTGTCTCTTCCTTATTAGTGGGTGGAGACATGGCAGTGATTTTGTCGATCACATCTGTCGGGATGTGACGACGGCCATCTTGCCACTTTATACCTGGGAACTGAATCTCCTGGGCAGGTCCTTTCACTTTGCTTTGCTTAATAGCAAAACCAGCACTCAGAAGAATTTGGATTATTCGCTCTCCTTTTGTAAAGACTTCTTGTGCTGTATCGCCCCACACAATGATGTCATCAATGTACTGCAGGTGCTGAGGAGCTCTGCCCTGTTCCAATACAGTTTGGATCAACCCATGGCAAATGGTCGGGCTGTGTTTCCACCCCTGGGGCAAACGGTTCCAGGTATACTGAATGCCCCTCCATGTGAAAGCAAACTGTGGCTTACATTCTTTGGCCAAAGGAATGGAAAAGAAGGCATTAGCAATGTCAATGGTGGCATACCGTTTGGGTGCTTTTGACTCCAGTTCATACTGGAGTTCTAACATATCTGGCACAGCAGCACTCAATGAGGGTGTGGCTTCATTCAGGCCATGGTAGTCCACCGTCAGCCTCCATTCTCCACTGGCTTTACTCACTGGCCATATGGGATTGTTAAAAGGTTAGTAAGTTTTGCTGATTACTCCCTGATTCTCCAGTTGATGAATTAACTTATGGATGGGGAGCAAGGAATGCCTGTTGGTGCTGTACTGCTGTCTGTGCACCGTTTTTGTAGCAATCGGTATTTGTTGTTCTATGACTCGTAGAAACCCCACAACAGACGGATCTTCTGATAGGCCAGGCAAAACAGATAACTGCTTAACACCTTATGTGTCTGCAGCAGCTATTCCAAAGGCCCATCGATATCCTTTAGGATCCTTAAAATATCCCCTTCTGAGGTAATCAATACCAAGTACAAATGGGGCCCCTGGGCCAGTCGCACTAGTGTGCTTTTGCCAGTCTTTACCAGTGAGGCTGATTTCGGCCTCCAACATAGTCAGCTCTTGAGAACCCCCAGTCACCCATGATTATAAACTGATTTTGTACATTGGTGACTCAAGGGCATTAGGGTGCACTGTGCACCAGTATCCACCAGGGCCTTATATTTCCGTGATTCTGATGTGCCAGGCCATCGAATCCACACAGTCCAATATACTCTATTATCCCTTTCCCCCCCCGGCTGGGGGCAAGGCCCCTCTATTTGTTACCTCCATTGTCTGCAGCAACTGGAGCAATCACCTTTTTGGAGAAGTTCACCCTGGTGGTTGATTTGCCTTGTAATTCTTTTACCCGTGCTTGAAGTGCAGGAGTAGTTTGCTTATGCCACTTATTCATATCTTCTCCATGGTCACGTAGGTAATGCCACGAGGCGAAACGTGATGTAGTCTTACTGTTGTCACTTGTTCGAGCAGGAGGACATCTTCTTTTGACAGCTGAGACATTGGATGACACTGGCTGGGAGGAAACCGAGTTGATCAGCCCCTCCAGTAGGCTGTTTTGGGAATTCTGTTCCTCATTGGATGTATCTGTCACCACCATGGATCCATCAGCATCAGGCACTATGGATGGTTTGTGTATGATATCTTCTTGTTTGTTCTCCATTCTGTCCAGCGTTTCAGGTAGCTTTGCAATGGCTGGAACACAAGCTCGTAGACGGCTTAAATGTAACTCAAAGTCTTGAAGTTTATTAACCAATTCATGTATAAGGGGTCTTCTTTCCCCTCTGCCATACATAGCTGCAAATGTACTGGCGTACCTTTCTGGTGCAGTCTTTGTGAATGTACACCACATATTTGGTGTACACCTGACTCTCTCAGGATCATGCTCTTGGTCTGGCTCATCAGGAATGAAATCGGGGCTATGTAGCATTTCCACCACAGCATATTCTCTCAAATAACGGATGCCTTCTTCTATATCAGCCCATTTCTTCTTCTGAGGCATCAGATCGTCTTTGAAGGGGTATCTTTCTCTTACAGCTAACAACATCCTCTTCCAGAGGGTAAAGGCCTGGTTCTAGCATGTACTAATACCTCTGTCAATGGCTGAGTCCCTAGCAATGCCACCCAGTTGGTGAGCTTCTCTACTATCTAGCCACACGCTGTTGGCCCCATTGTCCCAGCATCGAAGTAACCAAGTAGCAATAGGCTCATTTGGGTGGCGTGAGAAGTCTTTTCTCAGACTTCGAATTATATTCATTTTCAGAGATCGATCAACAGTGGTAACGATATCTTGCTCACCTCTTCCTCTTTCAGGACTTCTTGTTGCCCTCGTAGGCGTTGGTGACCGTGGTCTTACTGAGGGCTCCTCCCCTGTACTCAGAGGTGCTTCTCTTAGACTTTGGAGCCACTCCTCTGGACCTCTTTCCTCCTCTTTCTTCTGTTTTAACTGAGTCGAGATTCGTTTCGTTTTCCGTCCTCTTACAGAGGCAACTGACGGCAATTGTGGTGCCTCCTGTGGTTGATCAGGTTGGTCAGTTCTAATGCTCTCATCCTCCAGCTCAACTTGGAGCCTGTCTCGTTCGATTATGTATCTAGCTCAGATTGGAGGGTGTCTTGTTGAGATTGAAGATTGTCGAGTTTGGATTGCAGGGAGTCTATCTCAATTCGGAGGGCATCTCTCTCAGATTGGAGGTCTTTTCTCTGGAGCAGGAGACTCTCGCTCGTTTTGAACTGTTTCCCTGAGACTCTCCCTTTCAATTTCACAAGCTCTCTCTCTCTCCAGGATAGTATTGAATAGGGCCCGATAAGCATTAGCCAGGCCCCAAATCATTTGTGCCTCCTCAGATCTGCCTGAGCTGCACCATTCCCATCTCAAATAGCTGTTTAAGCTCTCAGAGTCTTTCAGGTGTTCTGGAGTGAAGTTCCACGACACTGAAGATTTCCATTTGTCTAAAGTCTCTCCCAGACCTCTCCACACTCCCTGCCACTCAGTATTCTCTGGTTTTGGGGAGGAATTCCTCAAAATATAATAATTACTAATACTGAGTGAAATGATGAGCAATACATTCAGGGAGATTAACAATGCGATTAGGTGATCATTCAAAAACTGCATAAAAGATTGAAAGGAGAGACTGGAAACCTGCTTAAAAATCCCCAGTCCTGTAAAATTGACAGCTGTCTCTGGAATTGTATGCCACATTGTATGAACATGCCAGGTCCATATTTCCACCCATGTTTTCAATTGATTGTATATGCCTATTGCTCCATAGAGCAAGGTGGCAAGCTTAATTAATGCCCAGTATGTTTTTTTAGCATTAGAAAAGAAGAAACAGTGGCATGCAGTCCCTTAAAAGGCAGTTTCACAAGAGAAAGCTTTTTTTTTTTTTTTTACAGAAGCAAGATAGTAAAGCTCAGGGTTTACAAATATCCTAGGATATTGGAAGTCCACCTGGAGTTTTCAAGGTCATGTTTTCAGAGAGTAGCAGTGGAACAGATAAGCTTTCCCAATGAAGCTCTCTGAGAGCAGAGAGTCTAAACAGCTAGAAAGCAACTGTTGCCCGCATTCTCCACCAAAGAATGCCAACGGTTTACAGGCTGGTTCGGCCCAGTTCCGTGACCAACGCGGAGGAGGGATCTGTGGATCCGCGCCTCCGGAAAAGGGAAACAGGGGTCTCCAAAATAATTGAAAACAGCAGCAATAATCTGAAGTGGAACAAACTAATTTACTAAATATATTATCAGCAAAATATAATGAGAGAGAGAGTGTGTCTGAAAGGTGGATAGGCCTCACCACAACGCTGAGGTGAGAAGTGCAGTCCAGTTGAGCAGATGGAGAAAAGCAGACGGCGAAGCGCAGACGGAGAAGCACAGGCGAAGAAGAGCAGGCGAAGAAGAAGGATCAGGTGACCTTGCACAGAGTTATATCTCCTCGCTGACTGCAAAGCCTCCTGGGGAAATGTAGTTCTTCTCCATCGGACAAACATTTGGAACTTGAGCATCACAAGTCAAACCCCCCAGTGCATTACATGATGTTATGGTGTAGAATACTGATAACCAAAAATCATAAAACCATGACATTTGTGTAGCCTGAGAGGAATACAGGGCTTTTGTCCGTGTGTGTAGAGATAGGATTAGGAAAGCCAAAGCACAGATGGAACTGAACTTGGTGCGGTATGTGAAAGATAACAAGAAGGGGTTCTACAGGTATATAGTCAGGAGGAGACAGGCCAAGGAGAGTTTTCCTCCTCTGATGAAAGGTAATGGGGAGCTGGTTTCCTCAGACATAGAAAAAACTGAGGTATTCATTGAGTGCTTTGCCTCAGTCTTTATGGGTGGTCAGGATTCCCATGTATGCCAGGACCATGAGCCTGTAGATGAGGGTGTGGGGAGTAGTTTCTGTCCCACTGTAATGGTGGAACAAGTCTGAGTCCTCCTCATGAAACTGAACGTGTATAAGTCTATGGGGCTGGATGATATCCGTCCTAGGCTTCTGAGAGAGATAGCTGATATGATGGAGAGCAGCTCAGCAACCACATTTGATAAATGATGGCTGTCTGGTGAAGTCTGTGGTGACTGGAAAACGGGAAACGTTACTCCCATTTTTAAGTAAGGGAGAAAGGAAGACCCGGGGAACAGGCCGGTGAGCCTCACCTCTGTGCCTGGGAAGAACATGGGGCAGATCCTCCTAGAAGCTATGTTAAGGCACATACAAGACAAAGAGGTGATTCAAGAAGTAGGCCCATGAAAACCTAATGAGGTTCAATAAGGCCAAGTGCAGGGTGCTGCACTTGGGTGGAGGCAATCCCAGGTATTTATACAAACTGGGGAAGATCTCTTTGAGAGCAGCCCTGTGGAGAAGGACTTGGGGGTCACAGAATCACAGAATCGCAAGGTTGGAAACAACCTGCAAGATCATCTAGTCCAATCACCCTCCCATTCCTATTAGTACCACAAGCTACTAAACCATATCTTGTAGCTCCTCATCCAGGCGCCTCTTGAACACTGCCAGGGACGGCAACTCCACCACTGGTTCTGGTGGACGTCCTGGTGGACGAGGGCCAACTGTGTTCTGGGCTGCATTAAAAAAGGAGTGGCCAGCAAGGAGAGGGAAGTGATTGTCCCCCTCTACTCAGCTCTTGTGTGGCCCCATCTGGAGTACTGCATCCAGGCCTGGGGTCCCCAGTGCAAGAAAGATGGAGCTTTTGGAGTGGGTCCAGAGGAGGGCCACTGAGATGATCAGAGGGCTGGAGCACCTCTCCTATGAAGAAAGGTTGAGGGAACTGGGCTTGTTTAGCTTGGAGAAGAGAAGGCTCTGGGAGTCCTCATTGTGGCCTTCCAATACTTGAAGGGAGCATATAAACATGAGGGGGAATGGCTGTTTATGAGGGTAGATAGTGATAGGACAAGGGGGAATGGTTTTAAACTGAGACAGGGGAGGTTGAGGTTATATATTAGGAGAAAGTTTTTCACACAGAGGGTGGTGACCCACTGGAACAGGTTGCCCAAGGAGGCTGTGGATGCCCCATCCCTGGAGGCATTCAAGGCCAGGCTGGATGTGGCTCTGGGTAGCCTGGTCTGCTGGTTGGTGACCTTGCACATAGCAGGGGGGTTGAAACTAGATGATCATTGTGGTCCCTTTCAACCCAGACCGTTCTATGATTCTAGAATTCTGTGATCAAGTCCAACCACAACCTGACCATACTACCCTAACAACCCTCCACTAAATCATGTCCCTGAGCACCACATCCAAACTGTTTTTAAATACATTCAGGATGGTGATTCAACCACCTCCCTGGGGAGCCTATTCCCATGCTTAACCACCCTTTCTGTAAATAAGTTTTTCCTGATATCCAACCTAAACCTCCCCTGGCACAACTTGAGAGCATTTCCCTTCATCCTGTCACCTGACACCTGTAAGGAGAGACCAACACCACTCTTGCTGTAACATTGGGCCCCACACCAGTTTGAAGACCCTGAACCACATTGCTAATGACACTCACAGTATAGTCCACATTTGGCACCTTCTCACTTGCATCTATTTAGACAGATGAAAGATGGACTGTGTGGGCAACATTTTCTTAGCGATTATGCCATCATAGCAGCTGTAAAACAGTGAGTCATCTCCGCTGGTGCAGATTTTTACGAGCATGGGATGTGGACTCTTGTTCATCTCTAGCAAGAATGTACAGCTAATGGTGGTGGCTAAGTTAAACACTAGTGTTTTGTAGCTGAGAATGTCATCTATTAAATAGTGTTATTGTGCTCTTTGTTGCTGTAGTTTCCTTAGAAATAAATAGGAGACAGTACTTTTGAGGCATCTGATGTGCATATTAAATATAGCTTATATTTAACAATCAGTAGAAAGCTCAATTGACTCATGATAATAGTATCATGATTATAGTAATTTGAAAAAAATCTCTAAGAATCTGTTTTTTTCTGAAACTTTCTGTATTTCAGCTCAACACCTTTTAATAAGGAAGAGTTATCAGCAATTTTGAAGTTTGGTGCTGAGGAACTTTTTAAAGAACCTGAAGGGGAGGAAGAGGAGCCTCAGGTAAATGGAACAATACATATGTACAAACCAAAACTGTGTTAAGTACTTTGTTGTAAAGAGAAACAACTTCTGTTTCAGGAGATGGATATAGATGAAATCCTGAAGAGGGCTGAAACTCGAGAAAATGAGTCAGGCCCATTAACTGTAGGAGATGAGTTACTTTCACAGTTCAAGGTATTGCTCTGTTCCTTTCATCCTCCCGTAATTATACTTTTTTTCTGTATGAATGTTAATTACTATTGTTATTTACCTTTATTTATTCCTGTGAAACAAATGCCACAATAAGTCAACTCTGTTACATAGAATGTTTTTTCACCTATATGGGTAGTTACCACCAGTGCAAACATCTATGTCGATTGCTCCAAAAGTAATGCCTCCTATTTATTTTCATGCAAATTACAACAAAAGCAAAAGAGCACAATTCTCAGCTACAAAATGCTATTTTTCAACATAGTCACCACCAATTAGGCATGCATTTTCACCAGCGATGGGAAAAAAAATAATATCTGCATGATAGGGGGGTGACCCACTGTTGCTGTTATCGCTACTGAAACACACCACCCTCCGTCTCACCGTGCTTACATCCACTATTTGGTCTCCGTCAATGTTCAGCAAGCATCAATGAATGTCAATGTGTGCTATTTATTCCACATGGAGGAATTCAGTGACACACCTTTGCTTCATAGGCACTTCCATGTCAGACACCGCGGGTATTGGTGAGAAGGTTCAACCTCTACTGCCATACTACCAGCATCTGCCTATGATATCGTGGGCCAACATAATGAAATAGGAGGCATTACTTTTGGAGCAGCCCTCATAAAAATACATAATGTGTTCTACTAACAAAATACAAAAGAGATTTACATATACATTAGTCTTTGATTTAATTATTAGAATACTGGGTAGGGCTGTTCTTCATTTAATAGTTTACATTGTTAAACAACTGTAGTGCTTCTGAAAACAGAATGAAGTTTGGATTCCTTTGTTGATGACCTTTTAGAAATTTCAAGTTAAATTCCATTCAAACTTGAATGCCAGATCAAAGAATCATAGAATATCTTGGGTTGGAAGGGACTTGAAAGATCATCTAGTTCCAACCTCCCTGCTGTGAACAGGTTTGCCACCCACTAGATCAGGCTGCTCAGGAATCACAGAATCACAGAATGGCCAGGGTTGGAAGGGACCTCAAGGATCATGAAGCTCTAACCCCCCTGCCACATGCAGAGCCACCAACCTCCCCATTTAATACTAGACCAGGCTGCCCAGGGCCCCATCCAACCTGGCCTTGAACACCTCCAGGGACAGGGCATCCACAACCTCTCTGGGCAGCTGTTCCAGCACCTCACCACTCTCTCTGTAAAGAACTTCCCCCTGACATCCAACCTAAATCTTCCCTCCCTCAACTTCAAACATTTCCCCTTGTCCTGCTGTTATCTACCCTTTCAAAGAGTTGACTCCCCTCCTGTTCGTAGGCTCCCTTTAGGTATTGAAAGGCTGCAATGAGGTCACCCCGCAGCCTTCTTTTCTCCAGGCTGAACAAGCCCAGCTCCTTCAGCCTGTCTTTGTAGGGGAGGTGCTCCAGCCCTCTGATCATCTTCGTGGCCCTCCTCTGGACCCTCTCCAACAGCTCCCTGTCTTTTTTGTACTGGGGGCTCCAGACCTGGACACAGTACTCCAGATGGGGCCTCACAAGGGCAGATTAGAGAGGGACAATCACCTCCCTGTCCCTGCTGGCCACCCCTCTTCTGATAGAGCCCAGGATACCATTTGCTTTCCAAGCTGCAAGAGCACACTGCTGGCTCATGTTAAGTTTTTCATCCACCAGGACCCCCAGGTCCTTCTCTGCAGGGCTGCTCTCAAGGACTGCTCCTTCCAGTCTGTATATATGCCTGGGATTCCTCTGGCCCAAGTGCAGAACCTTGCACTTTGCTTTGTTGAACCTCATTAGATTCACCCAGGCCCACCTTTCAAGTCTGTTGAGGTCCCTCTGAATGGCATCCCTTCCTTCCACTGTGGAATCCATCCAACCTAGCCTTGAACACCTCCAGTGGGGCATCCACTACTTTTCTCAGCAACCTGTTTCACTCAATCACCACCCTCTGAGTGAATAATTTACTCCTAATATTTAATCTAAATCTCCCCTCTTCTAGTCCCCTAGGGGCCATTGCTTGTCACTGGCCTCCACCTGGACGTAGAGCCCTTGACCAGTCTGTTGAGTGTGACCATCCAGCTAATTCCTTATTCACTGAACAGTCCAACCTTCAAATCCATATTTCTCCAATTTAGATATAAGAATACGGTGTAGGACTATGTCAAACACCTTGCAGTAGCCTAGGTAGATTACATCAGTTGCCCTTCCTTTGTCCATCAATGCTGTCATTCCATCATGGAAGGCCACCAGATTGGTCAGGTATGAACTGCCCTTGGTGAAGATGTGCTGACTGCCATGGATCATATCCTTGTCTTGCATGTGCTTTACTAAATCTCCTAGGAAGAGCTGCAGCACAATCTTCCCAGGCACAGAAGTGAGGCTCACTGGCCTCTAGTTCCCTGGGTCTTTATTTCTCTCTTTTTTAAAAATGGGAGTAACGTTTCCCTTTTCCAATCTCTTGGCAACTTCACCTCTGAGCAATGACTTCTCAAATATGACAGAGTGGTTTGACAACCATGTCAGCCAGTTCCCTCAGGATCTGGGGATATACGTCATGGATACATGTCATTGGGTTCCATAGATTTCATAGAATCATTAAGGTTGGAAATGATCTTTAAGATCATCTAGTCCACCTGTCTACCTACCACCAATATTGCTTTCTAAACCATGTTCCTTAGTACCACCTCTACATATTTCTCAAACATCTCCTGGGACTCCACCACCTCCCTGGGTAGCCTGTTCCAGTGCCTGACCATTCTTTAGGAGAATAAGTTTTTCCTAATATCCAACCTGATTCTCTCCTCCCACAACTTGAGGCCATTCCCTCTTGTGCTGTCACTGTTACCTGGGAGAAGAGGCCAACCCCTACCTTGCCACAACCTCCTTTCAGGGAATTGTAGAGAGCAAGACAATCTCCCCTGGGTCTCCTCCAGACTAAACTATCCCAGTTCCCTCAGCTGCTCCTTGTAAGACTTGTGCTCCAGTCCCCTCACCAGCTTTGTTGCCCTTCTCTGGATGCACTCCAGGGCCTCAATTTATTTCTTGTAGTGAGGAGCCCAAAAATGAATGTGGTACACAAGGTGCAGCCTCACCAGAGTTATGTACAGGAGGACAGTCACCTCCCTAGTCCTGCTGGCAGCACTATTTCTGATACAAGCCAGGATGCTATTGGCCTTTTTGACTACCTGGTCTTATGTTCAGCCAAGTGTTGACCAACACTCCCAGGTGTTGCATGGGGTTCTTGTGACCAAAGTGCAGGACCCAACACTTTGTCTTGTTGAACTTCATCCCATTTACCTCAGCCCAGCTATCCAGCCTGTCTAGATCCCTTTGTAGGGCCTTCCTACCCTCAGTCAGATTGATGCTTCCTCACAGCTTGGTGTTATGTGCAAACTGACTGAGGGTGCACTCACTCCCCTCATCCAGATCATCTTAAACACATACACATTCAGTCTCATCAGGTGGTGGTCTCGAACTTGCTTTTCACTTACAGTAGGAGGGATTTTTTTTTTTCCCCCAGCCTCCACCTAGAACTAGTTCAGGGATATGGCAGATGTGGAAATCCAACTACCAGTGAAGAATGAGTTCCTCAGCCTTCTCTGTGTCTGTTGTAGCAAGTTTTCCCTTCTCATTTATCAGAGGGGTATGTTTTCTTTGGCCTTTCTCTTCTGACTAATGTACTTATAGAATACCTTTTTGTTATTTTTTACATCCCTTGCCAAGTTCAGTTGCACGTGCATCTTGGCTTTCCTGATCCTATCTCTGCACATCTGGATGGCATCCCTGTATTTTTCCCAGGCTGCAGGTCCTTGTTCAGCCATACCAATTTCCTGCCTTCTCTGCTTGATTTCTTATGCTGGGGGATGAAGAGCTCTTGCGTTCTCAGAAAGGTGTCCTTAAAGAGCTGCCAGTTCTGTTCCTTTCCTGAGTCCCTAAGGACAATTTTCTATCTCATCCAATAATTCCTTAAACAGCTGTAAATTAACTCTTTTGAAGTTCAGGCTCTTGACTGTTATTTGCCAGGCCCATATTCCTCAAGATCGTGAACTCTACTAGGGCATGGTCACTACAGCTCCTGCTGTCTCTGATCTTAACCTCTCTAATTTTTGCATTTATGAACACTAGGTCCAGTGTTGCTTCACCTCCGGTTGGTACGTTTAATATTTGTACCAGGAAGTTATCATTGATGAACCCCAAGAGTTTCCTGTATTGCTTGCAGCCCACCATGTTGCGTTCCCATCGGGATGAGAGCCTGTGAGCAGGCTGCCTGCTGCTCTTCCTGGGCAAACTGCCCTGGAAATTGTCATACTATGCTGTTTGCCTATGCTAGTTGCTAGTGCTTCCTGGGGGCTGCCTTTCTATGTGTGGATGTGTTAGGCTGCTGCTCCTGGTCCTGCCCATGCCTCCTCAGCTACTCTCATGAGGGGTAGGGTCTCTTGGTGACTCTCTCCTCACCCTGGAGTCTCCTTGATTTCCAGACATCCCTCGCATACCACGATCCCATGTTCCACTGCAGAACATGCCTGCTGATTGCTTCAGAGAATGATCAGAAGTGCTTAACTGGATAACACATAAAATATTATAGTGGGACCGAAGTGTGTGTTTTTATCTTGTGATTGTTTTTGTTTGCTTGTGTGTGATTTTGTTTGTTTTTATTTAAAGCAGGGAAGGACTTTGCTTTAGATCAGATTACTAAATCACCTTCCTGCTGATTATTAATTTGCAACATACTGTGGTTTCCACAGTTTATTAATGTTTGGTTAGTTCTACATAATAACATAGAATTTTATGTTAACTTGAGCATTCAAATGCAGTTAGCCCTGCTTTGAAGGAAATTAAACAACAATTGCACAGCTATTGAGAAGGTATTTCATAGTGTTTCTATATTAATTAACTTTTAAAAGAAAAAAGATCCTCATCTTTATATTCGGCTATCTTGCATGGAACGTATGTTTCATATATGAAAAATACTTTCATTAGAGATATTGCTTCCTGAAGTATTTAATATGCATACATAATTTTTACATAAATAAAATATGCCATTCCAAACTATTTTCCTAAAATGATATTTACTGAGTCCTTGTTTAAATAAAATCATGTATCTATTTGGTGAAAATACTTATGTTCCAAAACATAAGGTAGCTAACTTTTCCAATATGGATGAAGATGACATTGAGTTGGAACCAGAACAAAATCTAAGAAACTGGGAAGAAATCATTCCAGAAGTTCAGTGGCGACGAATAGAAGAAGAGGAAAGACAAAAAGAACTTGAAGAAATATATATGCTTCCAAGAATGAGAAACTGTGCAAAACAGGTATCTCTGGGTTTTGACTAATTTTTTTCTTTGATACTTACTTGCTGATGTTTTGGCTTGTACTTTTGTGTTGTGTGGTTTTTGTGTGTTTTCCCCCCCAAATATTTTTTATGCTCTAGGTAACACATAAATAAAATGTTTTAGTCACGTAGCTTTGAACTAGTTACTCTGAAATTCCAGATCAGCTTTAACGGAAATGAAGGGAGATGCAGTAGAAGCAGAAGATATTCTGGATCTGATAGTGATTCCATCTCAGAAAGAAAACGACCAAAAAAACGTGGACGACCACGAACTATTCCCCGTGAAATCATTAAAGGATTTAGTGATGCAGAGATTAGACGGTAAGATGTGTGGGGATGTGTGTGCTTAATGGGACAAAGCAATTTATTTTATCATCTTGAGTTTGAAAATGTGGAAAACAAGTTTATCTTTCTTGACCTTAGTTGAAAATTTTTATTCTAGGCATTTAAAGCTTTCCTTTTTGTAGTTTGTACCCATTTAGGTGTGCTATAAAATTGAGTTGAATTTTTTTTTTTTTTTCCCAATATTTAATGTGTTATTCTTCCTGCATCCCCTGAAGACAGTGATTTTAAAAGCAATTGTTTCAGTGAGCATGCTTTTATTAAAAAAAACGTGACCTTCCCATCATTTTACCTAAAAACTAGTTGAAGAAAGGATACACACATCTTTGTGAAAATACCTATAAAAGGCTAAAATAATTTTCTTTTAAACTTCTTGCCACTGTAATTATTGTTATATAATGCATTGTAAAACTAAAAAAAAAACACTATTGTGATGAGTGAATCTATACAGCTGGTCCCATCAATATAAAGTGCTAAAAATACCGTATTTTGATTGAAGGAGGAGAAATTGTTTTGTTTTACTTTGGTTTGTGAAATGCTATTTTCTTCTATAATGTTTCTGTAAAATACTGCAATGCTTATAAAATATTTTTCATTGTATGAATAACTTTTTAAGAGTCTTGTCCCCTTTCCATTTTATCTGGCAACACAGTAGTTTGCTGTTTTTGTCAAGGGGTATTCTCCTGCTTGCACTAGTAACTTGGGTTCTTGATTGTTGAGTTAAAAAATATGTATAATTTTTTTTAAATTTCATTCCCTCTCCTTCCTGGATATTTCTAGTTTCTTTCCCTCATTCAATTACTTATGCATTTCTTCTGAGGGCAGCAACATTCCTTTATCTTTGTTACTATGTTTTCCTAAATCTTAAAATCACCTCAAAATTACAGACTGCTCCTCTTTATTATATGAAGCCTAACACAATGTCTGAATTGTCTATTCGCTGTAAATCCACATATGATTTCTATGAATAGACACATTGTGTTGCTGAATCCTTTGTCTCATGAAACTAGTAAAGTAACCTTTGAAATAAATTCTATCATCTATTGTTTTATTTGCATCAGTTATTAAGCCAAATAGAACTCTGGATTTAAATGTGGCTTAATTGATATAATAATCTGACCTAGTCTCTCTAGTTCTTATTTCTTTGCATTGTCCATATAGTATTTTACTAACACTTTACAAATACATTTTAAACCTAGTATAGTTAAGCATATATTTTTAACTGCAGAATTATTTTCTATTACTAGATTTATCAAGAGTTACAAGAAATTTGGTGGCCCACTTGAAAGGTAAACTTATCTGATTATATTTGCATAGCAAATTGGAATCTTATTTTGTGTATTCTTTTCTATAGCTGCTTTTAACTGCATGGATCAAAAATTTACACAGCATAGCAAGTGTTGGTGAATGTTAACTTACATGATCAATTCTCTAATTTCAAAGTCTGAAGGGAATAATTGATAAATACATAGGTGACAAAAGGAAGACTTGGGAAAATTTTGGTCCATTCCTGAATGAGATTGGGAACCTAGTTAAATGGGATAGGGAAAAGGTTGAGGTACTGAATGCCTTTCTTTACCTCAGTCATTACCAGCAAGATTGACCCTCAGGAATCCCAAGTTCCAGAGACCTGGAGGAAGGAAAATGTACCCTTAGTGGGAGATGATCTGGTCAGAGAATACTTAAGCAAATTGAGAATTTGCATGTCCGTGGGCCCTGATGAGGTGCACCCACCAGTGCTGAAGGAACTGGCAGATGTCATTACAGGGCCACTCTTGATAATCTTTGCTCTATCATGATGACTGGGAGAAGTACCTGAAGACAGGAGTGACATTTGTTTCTCTCCAAGGAGGTTCAACAAAGCAAAGCGCAAGGTTTTGCACTTGGGTTGAAGTAATCCCAGATATGTATACAAACTGGGATAACTCCTTGAGAGTAGCCCTGCTGAGAAGGACTTAGGGGTCCTGGTTGATGAAAAACTTAACATGAGCCACCAGTGTGTGCTTGCAGCCTGGAAGGCCAGTGGTATCCTGGGTTTCATCAGAAGAGGGGTGGCAAGGGAGGTGATTGTCTCCCCCTCCTCTGCACTCATGAGGCCCCAAGTCTGGGGTCTCCAACACAGGAAAGATGTGGATCCAAGGGCTGGAGCACCTCTCCTATGAAGATAGGCTGAAGGAACTGTGCTTTTTCAGCCTGGAAAAGAGAAGGCTGGGGAGAGACCTCATTGCGGCCTTCCACTCTTTAAAGGGAGTTTATAAACATGAGGAAAATCAACTTTTTACAAGGGTAGATAGTGATAGGACAAGGGGGAATGGTTTTAAACTACAGATTAGGTGTTGGGGGAAGTTTTTTACTGAAGCAGTGATGAGGCACTGGAACAGGTTGCTTGGAGAGGTGGTGGATGCCCTGTCCTTGGAGGTGTTTAAGGCCAGGTTGGATGGGACCCTGGGCAATCTGATCTAGTATGTGATCTAGCAGCTGGCAATCCTGTCTGTGGCAGGGCGGTTGAAACTTGATGATCCTTGAGGTCCCTTCCAACCCAAGCCATTCTATGACTCTATAAAGAAGGAGGACCCAGGGAACTATTGGCCAGTAAGCATCCCCTCTGTGCATGGGAAAGGTGATGGAACAGCTAATCCTGGAAACTATTTCCAGGCACACAAAGGACAAGAAAGTCATCAGGAGTAGCCAACATGGTTTCACCAAGGGATAGTTATGTTTGACTAACCTGATAACCTTCTGTGATGAAATGACTGGCCTGATGGATGAGAGGAGAACACTTGACACTGTCCCCCACATGATCCTCATAGACAAGCTGCTGAAGTGACCATCACTGGATGGGCTGACAGTGAAGTGGTTTGAAACCTGGCTGAATGGCCAGGGCCAGAGGGTAGTGGTCAGTAGTAACTAGTGGTGTACCCCAGGAGTCAATACTGGGTCCAGTCCTGTTAGACAATTTCATTAATGAATCTGGACATTGGGGCAAAGTGTGCCCTCAGCACATCATCAGATGACATAAAATTGGAAGGAGTGGTGGATATACCAGAGAGTGATGCTGCCATCCAGAGAGACTGGGAAAGTCTAGAGAGATGGGCTGACAGGATCCTCATGCAGTTCAAGAAAGGGAAGTGCAAAGTCATGCACCTGAGGGAGAACAATCCTAGACACCACTGCATGCTGGGGGAGCCACTCAGCTGGAAAGCAGCCTTGTAGAAAAGACCCTGGTGGACACCAAGCTGAGTATGAGCCAGTAATGGGCCCTTGTCACACAGAAGTCTAATGGTATCATGGCTGCATTAGGCAAAGTATCACCGGCAGGTCAAGAGAGGTGATCCTTTCCCTCTACTCAGCATTGGTGAGCAGTGTCCAGCTCTAGGATCCTCAGAACAAGGGAGATATGGAGCTACTGAGAGAGTCCAACAAAAAAGGAGTCACCAAGATGATCGAGGGACTGGAGCATTTCTCTTTCAAGGAGAGACTGAGAAAGCTGAGACTGTTTAGCCTGGGGAAGAGAAGGTTTGGGGGGGATCTACTAAAACTAATGTTTTAGAGCTCTGAAATTGTACTTCTTTTCTTACAGGTTAGATGCTATAGCTAGAGATGCTGAGCTAGTTGATAAATCTGAAACAGACCTTAGACATCTGGGAGAACTTGTACATAATGGATGCATTAAGGCTTTAAATGATAATGACTTTGGCCAAGGAAGAACAGGTAATTTGTATTTATGGGTTGGGGAGAGGAGTAAAAATGTAAAGAGTCTGAACTCTTCTTGCACTCTGGTTATAACTGTATTTCTTGGGGGATAAGTGAAATAAAAATGTTAGTATATTTGGTGAAATTTTAAAAAGAAAAAAAAAACATCCACAGCTTTTTTTCCCCCTTCCCTGTATGCATTGTCACAGTAGAATGCAGCACATTTTTGTTTTTATCATGAAATTTGAAAGTAATCTGCTATTATTTGGAAGACCTTGAGATTCTGAAGTTTAGATTAGAATGTTTAGTTAAGAAAAAGTTATTTGTTATAATTGAATGTCTGTTGCTATAGCATAAGTCTGTGGGGTTTATTTTCTTGACACTTGTCTATGACATTCACATAAAGTCTGGATATTTTAATAGTTCGATCCTTTATTTTAAGGTGGTAGATTTGGGAAAGTTAAAGGCCCAACATTCCGAATATCAGGAGTGCAGGTGAATGCAAAGCTAGTCATTTCTCACGAAGAAGAGTTGGCACCATTGCATAAATCCATTCCTTCAGATCCAGAAGAAAGGAAAAGGTATTTTTTTTCCTCCTAAAGAAAACCATAATCTAGAAAATTATTCAAGGCTTATATGCGTATGTTTAACCAGTCCAGACTCTAAGCACACTAGGACACCAGTGTCTCTTCATTCCCTGTAAGAAATGACAGCGTAATCTGCTCCACATCCTTTGTTTATTCTTTCTTCCCTGTCCTTAGAAGCCAGTATTTGCTTTGGCTTCTGAAACGTGTTCATTGGAGACTGAATTCAGTTACAACTAATTACTCCAGACTTGAAATTAGGCTTGTTGAGGCCTTTCTGTTACCTCTGCCTGATGGAAAGCAATATCTGTCAAAGTGGAACAGACAGTAATCCTTGGTGGTAGTTTCAGCCGTCTGAACTTTTCAGCATGCTACCTTGCATATCACAGTCCCTAGACTATGCTTATGCAGTTAGCAGTTACACTAGAGTGATATTTGAAGCTTGTCTTCATTGTTAGCCAATTCTGACTCAGTCCATGGTCACAGATATAATATTGAAATATTTTCAATATTTCAATAAATATTTTATAGAAACTGTAAGAAAATCTGATTATAGTTATCTGGATTACTAACCTAAAATACCAAGATGAAACTTTTTATTTTTACTATTCTTAGTGAATTCCCTTCTCCCTTGCTAAGTTTGCAAAGATGGCTTATTTATGTTTCTAATTTGTTTCTACTAGATATGTCATCCCATACCACACCAAAGCAGCTCATTTTGATATAGATTGGGGTAAAGAAGATGATTCCAATCTGTTAATAGGTATCTATGAATATGGTTATGGTAGTTGGGAAATGATAAAAATGGATCCTGATCTCAGTTTGACACAGAAGGTATGTCATCCACAAAATTTCACTGAGGACTTTTTGCTTGTTTAAATAATAATGCCAATAAGATCGGTTACTGAAATAACTTATTTTATGATAGATTAAATTTCACAGAAGTTAGGACAGTTGTACTCTTTTGTACTCTTGTGGTAAATTATTAGATTTCAAGATCTTGTGTATTCATTTGAATTATACCTTCTTACAATGTTATATTATTTCTATACATTTGAATCTCTATCACTTGAATTCTCTTTTATCTGTTTCCCTATTTTAGATGCTCTAGTTATGTTATTTTTGAGCTTTTGTAAGGAACGCTTTTGGGGGGGAGGGGTTATGTTTGGTTTTTTCACCCCTCCTTTTTTTTCTGTCCCTAGTTACTTTACTTGAAACTGCCTTTAATTCTCAACATTTAGAATAGCTGTACTCATCATACTACTAGTATTATAATGGCTGTCTAGAAGTAAGGAGAAACATATATTTAGGGAAAGACTGGAGCGAAGCAAACTTGGTGACATTGCCAACAACCTGTAGCTTTGGGATATGATGGGCCATGGTTTAATGATTTCCTACCTGTGCCTTCTATTATTTTTCCTGTTTTATAAAACTATCATCTGAAATCCAGGAAGAAAACTAACTCCAATGCAGGGTTAGCAGCATTCCTTTATTCCTCACGATGCGCACTGGGCAACTTGACAAGCAAGCATGCTCTCTCAGAGTTCAGGTTCTACATTTAAACAATTAAGATATACATATGCAGTACATTGGCATACATATTCACTCTTTTTCATGGTCTCATAGATATGTGCTAATGTCCCTTTGGGCATGCTCAGTGGTACCTAGGGTGGTCGAGTGCCCACCTACTTCTTCCCCTTTTTTAACCATCAGCTTCATCACTGAAACCTTTGACTCACTTTCATTCACTTTTCCCCAGTTTGGAAGATTTCCATTGCTTATTAGGCCATAGTGAGCCAGTTCTTAAAAACTGTATGTGGAACCCAAGGAAAATGTCCTTGCACATTGTGAGGAAAAAGATAAAAATATTCTATTGTGACTCCAGTGCAAAGTTATTGAGGAAAAACAAGACTGTTCACCCACTGAAGTGAAAATGGAAAGTTTCAGAACTATCACTTATGCTAAACTAATATATTGGTTCTTAAACTGATGTACTAATCCCTATTTCTAAACAAACCAACCTATATCAAAACCACTCATTTATATTTTTGGCTTCTGAAATATGCTGTGGTAATGAGTTCTACATTCAGAAGAAGCACAAGGCAGAAATAGATAACTGTACAGGAGTTCTGAATTTCTTAGGTAAATTATGAAAGTGAAAACAAATTTAAGACTAGTTTCTTCAGTTTACTGGAAATTCTGTGAGGCCATTTCCAAGATTCTATATTACTTGTGCGTTAGAAGAAAATCTGTAACACTTAAATTATCTGTTCGTTCAAGCATGCTATCATGTTTGCCAGGTATAGTTGGAATGGATTCATTTGCTACCTTTTTTTTCCTCCTTTCTTAATGCAGCTTTTCCTGTTCCCAGAGCTCCAGTCTAGCAACTTCTAGATTTGGTAGTGTGTACTCATAGTTGATACTACCATTGCTCTCCCTTTAGATTTTACCTGATGATCCAGATAAGAAACCCCAAGCTAAGCAATTACAGACTCGTGCAGACTACCTCATTAAATTACTGAATAAAGACCTTGCAAGAAAGGAAGTGCAGAGACTTGCTGGTGCAGTAAGTAAAGCTTGACATTCAGTAGTGAGACAGACACACTTATATCGGCACATCAATAGATTTTTTTGTCCTTAGTTCTACTTTTCTTTGCAGAATTTTCTCTGTATCGCTTGCCACATTAATATGAGACTAATTCGAGGAATGAATTACAGATTTAATATTGTTTTATTGCCTCTTATTTTTATATATTCTCTTATTACACTAAACTCAGTCTCTAGTCCTGAGAAAAGTGGTGGTCATTAGTGCTATAAGATGAATGCTTTATTTAACATAAAAACAAGTTCTTTCTGCAACTGTGATTCAGACACTTGTCAGTTGACATAATAAAGGTACTGATTTACATTCAGGGCAATTCAAAGAGGAAAAAAACAAGAAGTAAGAAGAATAAAGCAATAAAGACTGCAAAAACAAAAGAAATAAAGAATGACTCCTCATCACCACCCTCAGAAAAATCTGACGAGGATAATGAGGTAAACATCTTGCATATGATAAAGATCATCATTCAGTTGTTTGTCGGTGTACAATCAATAAGTATACAGAGGTTAGGCTTAGTAAGATTATCACAGCAGAAAAAATAATCAAAATAAATGGAAATGCTCACTAGTACCATAGGCTCACAACAAACTCCACAAGAAAGAAGCTCAATTACAAGTGACATCACACAGTTTCAGTGTTCTTTAAAGACTTGAGCATGGAAATGAATGACTAGTCCTCATTTTTGTTTGCAACTGCATCTAGCTCTATTTGATAGGTATTAAACTGAAGTCTAAAGAAATCACATGCATAATAAAAAATACATTTCAATCTGTTGGTTACAAAACTTTTATAGCTAGAAACTCAGTTTGATGTAATATATGCTTGTGTATTTCAGGATGAGATTGTTTCAGTGAAATATCCACATAAAAAAATAAAAGCAGAAAAAGAAAATGAAGAAAAAGATGAGCCAGATGTTGGTATAAAGAAGGAAGCTGGAGAAAAAAGAGAGACAAAAGAAAAGGAAAATAAGAGGGATTTGAGAAGGGAGAAAAAAGAAAAAGAGGATAAGAAAGAATTAAAATACATTAAAGAAAAGAGAGAAAACAAAGTAAAAGAATTCACACAGAAAGTAAAAGAAGTAAAGGAAGAGAAGGTAACTAGGTTTATTTTTCTTATATAACACTAAAAAAGGCCACCAGGTTTTGTGAACAATTTTGGGTTTAGAAGGTATCACTTACTTTACAGTTGTGATTGAAATCTTTTGCATAACTTGAAGTTTTATTTTTACCACTTGCAAATACAAAGACAGACAAAAAAAATGGGAAATTACATCTTTAAAGGGGTAATTATAGCTTGTGAATGGAAGTTGTGTATGAAATTCGTAACTTTTCCATTCTCATTCTCCATCCCTCAGAGAGAAAATAAAATGTACCATAATTGAATGTCAGAATACGTTCTTTTCTTGTTATTACTGGAGAAAATGTCATAATTATGGTGATTGCCTAATTACAGTATAATTCTAACCAAAAAATAAGGTTTGTTGATCAGATGTTTTCATGTTTGTTCTTAGGTAAATGAAATGAAATCTGAATATAAAGAAAAAAATAAAAAAGTTCCATTATTGGATATTCCAGTTCATATTACTGCAATTAGTGAACCAGTTCCTATATCTGATGAATCTGAAGAACTGGATCAGAAGACATTCAGTGTGGTAAGTCCCTTGTTGATAATTTAGTGTTTACATTTGATGTTCTAAATGAACACAATTTCTGATGTCCTTGATTCTGCTATTAGGCATTACAACACTGATATCTATTGTCAGTAAAATCTCAGAATGATGGAGAGGCATCTACACTATACTAAAGTATGTTTTGTTTTCAGGCCAGCAGTTTTGTTTTATTGTATTTATACAGTATATTGAAGGATATTTGTCCACTGGCCTGTGTGCAGAATAATTTTAAAATACAGACTGTGAAGATACATCATCAAGCATAACTCACATATATACTGCTCCTTAAGGGACAGAAACAAATTTTAACACAGTTGCTGTAGTCTCTCAGTTCTGGCCTTATCAAAATACCCCTTTCCTCTTTGTAAGTGAATGAGAGAAAGTAGCTCTTGAAGACTGTGTGTTAGACACAGGAAGGAACAAATCTAAATGTCCTTAGAAATATCTTGCCAGAGTAATCTCTCCGATACCAAACAGACCACAACATAATCAATATTGTAAGCTAAAAGTTAGGTACACTCAATCTATACAGTTTTATAGGTCGATTGGAGTATTTGGAAAGCTAATTTTCTACTGTGGAACTTCTATTATTCAGTTTTAAACAGTTTTCTGTTACTGCCAGATGGGTTTACTGGATCTACAGCAGTATTGGCTGTGAAAGGCAAATTAACTGTTCTCATCAGTGTGATACTGACCAGTTTACATATATGTTTTTTTGTTGTTGTTGTTATATTGTTTAGTTTTTTAATTTAAACATTATAAGCTAATCATCCATTATTTCCATTATATCTTGCGTGGATAGGTGACTGAAAAGCATTTGATGCCCATACATAGTTATAGAATCATATCATAGAATGGCTTAGGCTGGAGGGGACCTTAAAGATCATCTAGTTCCAACCCCCCTGCCATGGGCAGAGTTGCCAACCACTAGACCAGGCTGCCCAGGAACCTATCCAACCCGGCCTTGAATGCCTCCCGGGATGAGGCATCCACAATTTCTCTGAGCAAATCTGTTCCAGTGCTTCGCCACCCTAAATAAGGTTTTTCTTCTTAACATCTAACCTAAATCTCCCCTCTTTTAGTTTGAAACCATTCCCCTTTGTCCTGTCATTATCAGACCATTTAAAAAGTTGGTCCCCCTACTGCCTGTAAGCTCCCTTCAAGTACTGGAAGGCTGCAGTGAGCTCTCCCCAGGGGAATTCACGTTGGCACTCTGTGGACTGCCATTTTGACTCCAGCTCGTAGTGGTGGGACCCACCTGGAGTAAAGTTTATGATATTGCAACATTGCCACTATTGCTTCCAACACACTGAAGTCGATATTCAGCTCTGTACACAGTTTGTTCTCTGGTCATAATCTGCTGATTCATGCAAACGAGCTGATCAAGACAATCTACATTTTGTGGTGTGACAGCTGTGCATGGCTGTCCAGAACGTGGCTTGTCTTTTATATCACTGTTGCCACTGCTGAAACACACCACTCACTCCTCACTGTGCTCACATCCACTATTTGGTCTCCATAAGTGTTCAGCAAGTGTTGATGAATGTCAGTGGCTGTCATTTTTTTCATATGGATGAATTCAGTGACTCAGCTTTGCTTCACATGCACTTCCATGTCAGATGCCATAAAAATCTAATGCCATAAAAATCTAATGCTTTCATATAGTAGCAAGTTTTAATTAATTGGTTTTAATTATTTTTTTTCCAAATGAAAATGCTTGTAAAACTAAATTTCATGAGCTGTGAGTAGTTGTCTTTACCATTTGGCTTATAACAGTACTGTCTTTGCCTGTATAAATAGCACAGTAATTGTGATTCATGTTATAAAATTATTGGGTTTTTTTCCCCTTTGAATTAATGTATTCCTTCTTTTCCATTTTATAGTGCAAAGAAAGAATGAGGCCTGTTAAAGCAGCATTGAAACAACTGGATCGACCAGAGAAAGGCCTTTCTGAAAGGGAACAGCTGGAACATACGAGACAGTGCCTAATCAAAATTGGGGACCATATTACTGAATGTTTAAAGGAGTACACAAATCCTGAACAAATTAAACAGTGGAGAAAGTAAGTTATTCTTCATGATTTTCCTTGAAAAAAAGAAAATCCATAATAGCTTCTATTAAGCAGAATAATTTTTAATTATTTATCTTGTTTCTTATTGCCTTTCTTGTATTTTTCTGCTGTTTTAAATAAATACTTTAAAGAAAATGATTATAAATGGTCCCAGCTTTTAATGGATTCTCATTTATATATTTGTATAGCAATACATTTTGTCCAGTAGCAGAGTCATCTTACTTCTTGAAAGAAAAGAAACAAAATAAGTGTATGTAGAATGTATGTAATGTTTAGTGGAAAAGCGTTCTTATTGTTAAAGAACCTGACTGTTTCAACTTTGAGGGTTTTTTATTTGTGCTAAAAATAGGCCTTTATTAAATTTGTGAGTTGAAGTTGGAATTAATTTGAATTGCAGATTCCTTTATTTTTTAAAAAGATAGTCTAAAATGTAATCATGTATTACCTATGACTTCATAAAAACTATTTATTGTGATGTACTCAGGGATTTACTCAGAAAAATCCTGTTTGATATTTGTAGAAAATAAGGCATGTAGGTCAAATCTCTTGCACTACAAGAGATTTCAAGTTTGGAAAAATCATTACTGGATAGTAAATACTTAAGTTTTCTGACATATTTCAAATAATATTTCAGAATGCTTTCACAGCAAATTGAAAACTATTTTTAGGCACATACTCTGTTAACAGAATTGTCATTAATACTACTTTTCATGCTGTGCATTTTGAAGTCATTCTGATAAACATTAAAAATGATAAATTACTAAAGGAATTCATTTTTCAATTGTTTTAAATACAGCTAAATAACATTTGCTGTGAAGCTAATATTCTGTATAACAGACTTTAAAATTATTTCAGTTTACTCAATTACTGTTGAAATAATTTCATTTAAGTTCATGTTCTCTTGTATGATGCAAGAAAAACTAATGTATGGAAGTATTATAACCTCTCTTTCTTTATCCTCAGAAACTTGTGGATTTTTGTCTCTAAGTTTACAGAATTTGATGCCAGAAAGTTGCACAAACTATATAAACATGCAATCAAAAAACGCCAAGAATTTCAGGTAATACTTTCACTCTCTCTAAATATACAAATATATATTCTAATTATTATAACTTATTAGATTATCAGTTTGGTAGTTTACTAGGAACAATAACAAAATTATTACTTGAAGTGTATTTTTCTGTTTGTTGTAAACTAGTCTATTTTGTTAGGATATTTTCTGAAGAACTCAGATCCAACTTTTGGATTTATCAATGGCAGTTTTTGTACTTGTCTCTTTCAGCAACACAATGACCAGAACATTGCTGCTAATGTGAACACACAAGTAATTAGAAATCCAAGTAAGAAATCTTAAAGTATATTATTGTGCTGTGTACCTTAAATGAGGGATTTAAAATGAAATAAGTTTTTAAAATGTCTCCTAAAACTCATGTACTGCTGGATATAAATAGAGATAGGATGACTTGACATAACTTCACTAGTTTGCTGATGAAATTGAAGTGAGCACAGATTGAACCCGGTACTTACTGATTTTAGTATCAAGTTATTTGACCACCTTAAAAAATAAAAACTTCAATAATTTTATCTACTTACTTTTGAGCAGGGAGAAAGGCCTCCTCAAAACTTGTAAACTCCTGGGAGGCTGTGTACATATTTGTAGCAGTTGCAATGTCACAATAGCTTCAGGGAATACAAGATGTCTTCTACTGTTGACAATAACAGCTTTTCTATTCTCCCACGCTTGTAATACTTACTGTTATATCATGTTATCTAAAACCTTGTGTATGTTATCATGAATTTAAAAGGAGCATTATGTGTTTTAGGAATTGTTGTGGTTTAACCCAGCAGGTGGCTCAGCAGCACAGTCACTCACTCTCCCCCTTCCCAGTGGGATGGGATAGGGGAGAGAATTGGAAAAAAAACCACAAAGTAGAAGTCATAGATTGAGATAAAACTATTTACTAAGAAAGAGAAAAGGAAAAAGATAATAGTTATGACAATATATATAAATGTCTATAACAAGTGATGCACAAGCAACTGCTCACCACCTCCCAACTGATGCCCAGCTAGCCTCCAAGCAGCAGAAGAGAGACAGATCAATTCCCACCACCTTCAAAACTCTTTCCACTTGATGTTGTAGGATGTGCTAATATATATGGAATATCCCTCCCCCCCAGCCCTTCACTGAAAAACTGGAATGGCCTTGCCTCAGTACAACACTGCTAAACAACAAATAAAACATCAGTGTGTTATCAACATTGTTTTTCTCCCAAAAAACCCAAAACATAGCATCATACCAGACACTCTGAAGAAAACAATTCCATCCCAGCTGAAACTAAGACAGGAATACCACTAAAAATATTTCATTAACAAGGTATACCTTTAAAATTGCTGTTCATGCTAGAGCTAGCTCTCCTTCAAGAGGAACTTCCAATTGTTCTGTCTAAAAATGCCCTTTTAAAGGCATCTAGTCTCTACCCACCTCTCATTATGGACCACACTGATCCACTACATTTAGTCTGTAAGGTTGAAAAGTTTTAGTTTCTCAGCCCTACATATCTACATTGCTAGCTTGCTTGCCTTCTACTTCTGAGATCTCATTCAGTTCACTCACATCAGTGCATTTGTCTTTATTTAGATCTTGTTTCTGTCAAATCATAATGCCATTTTCATGTTGCTTTAAATCTGACAGGTAGAAGTGCTGTTTGAATTAGGTGAAGAAAAAAGTATAGTGTATGAGAATTCCTTATAACCTCTGTCTGCTTTATTAAACAGATGTGGAAAGACTAAAAGAGAATACAAACCATGATGATAGTATCAGGGACAGTTATTCTTCTGACAAACATTTGTGTCAGTACCATGATCATCATAAGGACAGATATCAGGGAGATACTTATAAGAAAAGTGACTCAAGGAAAAGGCCCTATTCAGACTTCAGCAATGGAAAACATCATAGAGACTGGGATCACTACAAACAAGACAGCAGGTAAGTTGGTTCCACAATTGTAAAATCTCTTAAGAATTCCTTTCCTGTAGTGTTTATAGTAAGCACCAAAGTGCTTTATTTTTAATAATGCAGAATTGCAAAGAAATGTAGTTCTGTTGAATTTACATAATTGTAATTCTTACTATGTATTCTGTAATACTTACTAATATAAGTATTTTTTTCAGATGCTGTAGTGATAGTAAGCATAGAAAGTTGGATGACCATAGAAGCAGAGATCACAAGTCAAACCTAGAAGGAAGTTTAAAAGACAGCAGGCCTCATTCAGATCACCGTTCCCATTCAGACCACAGGATACATTCAGATCACCGTTCCACTTCAGAATACAGCCATCATAAATCTTCCAGAGATTATAGATACCACTCAGACTGGCAAATGGACCACCGAGCTTCTGGTAGTGGCTCAAGGTCACCATTAGATCAGAGGTCTCCTTATGGTTCAAGATCTCCATTTGAACACTCATCAGATCACAAAAGTACACCTGAACATACATGGAGTGGCTGGAAAACATAACAAAGACTGACATTTTCTGGACCTTCTTTTAGCCATATACAGTAAACTAACACAGTAATTGCCTTATCTGACTTGAAAGACTGGATATTCTATCAGTAGCAGTATTGTTACTTCTTCCCAGGATGCAAGGTCTATTATTCCATAAAAAAAAAAAAATTTTTGTATTTAAACTTTATGCTGCACAGTGCTGCAAATGCTGTGGCACTTTTTTTTTTTTTTTTTTAAGAAATTAAAACTGTTTACTTTTACAGGGACCTCAATACTGCCCTGTTCAGACTGGATCTTATAAAACTGTTTTTAGGCAGAATGCAGTTGAAATTGTTTGTAAATTAATTTTTAGGCACTGACATGTGATCATGTTTCAAGAAAGAATGAGAAATTTGCTGTTTTCTTAGTAAAGAATTCTCAAGGATTTTGTTCACTTTCCAAAGCTACATGTTTACATCGTACACTGCAACCACCTAGCGGCTTTTCATCACAAGCTTGAATATTTAAATTCTTACCTGTAACTGTAAAATAGCTAGGATTTCTCCTGTTTGTGATCAGATATTATAAAGCCTTTTTACAATAAATAAATTTAAGTGGCTGCAAATAAATTAAATTTTTCTTCCATTTTGCTTGTTCCTTTCCCTACCAACTCAGGCCTTCCTCTCACAAGTATTCAAAACAGGCAGTGTACTAATTATTTTTAATTAAAAAAAATAGCTTGATGAAATCACTGTTCAGAATGTAGAAAAGGAACACTTTTCTTGTATTTAGTGCCCATTTTTCTTTGATACTTCAGATAAATGTTTTGGGGTTTCATTCTAGTTAGCTTTTTTTTTTTCTGTCAATTTCTTCTGTCAAACTGTCAATATTGTTATTTGTTGTAGCAAAATGGTGGGAAATAGTCAAATTGTTTTCTGGAAATGTTTTCAAGTCCATTGGTTTTAAAGGAGGAGTGTTCAATATCTGAACAGTGAACTTCAGAATCCAAAGTAGCCAAAATTGATTGTACATCCATTTGTTTTCCATCTTAAAATGGGCAATAATGTCAAATGTACTATGTGGCCAGCTGATATTTTAGAAAATTTGAATGACTTTAATAGAATTGTTGTAATGCACATTGATTGTACATAGACAACATCTATCTGACAAAATAAATTTAAAAGGATATGCGAGCTCTTCTTTTTTTGTTAGTGTTTTTCTACAGCATACCTTTCTCATATTTAACCATAAAAATATTAAACTCTGTGTACTAAATTTTAATATGCATCTGTATGGGAATTGCTAAGTCATGGCCTGAACCAATGATTAAGCACCTGGTGAAGGGACACAACCAGCCCAGGCAGCACAGGTGAAAGCAAGTCCCTAAACCTCATTTAAGGGCTGGCTGGGACAGGGGGTGTTTCTTTACTTGGCAGTCCCTTCTTTTGGAGTATTTGGCAAGCCCTTATCCTTGAGGTAGGTAAGCAAGTTGTCCTTGAACTGGGTTGTGATCGTCACGCTTACTTGGGTAATTTAGAAGTGATTATTTGCCATTACCTTCCTCTAAATTTGGCAAGCTAGGCAGTTCTTCCTGAGAAAGAGAATACTGACAATGGTCTTTTTGTAATTGGGTGGTTCAGCAGGGAAGCAATTATCCCTCTAGATAAGACTTTGTTTGGGCATATCCTGGGATTTCTGGGATCCTCATAGTATGAAATTACCACAGTGAGTGAAAAATAGGGCCCTTTGAGGGTTGGGGGCAATGTCTTTTGATTCTCTGATCCACGTGGTAGAATGCTTTCATGGTTTCACTAGAGATCTATTAATCATAAAAGAATGACAGCTAGTTGTGTCCACTGTGGCATAGCCACTGTTAATGGCTTTGACCTGATTAGACTTATCAAATACCCTGGAAAATGAAAATCAAGTATTAAGAGACTGAGTCAAAAGACTTGAACAACAGCTTGCCGTATTAACCAAGGAAAAAACAAATTTGGCTATCCTCCTGAAAAAAAATCTAGAATGTATTACTAGAAACTGTTGAGGCCCCTGGAACAGGGGGCCTATATAATACAAATTTGGTAGTCAAGAAAATCATCAGGTCAGATCTTGAGGCTCCACTTGAGCTGGATCCTTTTGCGATCTGACCTATAATGACACAGAACCAAAAAGATGTAATATAGACTGGTAGGGGTACCCTTTGCCCAGATGACACTACGTGTAACAGCACATACATGTATGGCAGCCAAACTAATGGATTTAGTGCAGAGATTCAGGCAAAAACAAAGAGAGTGTACTGGCATGGTTACTCTGTTTATGGAATATGGAGGCAGAGATGGTTGTGGTAAGTGGTCCAGAAGTCTCTAAACTTGCATCTGTCACCACTCACTCTGCCCTCACACAAAAACTATATGCAACTGTACAGCATAATGAGGAAAATCACTAATTGAATGGTTGATGGCTGTCTGAGACTGGTAAGGAGTGTCTCAAATCAACATAAGGCAATCAACATCACTTTGTTGACAACATCACACTTGAAAGCATTTCTTTGGAATTGTTTGCCTTCAAAAGGGAGAGTTCAGGAATGTTTATTGGCATAAGACTTGGCCTGTGAGCAAATAATTCCAGCTTGATACAGGAAATTGGGAAGTGATGTCATTGTATCCTGTGAAGACAAGGTACAAGGCTGGCATCTCTCTGCTTCTTCTTATTTGCTGACTTAAATTAGCAAGTCTTGGAAGATGGGAACAACGGAGTTAGTGCTGAGATCAGTAAGTCAGAAGCTGTCACTCCAAAAGAGCTGACTTGACCACTTTGGACTATAAGTAAGAGTTTGTACTGTTGTCATTAGTTGTCATCAACTGAACACCACAATCTCCAATGGCCTATCACTACTGAAGATCAGCACCTGACATCAAGACACAGCTGGATCTAGGAGTGAACTACTTTGCTTTGTTTATGTGTCTCTCCCTGTTTTCTATCCCTTTTCTTGATCTTGTTTTATTCTTTTTCTCTTTGTAGTAGCCATTGCCTAAAATTGTCTTACTTGTAATGCTTATTAATCATAATAAGCCAATTTTACCTCCAAGTAGTTGTGAAGAAAGCTCTCAATAAATTGATGTATACTATTCCTCTGAGTCTTGGATGACTCCATCATGGTAGCGACCCCTTACTGCCTGGGGGAGGTGCAACATAGGAGATAGAAAAAGATTCACCTCCCTTGAAACCCCCTGATTGGGATGAGACAGGCTGCATGCCAAATAATGTGGCCTAATAAACTGGATATGCCTACGCAGAGTGGTCTATGGAATTCCCTGGAAGAGCTACAGGATTATATCTGGGAGTTAGGCATGAGGGAGACTGTCTATGAGGACTGCAGTGGAATTGCCAGGTCACAGCCTGAACCAGTATGTGAGTACAGTAATGTGAGTAACATTAATATGGTCCCTTATGGAGGACATGCAAAATTTTATTCGAGAATTAGGCATGAAGGAGGCAATCTATGAGGAGGATTTTGAGAGCCCGGATGTGATGAAATTTTCAGCAGGAATTAAGGCTCTCATCCTGCAGCAAGCTCTGCCACATCAGTATGGTATTTTGGTATACATATTGAACCCCCTAGTGGCCTCAGAGGCCATAATACAACAGGCTGCCCAATTGGTGGCAGATGTGGCAGAGACAGAGCACCTACGGGCCAGGCGCAATGTCCGAATGGTGGTGGAAAAGTCGGAGATCCATCCACCACCACAACCTAGGAGACCTCAGCCTACTCCTTATCCTCAGTGGTCACATTCCCCGCTGCATCAAGTAACAGCATTCAGGAACAGCCTGCTCTCGTGCCTTTAAGATTTCCATCTTGAGGAGCGTCCAGGCTTCCTGGACCCCTTTACCCTTAAGGAGTGACTCCCAAGGGACCCGTGCTACGAACGTCCTGAACAGGTCAAAGCCTGCCCTCTTGAAGTTCAAGATAGCAGTTTTGCTAGTCACCCTTCTGAAATCTCCAAGAATAGAGAACTCTACCATTTCATGGTTGCTCTGCCCAAAACAGTCCCCAACCTTCATATCTCCCACCAGTCCTTCACTGTTAGCGAAGAGCAGGTCTAGCAGGGCATGACCCCTGGAAGGCTCTCCTACCAGCTGTGTAAGGAAGCTATCTTCCACACACTCTAGAAACATCTTTGACTACTTCCTCTGTGCTGTATTATATGTCACACGTATATCAGGGAAATTGAAGTCTCCCACGAGAATGAGTGCTGGCAATCGCATGACTTCCGCAAGCTGCTCATAGAATGCCTCGTCCACCTCTTCATCCTGATTAGATGGTCTATAACAGACCCCCACCAAGATGTCGCCCCTACAGGCCTTCCCGTGATCCTTACCCACAGACACTCAACTTTATCATTCCCAACCCCAAGCTCTTCAACATCAAAACAGTCTTTAATATAAAGGGTCACACCACACCCTTCCTTACATGTCTATCCCTTCTGAAGAGCTTGTAGCCATCCATCACAGCACTCCAGTCATGGGAGTGGTCCCGCCATGTTTCGGTAATAGCAACTAGGTCATAGTTAGCCTGCCACACAATCGCTTCTAACTCCTCCTGCTTGTTGCCCACGTTGCGTGCATTGGTGTAGATGCACTTCAGCCGAGTCATCTGCCTCACCCCCAGGTCAGGCATTGTTCCCCTGGGCTCATCTCTTGCGAGGCCTGTTTTGTCCCCTTCCCTTGTCGTAGCTAGTTTAAAGCTCTTTCCATAAGCCCCCCTAGCTCCTGCGCTAGGATTCGTCGCCCCCTTTGAGATAGGTGGGTTCCATGGACGGACAACAGGCCAGGGGCCGAGAAAACTACCCCATGATCAAAGAACGGAAAGTTTCTGCCTCGACACCAGCCTCTGAGCCAAAACATGGAGGATTTGCAAAACTACATTTGAGAATTAGGCATGAAGGAGGCAATCTATGAGGAGGATTTTGAGAGCCCGGATATGACGAAATTTTCAGCAGGAATGAGAGATCTCATCCTGCAGCAAGCTCCACCACATCAGTATGGTGCTTTGGTATCCAGACTGAATCCCCTAGTGGCCTCAGAGGCCATAATACAACAGGCTGCCCAATTGGTGGCAGATCTGGCAGAGACAGAGCACCTACAGGCCAGGCGCAATGTCCGAATGGTGGTGGAAAAGTCGGAGATCCATCCACCACCACAACCTAGGAGACCTGCTCCTAAGGTAATTCAATCTGGACCCATCAGGGTCTCAAGAAAACAAACGTTTAATGACCTGATTAGAGCAGGAGTTCAATTTCAAAAGATTGATGGACAGCCTAACCAGGTCTTATTACAACTACGGAAACAGTTACCAAACAGTCAGAGATTCCAACGCTCCCCTAAAAAGGGAAGGAATTAGACTCATAGAACCAATTCCACAAAGCATGTGGAATCTAGAGGACTTCATAGTCCCATCGAAAAAACGTAAACCTCCTCAGGTGGCCCGGGCAGCCATAGTTGAGCCGTCGTAGGAAAAAGACTTAGGGATTGCAGAGCCGATGGCGTGACGGGGGAGCCGAAATTCCCCAAGACTAGGGTCTCTAGAGGGGACTGGAGACCTTACATCAACCTGACGATTCATTGGTCCCAAAAAAATGTGCGGCGGGCTATGGCACTAGTAGATAGTGGGGCAGAAACATCAATTATATATGGTGACCCAAACCAATTTTCAGGCACTAAGGCAAAGATAGGTGGGTTCAGGGGGCAGATGATCCCCGTAACCCAAACGTGGTTGAAACCGGGAGTTGGGCATCTACCGCCCCGGGAGTACAGGGGGTCTATCGCCCCAATTCCAGAGTACATATTGGGGATAGACATCCTGTCAGGTCTGACTCTCCAAACCACTGTGGGAGAGTTCAGATTAAGGGAAAGATGTATTAGTACCCGGGCAGTGCAGGCAATTATAAGGGGTCATGCAAAAATTGAACTGGTTTGTTTGCCACAACCGTGCCAGATCACAAATACAAAGCAGTATAGAGTCCCAGGTGGGCAAGAAGTTACCAAGACTGTGCAGGAGCTGGAGAGAGTAGGGATCATTAGACCTGCACACAACCCATACAACTCCCCTATATGGCCAGTCAGGAAGTCAGATGGTACGTGGCAAATGACAGTAGACTACAGAGAACTAAAGTCACGCCCATAAACCATGCGGCCGTACCCAACATCACCTTCCGCAGGGATACATTAAGTAGAGAAATAGAAACATATCACTGCGTTCTGGATCTAGCAGATGCATTTTTCAGCATTCCAATTGCTAAGGAATATCAAGTCCTGTTCGCATTCACATGGGAGGGCAGGCAGTGGACTTTTCAAGTCCTACCTCAGGGATATGTGCATTCACCTACTTTTTGTCATAACTTGGTAGCGCGTGACTTGGCAAATTGGAACAAGCTGTCACTGTCAAAATGTACCACTACATCGATGATTTGATGCTAACGTCTGACTCAATCGAGGCATTAGAGAAGGCAGTACCATCATTAATTACTTATTTACAGGAAAAAGGGTGGGCTATAAATCCACAAAAAGTACAAGGACCAGGGCGGGCTATCAGTTAAATTCCTAGGTGTTATCTGGTCAGGTAAGACTAAGGTGTTACCCAGTGCAATCATAGATAAGATCCAAGCGTTCCCGATTCCCAAAAAACCGAAGCAGTTGCAGGAATTTTTGGGTGTATCGGGATACTGGCAATCCTTCATACCCCACTTAGCACAACTGCTAAAACCTTTATACCGATTAACAAAAAACGGCCAAGTATGGGATTGGGGTAGAACGGAACAAAAAGCCTTCCAGCAAGAAAAAAATAGCTGGCAACATCGAATGGCGGTTTCACCTGCCCTATAATCCAACGGGAGCAGGCCTAACAGAAAGATATAATGGGATCCTGAAGGCTGCTCTGAAGGCAGATTCACAGTCCTTACAGGAGTGGACCAAGAGGCTCCATGAAACCCTGCGAGACTTGAATGAGAGACCAAGAGATGGCAGACACAGTGCTTGAAGAATGTTACAGACAACTTGGGCCTCCCTGCTTAGGATCCAAATTACAGTCAAGGACACCTTGCTCAAGCCACAAGTTGGCACCATGAATAATCTTCTGCTCCCTGCCCCTGAGGACCTAGAGCCTGGGAGACTAACATGGTTTTATGATTTTTGGTTATTGTTAAGAATATTGTGAGAATCCTTTGTTTTTTTGGCTCAAAGCTTGCTTCCTTAGGTATTTTGTTGAGGAGGCAAGTGATGGGTGTTGTGTGGCAATCAACATCGCTGTGTGGACAATTTTACATCTTTGGAGCTGTTTGCCTTCGGAAGATAGTGCTCAGGACTGTTTACTGGCAAAAGATCTAGCCTGTTACCAAATAACTCCTTTTTGCTATGGAAGACTGGGGGACAATGCCATTGTATCCTGCGAAGGCAAGATACAAGTTGGCGCCTCCCTGCTCCCTCTTATCTGCTGGCAAGGCCAGGAAGATAAGAACAAAGGAGTTTCCTGCTGAGATCCCAGAGCCAGAAGCTGCCACTCAAAGGAGAGCTGACTCAACCACTTTGGATTTGAGCTGTCACTGCAAAGACAGCTGACTCAACCACTTTGAAACCATTGAAAAGGGGCCATCATCGCCATGGTCGTTGTCGTCGTTGTCAACAGAACAACTCTGCCTGACGACCCACCACTACTGAAGATCAAAGACTGAACTACGAACCACGCTGGATCCATGGTGGTGACTATCTCCCTCTTGCTGCCTATAAAGACTCCTTGCTTCTTCTCTTCTATCTTTTCTATCGCCCTCCTTCCCTTCCCCATTTCCCTGATTAAGATTTGTAATAAACTGGTCAGACCAACATTTGAACCGTTGCTTCTTAATCTCACGCTGGGTATATAGATAATAAAAGAACCTCCTCTCCCTCCTATAAATTGGATTCCACATCATATTCCACATCATAACATCATGTAGTGCACTGGGAGTTTAACTGTTAATGCTCAAGTTCTGAGTACCTGTCCGGAAGAGAAGAACTACATTCCCCAGGGGGCTTTGCGATCAGAGAGGAGATATAACCCCTGGCAAGGTCACCTGATGCGCTCTTCTTTGTCTGCTCTCCTCCCTGCTGCTCAACCAGACTGTGCATCTCGCCTCAGTGTTACGGTGAGGCCTATCCACCTTTCGGACGCTCTCTCTCATTATATTTGATTTATTGCCTTCAATTCTAATTATATTGTATTATGGTGTGTTATCTTGCATTCCAATACTATATTTAGAAAATTAATTTGTTTCTTCTCAGATCATTGCTGCTGTTTTTAATTATTTTGGGGTCCCCTGTTTCCCTTTTCCGGAGGCGCGGATTTTGTGAAATCCCTCCTTCCCACTAGTCACGGAACTGGGCCGAACCAGCCCGTAAACCGTTGACAGAGACACAAGCTAAAATGGCCTTGGAAGGTGCAAGCAGGACCAAAATGGTGTGGTCTCCTTGCAACTCGGGGGAGATTGTTAGAGGTTGGGGGATCAGTAAACCCTCCAGTAATCGGTGCATGGCCAGCAGAGGAAAGCAGTTGACACCCCTGTTTTCATTGCAAAGGGGACATTAATTATGTCCATGTGGCAAATTAGATACCCCCCCCCCCCTTTTGGTACCTGATACAGTGATTCAGCCACAGATATCAGGGTGTGGTATCAAAGACCAGGACGTGCCCAGATACAGGCGTAGGTGATAACTCAAGATCAAAATGCAGCCTGTATCTTACTGTGGAGGGCAGACCTACCCCTCCTCGTACCTACTGAACATCTGTTTTACTCCCCTTGAGGTTGTAAGTTCACAGGAAAGCTGGCAGGAGCAACATCATTCCATCATGCTCCAGTGTCCATGGGGAAACATTGTGACACCCTATGGCACACTGCTGAACTTTTGGGAACTGGCGAGCATGAATCAGAACTGCTACTGGTCCATGAAGAAGATACTCCTCGAGAAAAAACATCAAGTACTGGTGCAACAGAACCGTGGAAAAGACTGCCGATAATTGCCTTTACTGTCTTAACTTTCTACACTGCGGCGGGTATTGTACATGCGTCACGATTTGCTCAGTCATTGGTTCATGCACAGAAGGGGTCGAGTGTAGTGGAATTCCAAGGTCACAGCCTGAACCAATGGGTGAGCTACAGGAGTACGCGAGTGGCTGCAGCAGGCAGGGGGGGTCTAGAGCCAGCCCTTAGATCCCCACAATACTTCCCATGCCATCTGAGTCAGCGTGGGTCACATTTTTCCCCGGCCCTTCTCTGCTGCACATGATGGTATGAACAGGGGATGGTATGAACGGGACAGGGTCACATTCCTCAGCTCATCCCTTTCTCCAAACTTTTACTGGGAGGTGTGAGTTAATGTGTAAGCCACAGTTTACTCTCACATGGAGGGGCATTCAGTATACCTGGAACCGTTTGCCCCAGGGGTGGAAACACTGCCCGACCATTTGCCATGGGTTGATCCAAACTGTATTGGAACAGGGCAGTGCTCCTGATCACCTGCAGTACATTGATGACATCATTGTGTGAGGCGATGCGCCTTCAAGAAAGGTGAACGAATAATCCAAATTCTTCTGAGCGCTGGTTTTGCTATTAAGCTAAGCAAAGTGAAAGGACCTGCCCAGGAGATTCAGTTCCTAAGTATAAAGTGGCAAGATGGCTGTCGTCACATCCCGACAGATGTGATCAACAAAATCACTGCTATGTCTCCACCCACTAGCAAGAGAGAGACGCAATCTTTTCTGGGTGCAGTGGGCTTTTGGAGAATGCATGTTCCAAACTACAGCCTCACTGTAAGCTCCCTTTACCATGTGACGTGAATGAGAAATGAGTTTACATGGGGCCATGAGCAGCAGCAGGCTTTTGAACAGATTAAACAGGAGATAGCCCGTGCCGTGGCCTTAGGGCCAGTACGGACAGGACAGGGTATAAAGAACATCCTCTATACCGCTGCTGGAGAGAACGGTCCCACTTGGAGTTTGTGGCAAAGGGCCTCGGGAGAGACCCGAGGCTGACCCCTGGGATTCTGGAGTCGAGCCTACAGGGGGTTGGAAGAGGGCTACACTCCAACTGAGAAGGAGATCTTAGCCGTGTATGAGGGGGTTTGGGCTGCTTCTGACGTAATCGGTACTGAAACACAGCTCCTTGTGGCACCTCGACTGCCAGTGCTGAACTGGATGTTCAAGGGAAAGGTTCCCTCCACCCATCATGCTACTGATGCCACTTGGAGCAAGTGGATTGCACTGATTACACAACGAGCACGGATGGGGAACCTCAGCCGTCCAGGAATCCTAGAGGTCATCATGGACTGGCCTGATGATAAAAAGTTTGGAACACCACCAGTAGAAGAAGTAGCTCGTGCTAAAGAGGCCCCACCATACAATGAACTATCAGAGAATGAAAAGAAATATGCCCTGTTCACAGATGGATCGTGTCGTATTGTGGGAAAGCATCGCAGATGGAAAGCTGCTGTGTGGAGCCCCACACGACAAGTTGCAGATGCCATTGAAGAGAGAGGAGAATCAAGCCAATGTGCAGAGGTAAAGGCTGTCCAACTGGCCTTCGATGTTGCTGAACGGGAAAGGTGGCCAATGCTCTATCTTTACACTGACTCATGGATGGTAGCAAATCCTTACGGGGGTGGTTACAGCAGTGGGAGCAAAGTAACTGGCAAAGAAGGGGTAAACCTATTTGGGCTGCTGAACTGTGGAAAGACATTGCTTCCCAAACAAAGAATATGGTTGTAAAAGTGCGCCATGTAGATGCTCATGTGCCCAAGAGTCGGGCTACTGAAGAACAGCAAAATAACCATCAGGTAGACTGATCTGCCAGAATTGAGGTGACTCAAATAGACCTGGTCTGGCAGAACAAGGGTGAATTATTTCTAGCTCGGTGGGCCCATGAGACCTCAGGCCATCAAGGGAGAGATGCAACATACAAATGGGCTATAGACCGAGGGGTGGACTTAACTATGGATGCCATTGCACAGGTTATTCATAACTGTGAAACATGTGCCATCATCAAACAAGCCAAGAGGATGAAACCTCTCTGGAATGAAGGGCGATGGCAAAAGTATAAATATGGGGAGGCATGGCTGGTTGATTATATCACCTTGCCACGATCTCGCAATGGTAAGCATTATGTGCTTACTATGGTGGAGGCAACCACTGAGTGGCTTGAAACATATGCAGTACCCCATGCTACTGCCCGAAACACCATACTGGGTCTCAAGAAACAACTCCTGTGGCGACATGGCACCCCGGAAAGGATTGAGTCAGATAATGGGACTCATTTCAAAAATTTTCTTGAAAATAGTTGGGCCAAAGATCACGGCATCGAGTGGATTTACCAAATTCCCTATCATGCACCAGCCTCTGGTAAAATTGAACGATACAATGGATTGTTAAAAACAATGCTAAAAGGACTGGGCGGCGGAACATTTAAGTACTGCGAGAAGTATGTGGCAGAAGCTACCTGGTTAGTCAATACCAGAGGATCTATCAATCTTGATGGTCCTAACCAGTCCAGTTCCCTACATACCATAGAGGGAGATGAAGTCCCCATTGTACATGTAAAGAGCATGTTAGGAAAGGCAGTTTGGGTTCTTCCAGCTTCTGGAAAGGGCAAACCTCTTTGTGGTACAGTTTTTGCCCAGGGACCAGTATCTACTTGGTGGGTAATGCAGAAGAATGGGGATGTTCATTGCGTACCACAAGGTAACTTGATGCCGGGGGAGTGCAGTCAGTAATTCTATGTATATAGCCATGCGTGTGTAATGCACTTCAATTATTTTTCGTTTGTTTGTATATATATATATATATTTTAAGCATGATGTAACGATGTAGAATAAGGGGTGGAATGACATGGTTCTATGTTTTTTTTTGTTTTTGGGTTTCAGTATTCCACATCAAAACATCATGTAGTGTACGGGGTATTAAAGTGTTAATGCCCCAATTCCAGGTACCTATCCCTGTACATTACAGCAGTCACGGGATCTGGCCCTTCCGGGTGGGGGGGGCGCTCTCTTGCTGCCTTGCAGTGGGTGCTGGAGGGTGCTTTCTTGGCCATTCCAAGCTTTTCAGGTTTGACTCGGTCCCGGGAACTCTCTCTCTCATCTTGTCTGGTTTATTAATCTCAATTTCAATTGAAGTGTATTATATTTTGTTACCTTGGATTCCGATATTGTTGTAAAATAAGTTTTCCTCCATAGATTGTTGCCGCTGTTCTTTTCCTCCCTTCCTTCCAACCCATTTTTGTGGGACTGGGGTTGGGGGGGAGGGCAGAGGCCTGTCACCCCTGTCACGGACATAGATTGATCTGGTCAACTCCGTGACAGGGCATTATTTCCCCATATCGCATGGCAGATTACTTTCAGGGTCTTAGCAAGGATTTACTGGTCAAAAAAGAAAAACAATTGGCTGCCTTCTCAGTGGCATGGCCACTGTTAAATGCCTTACATCATGCTAAAATAAGAAATAATACTTTAGAGAATGAAAATCAACTTTTGAAAGACTGTATTGAAAAACTAGAACAAGAACTTGGCATATTAACACGGAAGAAGCCAGTTCTACATCTTCCCATAAGCCAAGTTTGTAATATTTCAATAAACAATGACCTGACTCTTCAATAACAGACTTCATTGATCAGGTAAATAAAAAAGCCAAATTAGATTTTGAATATCCATTTTTGACAGATCTACTAGAAGTCGGTCCTGTTCTAACTCAGAAAACAAAAAAAGTACAGGACAGACCGGCAGGGGTGCTGCCTGATATGTGGCCCCCTGTCCATACTCATTTACATGTAGCAGCCTGGCCATACACGCCAACGGAATTGATGAATTTAGTACAGTGATTTCAGCAGAAGCCTAGAGAAAGTGTGCCAGCTTGGTTATTAAGACTGTGGGATTCTACGGCAGAAAATTTTTTGGTGAATGGCCTGGAAATAGCCAAGTTGGCCACCATGACTGTTGATCCTGCTCTCAGGCAGAGGTTTATATGTGGGTAACTAATATCTTGATGAAAACCATTCTATAATAGAATGGTTAATGGCGGCCTGCTGTATGGTTTGGCTGAGTAAATCTGATATACCTCTACATACAGTCATGTGGTCCACCATGGAGGACCTTTAGAATTACATTTGTGAACTGTGCATAAGGAAAGCAATTTAGAAAGACACATTTGATGGCCCTGATATGGTCAAATTTCCTGCAGGGGTGAGAGACTTAATTCTACAGCAAGCTCCTTCTCATCTGGATGGTACTTTAGTCTCTATATTATATCCCCTGGTGGCCTCAGAAGCTGTAGTCCAGCAGGCTGCCCAGTTAGTGGCCGACCTAGGATAAACAGAACGCCTGCGAACTAGGCGCGATATTTGTGTGTTAAAGGAAGCAGAGGTCCTGCAGGTAAGTAAAACCAAAATGCCGGCTACTCGAGCTCCTCAGTCGGGACGCATAAGGGTCTCATGAAAACAAATGTTTAATGATTTAATTCGGGCTGGGGTTCAATTTGCTAAGATTGACCGCCAGCCCAACCATGTTCTTGTCCAGTTCTGTAGAAAACTAAAGGGCAACCAATAATTTAAGAACTACCCTAAGAAATCAAGGGTAAGGGTTATAGAAAGAATACCAACAACAACATGGAACCTAGAAAACTTAGTCGTTCGTAACAGGAAAAAAAACAACCTGCCTGAGCCACCAGAAGCAAAAGAATTGGCCATAGCACAATTCATGGTGTGACAAGGGATGTTAGTCCCCCTAGGGCATCCAGATGGGACCAGAGGCCCTATGTAGAATTAATGATTAATTGGTCCCAAAAAAATATTCGGAGAGTTATGGAGTGAGTAGACACTGGAGCAAAAACATCAATTACCTATGGAGTTCCAATGAGATTTGATGGGGACAGAATGATGACTGGTGGTTTTGGGGGACAGACTAGTCCTGCTACCCAAGTAGAAGGTGTCTATTGCCCCAGTCCAAGAATACAACCTGATAGATATTCTATGGGGTCTGGCTTTCCACACAACCGTGGGAAAGCTCAGACTTGGACAAAGATGTATCAGTATCTGGGCGGCGCAGGAAATATTAAGAGGCCATGCAAAACATGGGCCAATTTGCCTGCCGAAACCATGCTGGACTACTAATGTCAGACAATATAGACTCCCGCGTGGGCAAGATGAAATATCGAGAACGGTGCAGGAATTAGAAAAAGTGGGCTTTATAAGACCTGCACACAACCCATATAACTCCCCCATATGGCCAGGGCGAAAGTCGGATGGCACATGGAGGATGACAGTACATTACAGAGAATTAAATAAGGTCACGCCGCCTATTCATGCGGCCGTACCCAATATTGCCTCCCTAATGGACACATTGAGTAGGGAGATAAAAACCTATCATTGTGTCCTAGATCTAGCAAATGCATTCTTCAGTATTCCAATTGCTGAGGAATTGCAAGATCAGTTTGCGTTTACGTGGGAAGGCAGGCAGTGGACCTTTCAGGTCCTGCCACAGGGGTACGTGCATTCACCAACGTATTGCACAGTCTAGTGGCGCGTGACCTGGCTGATTGGAGAAAACCTGATGATGTTAACCTATATCATTATATTGATGATCTCCTGTTGACATCCGACTCACTGGAGGCAGTAGGACAGGCAGCAGATTCATTAACTGCCTTTTTTCAACAGAGGGGATGGGCTATAAATCACCAAAAGGTGCAAGGTCCAGGCCTGTCCGTAAAATTCCTGGGGGTGGTTTGGTCAGGAAAGACCAAAGTGCTACCCAGTGCTGTTATAGATAAGGTTCAGGCGTTCCCAGACCCTCCAACATCAAAGCAGCTGCAAGAGTTTCTAGGTATATTGGGTTATTGGCGTTCCTTTATACCTCACCTAGCACAGCTGCTAAGGCCACTATACAGACTCACAAAAAAGGGGCAGCTATGGGACTGGGGGAAAACCAAACAGGATGCTTTCCAACAAGCAAAACCGGCAGTTAAACAAGCACAGGCATTGGGTATATTCGATCTTACCCTCCCAGCTGAGTTGGACGTTCATGTTACTCAAGACGGCTTCGGTTGGGGCCTGTGGCAATGCCAGAGCTCTGTTCGGACCCCCCATTGTTTCTGGTCTCAGGTTTAGCATGGAGCAGAAGAAAGATACAGGATGATTGAAAAGCAATTATGGGCTGCCTATTCAGGATTACAGGCAGTAGAGCCAATAACTCAAACAGCTGCAGTTATAGTCAAAACCACTCTGCCAATTCAGGGGTGGGTGAAAGATCTGACCCACCTTCCTAAGACAGGGGTGGCCCAAGCACAAACAGTGGCATGATGGGTTGCCTATCTCAGCCAAAGGAGCAGTCTGTCTTCATCACCCTTGAAAGAAGAACTCCAGAAGATCCTAGGCCCAGTTATGTATCACAGTGATGCACCAAAACAAATACTGGTCGCTCCACCAGAGAAGAGTCCCGTTCAGGAGGGAAAATATCCTATCCCTGAAGATGCCTGGTACACAGATGGGTCCAGCAAGGGCAACCCGAGCAAGTGGAGAGCAATAGCATACCATCCTTCCACCGAGACAATCTGGTTCGATGAGGGGGATGGTCAGAGCAGCCAATGGGCAGAACTGCGAGCCGTGTGGATGGTTATAACCAAGGAACACGGTGATGGTATCCTGAATATCTGTACAGGTAGTTGGGCTGTGTACTGGGGGCTCACTCTTTGGATTGCACAGTGGGCCACCCAGGAATGGACTATCCACGCCCGACCGATCTGGGGCAAAGACATGTGGTTAGATATATGGAATACGGTCAAACACAGGACTGTACGTGTCTACCATGTTTCTGGTCATCAGCCCCTACAGGTAAACGATGAAGCTGACACACTGGCCCGAGTTCGGTGGATTGAGAATTCACCATCTGAGAACATCGCCCGCTGGTTACATCAGACGCTACGGCATGCTGGACAAAAGCATGGGGTCTGCCCATACAACTATCTGATATCGTCCAAGCATGCCAGGCTTGCGACGCTTGCTCCAAGATGACACGGAGTTCGCTTCCCAAAACAACAGCCCATCTTGCTAGGGGACACAATCCTCTCCAGCGATGGCAGGTCGATTACATTGGGGCCCTTCCTCGCTCCGAAGGGGCAAGATATGCCCTGACCTGTGTCGACACTGCAAGTGGGCTGCTGCAGGCCTATCCAACACCGAAAGCAAAGCAGGCATATACCATCAAGGCACTCACTAAACTGATGTCTGCCTACGGGACACCTCAAGTCATCGAGAGCGACCAAGGGACTCATTTTACTGGTGCAACGATACAGCGCTGGGCAGAAGAAAATAACATTGAATGGCGATTCCACCTGCAGTATAATCCAACAGGGGCAGACCTCATCGAATGTTATAACGGTATTCTTAAGGCTGCCCTGAAGACAGACTCCCAGTCCCTGCAGGGGTGGACAAAAAAACTGTATGAAACCCTGCGGGACCTGAATGGAAGACCTCGAGACGGCAGTCCCAGTGCCCTGAGAATGTTACAGATGACATGGACCACCCCGCTTAGGATCCAAATTACGGGCACTGATCATCAGGTAAGACCCCAGATTGGTAACGAAAATAATCTTCTGCTCCTTGCCCCTGAGAATTTAGATCCGGGTACCCATAAAATAAAAAGGCCCTGGAAGGTGCAGGTAGGACCCAAGTGGTGTGGCCCACTTGCACCTTGGGGGAGATTGTTGGAGGTGGGAGGCTCAGTAGTCCCTCCAGTAATAGGTACATGGCCTACTGATATTGTGGTCAACACTCAACAATTTAAGAGCTGGCTACCAGTGGGGAAGGATCCTTTTTTGTGATCAATTCTGCTGGTGTTTTGTGGATGAGCCCAGAATGGGGGTAAGCTTTCTGTCCGTTTTCTTTTTATTATTTGCTTTGCCTAACTGTCCTGTTTATTTTGTGATTGTAACATCCTAATATTTGTTGGTTATACAGGTAACATGTGAAGCAAAGTAGATAACAATAACAAAAAGAGAATAAGTGGAAGAGCTTACCCTTCGGCTGAGCTCACCACAAAACACCATAAGAGGTGATCTGCAGAAGAGATTCTTCCCCTCTGGTAGCCAGCTCTTATATAGGTCTAGGAGGGGAGGAGCCTGGCTCTACCCCTTTGAGCAGCACAGGTGAATTGCCTTCACCTGTCCTCCTCTGGCTGACTCATGGCTCATATCAGGTGATCAATCAGAGGTTCAGGCAGTGACTCAGCAGTTCCCATACACTCCACCCCTTCATGGCACGAACCAATGATCAGGTTAATAAAAGGGTAAGCTTTCCCTAATACAGAGATCCGGTATATCGTGACGCTTAAACAATTTTATCGTGACGTGTGCTGGTACAATTCAAGACAAGTGATGATCAGTGGATGTCCATACTCTTCTACGGGCCAGTGCTCGATGATGTGACTGGAGGCATGAGGTCCTAAGGTGCAGGTCCATTCTATGTTCCATCAGTCCCATGCAGACCATCACCGGGTGTTGAACGTGATCTGACAGCAACACTGGAACACTTGATGGCATTTTGTTCCTTCCACTGGTCCTGAAGGCTCACAGACTCACGGGGAGTAATACAGATGTTTTACAGGTACCAGGAGGGAAAGGTCTGCTCTCCAGGGCAAGACACAGGCTGTATTTCCATCTCGGGTCAACACTTCCGCCTGTACTGGGGCACATCCTGGCCGCCTGTACCATACCTTTGGGCCGGATATCTGCATAATATCAGGCACCAAAGGAGGTGTCCTGATCTGCCACAGGGACACGATGGAGGTCCCTTTAGCAATAAAGATCGGAGTGTTGACCACAATATAAGTAAGCCATATACCTATTACTGGGGGGCCAATGAGCCACTCACCTCCAATAGTCTCCCCCAAGGTGCAAGTAGGCCACACCACTTGGGTCCTACCTGCACCTTCCAAGGCCATTTTATTTTATGGGTACCCGGCTCTAAATTCTCAGGGGCAGGGAGCAGAAGATTATTTTCATTACCAATCTGGGGTCTTACCTGATAATCAGTGCCCGTAATTTGGATCCTAAGCAGGGTGGTCCATGTCATCTGCAACATTCTCAGGGCACTGGGTCTGCCGTCTCGAGGTCTTTCATTCAGGTCCCGCAAGGTTTCATACAGTCTTTTCGTCCACCCCTGCAAGGTCAGGGGGTCTGTCTTCAGGGCAGCCTTAAGAATACGGTTATAACGTTCGATGAGGCCAGCCCCCGTTGGATTATAGTGCAGGTGGAATCGCCATTCAATGTTATTTTCTTCTGCCCAGCGCTGTATATTTGCACCAGTAAAATGAGTCCCTTGGTCTCTCTCAATGACTAGAGGTGTCCCGTAGGCAGACATCAGTTTAGTGAGTGCCTTGATGGTAAATGCCTGCTTTGCTTTCGGTACTGGATAGGCTTGCAGCAGCCCACTTGCAGTGTCGACACAGGTCAGGGCATATCTTGCCCCTTCGGAGCGAGGAAGGGGCCCGATGTAATCGACCTGCCATCGCTGGAGAGGATTGTGTCCCCTAGCAAGATGGGCTGTTGTTTCAGGCAACAATCTCAGTCTCATCTTGGAGCAAGCGTCGCAATCCTGGCATGCCTGGACGATATCAGATAGGCATATGGGCAATCCCAATGCTTTAGCAGCTGCCCACATTGTCTTTTGTCCAGCACGCCGTAGCTTCTGATGTAACCAGCGGGCAATGTTCTCAGATGGTGAATTCTCAATCCATCGAACTCGGGCCAGTGTGCCAGCTTCATCGTTTACCTGTAGGGGCTGATGACCAGAAACATGGTAGACACGTACAGTCCTGTGTTTGACCATATTCCATATATCTAACCACATGTCTTTGCCCCAGATCGGTCGGGCGTGGATAGTCCATTCCTGGGTGGCCCACTGTGCAATCCAAAGAGTGAGCCCCCGGTACACAGCCCAACTACCTGTACAGATATTCAGGATACCATCACCGTGTTCCTTGGTTATAACCATCCACACGGCTCGCAGTTCTGCCCATTGGCTGCTCTGACCATCCCCCTCATCGAACCAGATTGTCTCGGTGGAAGGATGGTATGCTATTGCTCTCCACTTGCTCGGGTTGCCCTTGCTGGACCCATCTGTGTACCAGGCATCTTCAGGGATAGGATATTTTCCCTCCTGAATGGGACTCTTCTCTGGTGGAGCGACCAGTATTTGTTTTGGTGCATCACTGTGATACATAACTGGGCCTAGGATCTTCTGGAGTTCTTTCAAGGGTGATGAAGACAGACTGCTCCTTTGGCTGAGATAGGCAACCCATCATGCCACTGTTTGTGCTTGGGCCACCCCTGTCTTAGGAAGGTGGGTCAGATCTTTCACCCACCCCTGAATTGGCAGAGTGGTCTTGACTATAACTGCAGCTGTTTGAGTTATTGGCTCTACTGCCTGTAATCCTGAATAGGCAGCCCATAATTGCTTTTCAATCATCCTGTATCTTTCTTCTGCTCCATGCCAAACCTGAGACCAGAAACAATGGGGGGTCCGAACAGAGCTCTGGCATTGCCACAGGCCCCAACCGAAGCCGTCTTGAGTAACATGAACGTCCAACTCAGCTGGGAGGGTAAGATCGAATATACCCAATGCTTGTGCTTGTTTAACTGCCAGTTTTGCTTGTTGGAAAGCATCCTGTTTGGTTTTCCCCCAGTCCCATAGCTGCCCCTTTTTTGTGAGTCTGTATAGTGGCCTTAGCAGCTGTGCTAGGTGAGGTATAAAGGAACGCCAATAACCCAATATACCTAGAAACTCTTGCAGCTGCTTTGATGTTGGAGGGACTGGGAATGCCTGAACCTTATCTATAACAGCACTGGGTAGCACTTTGGTCTTTCCTGACCAAACCACCCCCAGGAATTTTACGGACAGGCCTGGACCTTGCACCTTTTGGTGATTTATAGCCCATCCCCTCTGTTGAAAAAAGGCAGTTAATGAATCTGCTGCCTGTCCTACTGCCTCCAGTGAGTCGGATGTCAACAGGAGATCATCAATATAATGATATAGGTTAACATCATCAGGTTTTCTCCAATCAGCCAGGTCACGCGCCACTAGACTGTGCAATACGTTGGTGAATGCACGTACCCCTGTGGCAGGACCTGAAAGGTCCACTGCCTGCCTCCCCACGTAAACGCAAACTGATCTTGCAATTCCTCAGCAATTGGGATACTGAAGAATGCATTTGCTAGATCTAGGACACAATGATAGGTTTTTATCTCCCTACTCAATGTGTCCATTAGGGAGGCAATATTGGGTACGGCCGCATGAATAGGCGGCGTGACCTTATTTAATTCTCTGTAATCTACTGTCATCCTCCATGTGCCATCTGACTTCCGCACTGGCCATATGGGGAGTTATAGGGGCTGTGTGCAGGTCTTATAATGCCCACTTTTTCTAATTCCTGCACCGTTCTCGGTATTTCATCTTGCCCACCCGGCAGTCTATACTGTCTGACATTAGTAATCCGGCGCGGTTTCGGCAGGCAAACAGGCGCATGTTTCGCATGGCCTCTTAATATTGCCTGCACCGCCTGGATAATGATACATCTTTGTCGAAGTCTGAACTCTCCAACAGTTGTTTGGAAAGCCAGACCCCATAGAATATCTATGCCCAGGATGTATTCTTGGACTAGGGCAATAGACACCTTGTACTCACGGGGTGGGAGATGCCCAACCCCCAATTTTAACCATGTTTGGGTGACAGGAATAGTCTGTCCCCCAGAACCACCAATCATCACTCTGTTGCCATCAAATTTTCATCAAATCTCCATAGATAATTGATGTTTCTGCTCCTGTGTCTACCAGTGCCATAACTCTCTGAATATTTTTTTGGGACCAATAAATCGTTAATTCTACATAGGGCCTCTGGTCCCATCTGGAAGCCCTACGGGGACTAACATCCCTTGTCACTCCATGAATTGTGCTAGGACCAATTCTTTTGCTTTCGATGGCTCAGGCATTGTGGCCCGAGACACCTGCCGTGGCTTCTTTTTCCTATTTGAAACAATAAAATCTTCTAGGTTCCATGTTGTTGTTGGAACCCTCTCTATAGTTCTTACCCTTGATTTCTTAGGGTAGCTCTGGAATTTTTGATTGTCCATTAGTTGTCTCCAGAGCTGGAGAAGGACATGGTTGGGCTGGCAGTCGATCTTAGCAAATTGGACCCCAGCCCAAATTAAATCATTAAACATTTGTTTTCGGCATACCCTGATGGGTCCCGATGGAGGAGCTCGAGTAGCCGGCATTTTGGTTTTATTTACTGGCAGGACCTCTGCTTCCTCCAAAAACCGAATATTGCGCCTAGTCCACAGGCGTTCTGTTTCTCCCAAGTCGGCAACTAACTGGGCAGCCTGCTGGACTACAGCTTCTGAGGCTACAAGGGGATTTAATATGGAGACTAGGGTGCCGTACAGATGGGAGGGAGCTTGCTGTAAAATTATATCTCTCATCCCTGCTGAAAATTTAACCATATCAGGGCCATCAAATGTATCTTCTTAGATAGCCTCTCTTACACCCAGTTCACGGATATAGTTTTGAAGGTCCTCCATGGAGGACCACATGCCTGTATGT